>NW_024062954.1:0-312147 GCF_006381635.1 Hibiscus syriacus | reverse complement strand
TTTTATTGTTGTTGTAAAGAAACCAAATCAAATATAAAAAATGAAGTTCATGGATTCAGTCCATGATCGGATGGAGGTGAGATGAAGGTCCGACATGTTCGATGCGAGGACCACCATTTGAGCACCACCATCACAAATGATACTATAAAGATAAATTATAGAAACAAACCAAATCAAATATAACTTTCCTTGGTCGCTCATAAGAATCAAATCTGGACAAACTTCCTATGTATTCTCATCCTTAATATTCAACACCAACACATATTATGTTGATGAAAAGTGGACAGCATATGGTAGCACAAGTAATAGCATCTCAAAAAGTTATCAACTAAATACAAACATGGTCGAACTCCAATATCCTCTCTAGAAGCGGATCGATCCCGGTCGATGGGCTATCAGCGAAATACTGGTGCTTCACATTCACCCCATACTGGTCATTCAAACACCATAAAACAATTATTTCCCAATACAAATGAAAATGCTAAGCAAAATTAAGACACTTATTCATCGAAGACATAAACGACGGGTTCACAAGCAAAATACATAATGACTGAACATACTCTTATATTTCTCCAAGGAAAATACCCCACTTAGTAGTTAGAATATTCTGTGTATGCCTAAGCAGCTACAACACACATCTCTCAGTAACTTCGACGATATAAACGTTATAGAACAATCAGCTCCTACATTTGATAAAATATAATGCTCAAACCTCTGTGCTAAAATGATCTGTAATCTGATGGGCATTTAAATTTCCCTTGATGAGCAATTTAGTTATAGAGGCTACAACTTAATGCCCTTAACATGTGCTAAAATTCCATTAACTCAACTACAAACTAGGGAAATCAATAACCATTGGCATTCAGAAAAAAGAGGCCGTATAAATTTTCAGTGCCTACCTCGCGCAAGGACTTTGAGAGATCATCCATCGTCAAGATTAGGCGCTTATCCTGTTCCAACAGAGAGTCAGACAAGCCATAAGAGATCAGGAATCTTTAAAAACAAACATAAGAAATCACCCTTTGCTGCTTATCTCTTTTGTCCTTGACGACTGCATCCTGCCTTGCCTTGCAATGCCTACATTACGAAAAAACGTTGTAAGCAAACTTAATGAGTTAAATGTGAATAAATCCAAACGTAAACTATTCAAAAGGTTACTCAATTGTTTAACATATTCCCCTTGCACCGAAACAGAAAGAAATATTTGATGAATTCACATAAATTAAGAACACTAGAACTTGGCCATCTCCACAAAGTGTCCTACTTCAAATTGATATATAACATCAAGAAATTTTGAAGTTTCCATTCTTCATAGTTTAAAGAACGAAAAGGGATATAATTTAAATGTTTTGGGTGTCATACTGAAGTGCATCACTCGCAACCTCGGCAACAAACTTCTGAGTAGCAACAGCAACAAGCCTTATTCTGCAAAAGCCCAACAAGAATCAAACAGGATCAGACAAAAAGGAAATAATACATCGACAATGTGACTCTCGATCCATCTTGTGTAGAGTTATAAATAAGACGAGACATAATACAAATTATTCAAGTTCGATTCGGTCAACACGTTAATCAAATGGACTCGACTCGAGCAAACGAAACTCAAGTTATTAACGAGCTGAAGCAAACTACTTAATACCGGACTTGAAAAGCTTGCGATCAACTCGAAAAAAATAATATTTTGATTTTTAAATTAAATTATTAATAATAGTAACGTTTATATGTTGTATTTTTAACAAAAAATATATATAAGATTTTTTTCAGGTATGAGTTCTAGTTCAAGCTTAAACCGAAGTCCAGTTAAAGCTTCGATCAAGCTAAGTCTAAGAATGTTTTAGATTCAAGTTTTTTTTCAAACCATATCGAACTTCAACATTTGATTTAGAGTTTGTGTCGAGCTTGCACTTTTAAGGTCACAAGCTTTTAATACGAGCTTAACTTTGAACTTTTCGAGGTGAGTTTAACAATACTCGAGCTCAACTTGATTCGTCTACGGCCCTACTAGTATGGACTGTAAAAGAATGCTCGAATTAAAGAAAATCTCCTGCCCAAGACCCCATCCCTAAGCAAAAGAAACTCAAACATAGACAAGCTAGCTTATAGAAGGTTGAATTTTTTGGGAACCCTAGAACCAACTAAAAGAAAGATAAGTAAACCATAGGCAGAGCTAGTCGGTTAAAGTAGGATAAAAGATTTAAAACATTTCTCCGAACCCTAGCACCAATAAAAGGAACAAATTTCCACAAATTTCCGTACAGGCATCCAAAGACCATAAAATGAAAATAAAAAAAGTGGGGGTAGAGAAGCACCTCGAACATCGGGACATTGAAAACCACTCTTGGCTAAGTACTGTTCCACCAGTTCGTCAGGTATCTGCCAAGAATCAACCACAGAGGAGGTTGAGAAATCGTAAGAAATATTAAGAAGAAGAAGAATTTCCTGCTTAAAACGAAGTTGGATTTGATTATTGAAGAAAAAGAAATGGTACAGTGGGAGTGTAATCAGAGAGGCAAGGAAATCGGAGAGAGTTGAGTCGTCATCGTGCTTCCATCGCTGGATTGCGGATTGTGGCTCATTTCCTTCGCTTTCCCCAACTATGCTTTCTGCCTTCGCTAGTCACTACGTTGTTATTAAGCTAAATAATATTTAAAAATGAAGACCAAATTTAAGAATGAAATTTAAATATTTAAATATCAATTTAAAATAAGAATTATAATTTGAAAATAAAATTTAAAGATTTAAGGATTAATTAAAAATGAAATAATAATTTAAAAATATAACGATGTTATAACATTATAACTATAGATTATATATAAATTTTTATCTATTTAAACTCATCAAATGACTTTATTCTTCTTAAATGTTCTGGATTTGAGTAAGTACATCTATAGCAGAGTGTAAATATATTATCATGATTAAGATAGATTTTGAAACCATCTCATACTATTAAAAAATAAGTTAATTGTATCATATGACCCCAAATTATAATTTTTATTTTAAATTCATCCCTAAACTTTTGAATATCTCAATTTCATTCTCGAATTCATCCAAATATATAATTAGTTTCAACCTTAGTTTAACCTAGATTTTTTTTCCAAGCATATAATAATATAACTTGGCCTAACGATTTTATTAACAATGGATGATTAGTCAATATGTATAGTTTGAGATCGAATTGGAATATTAAAAAAAGTTTCAAGATCAATTAGAATGAATGTCATGGTTTGGGGATGTAATTGAAATATTTAAAAGTTTAAGGATTAATTTAAAATAACAGTCATATTTTTTTAAGATATGTGATACAATTAACTCTAAATAAAAACTATCTTCTATTTCATTGAACTAGTTACATTAGCATTGATAAGTAACATCGGTAGTAAAATAATTATTGTTATTGAGAGTACTCTTTGAATATATATTATATTGTGCTTACTCAGATTAATAATAATAAAAATAACAAGTTACATTAGATTTATCTGGAAATATACAAGCTACACGAAAAGACAAACAAATCTTACCCGTAAGTCATATGTACATAGACATTATTTCAAGCTACACAAGGAAGACAAGAATCACACACACACATATATACCTCTAATTAGCAAATGAACAAGACCGTCGGATTTCCCCTTCATCGTCCGTTTCACTCTAACGGCAGTGAGCTTCAAGAACGACTCCCCCCAGCTCCGGAAAAGCTTTCTTGATCAGTTGCAAAAGCTTCTACTTTCGCCCTGGTTCTTCCATCCTCTAAAAGAACAGAGTCCGACTGAAACAACCCCTTGTGAGCCACTAGATTGCTGTAATACTGATTATCGAATGCGAACGACGTCTCCGGATCATTGTCGACGGTTTTCGATGCGCTCGAACCAATGGACACTTCTTCATAAGATCTTCTGCATAGCTACTGTCTAGTGATTTGTCGATCAGGGTTAGCTTTCCCTTGAGTTCATTCGAAATCGATCGCTGAATGCGTTACAATGTGCTGATCCTATAGTATGAGCACCTGTAAAAGCAATCGAGTCGAGTTAAATAAAAGAAATTAAATTGATGAGCCATATCTTTTAACTCAAGTTTTATTTGAAAAAATTTCAAGTCAAATTTATGAAATTTATTCAAGTTTATATACAATTTTAATTATAATTTACAATATTATGATACGAATTGGTTTTAATTTATCGACATTCTTAACCATATAAGATACACATATATTCTTCATATTTTTTTCATACAAATACAATCTAAAATTATAAAATATATTTATAAAATTATTTTAAAAAATTGAAGATAATTTTTTTGTGGGTTCTACAATGAGAAAGGAACATGCTGTTCAAATTTAATTAAAATAGACTTAAAATAAAGATGAATTAAAGGAAATGAGTAAATAATACAAAATTGAGAAACTGGAAAAAATTTGTTATAAAAAAGATGAATTGAAAATACATAGATATTCTACAATAATTTAGGAGTATATGATTCAAATTAAAAAAACTCTTAAAATGAAAGATATATTGAAAAAATAAAGAAATTATGCAAAGTTGAAGGAATAAACTAAAAAAATACTCTATAAAAATGAAATTAAAGATATATAGGTATTCAACAATAATTTAAGAGCACGTGGTTCAAATTTAATAAAAAATAAACTTAAAATAAATGATGAATTAAAGAAATAACTCAGGGATGTACATGAGACCCGAATAAGATGAGTTTCGATTCGACCCGACCCGATCGGGTCGAGTTTTTAAATAAGACGGGTTTGGGTCGGGTTTTTTAAAGGTGGTGTTAATGTTGGGTCGGATTCGGGTTTAGAGTGAAAAATACCAGACCCGACCAAAAAAATATAAATTTACCTTATATATTTAGGAATAATTACAATAATACCCCTCTATATATATTTTTTTCAATTAAATCACTATTTTATTGAATAAAATAATATTTTTATTATTATTCCGGATCGGATCGGATTCGAAATTTATCTCAAAGTTGGGTCGGGTGAAGGATGTAAAATTTGTGGGTCGGGTTAGCCGAAACCTGACCCATGCCCATCCCTAGTAAAACTATTAAAATATTCAACGAAATTTTTTTATTTTTTGGTTGAGTTGAAAGTTTTAAATTCTAACTCAATTCGAACGAACTTGAAAATCGAATTGAAAATTCGAATAGACTTGAATAAAATAACTCAACATTAAAAAAAAATTGATTTTTCAAATCGAGTAGAGTTTTGATCGCTCCTGTTCAAGACTTTTGTTTGAATGAAATACCTGACAGAGTTACAAGGTCGTCTAGAGATAAGCCCTTAGATTTGAAGAGTTTGATCATCTCATGGTGAAACTTGTATCTGCAATGTTTGGTCTGACGTTTGCAGCATTCGATATTCTTCCGTCTCTTCTTCCAGTCGGAATCGGAAATGCAGGTCCGCCCGGCTGTTCCATGATCATTATGTTTAATCCCTCGGACTGAAGATTGCATGCAGAAATGGAGGAAGAAGATTAGAGATTTTACCATAACAACAGCATCTCTTGCAGCCAATGCAACGATATCGGCACAAGAAACTGCTCCGGGGCAGAAGATTTCGAGTTCCCTTTTAGCCGAATCGATAACCGAGAATCCTCCGAGTGAGGTATTTGCCGGATCGCTTCGCTCGTTCCGTTTCCTTGTAATAGTACTGATGCATCACAACCCTGAACACTCATGGCAACCATTATTCAGATAAAACTAATACATGCAAGATGCAACATTCATGGTGATATAAGGTGTTTTAACCCGATATTGCTGACCTCGACGAGCAGTCGTGGAACAACAGGCGCAGTAGTTTCCCAGGGATGGTTGGATCAGAAGAGGAAGCTGATCTGACCGTGTTGCTAACGATGAACTCCGCAGCGGGACACGATGTAGCGTAGAAGTTGAACGAGAGGCTAGCGCGCGAAGGCGACGCAGCAAAAGCGAGCAAAACAGCAACGAGGAGAGTAATTTTGGTCTCCATTGATGCACTGGTTGCCATTTACTGATGCAATTAGAGTAAGAGGAGCTCAACAGGGAACTGGTCGCCATGGACCATGAATTTACTCTTATTCAAAGCTGCATTAATGACCTTGAGCCGCTGTCAGGGCGGTAGATGAGTAAAAACTCACGCATTTAGTTACATTTGGCCAAGCAAGCATTTAAAATCATTTTCAAGTTTCTTCTTTCTCGTTTTAGTCTCTCTTAAATGCACAACGTCCCCAACAACAAAGACAAATTGAGAAAAACAAAGACTACCCGGTTCTTAATTGTGTCATTTCATTGTTGATGCTTAAGTTCCCTGGATCATAACTTCTTTTGGCAAGCATCGGAAACTCTCTGCTCGATGTATTCCGTCGATCGGACAGTGTAGGGCAGTAACTTGATTCAATGACACTATGTGCCATTAATATGCAAGGTTTCCAAGGCAAACAAAACTCTTCAATTCTGTCTACATCATGGGTTACCTACGGTTGACAAACAAATTGTGATTGTGACGATGGCAAGCAATTCATCCTTTTCAATTTGAACGGAGAGGTACAATCAGTTATTTTAATGAGTTGAAAAAGATGATGAATAATAACTTTTGAATTAAGGAGAGAGAGAGCCCTCCTTCGGTTTTGCATGGCAGCTCATATACGTAACATTGGTGCTACTAGTTTGAGTCTAAAGCAATAATGAGTACTTGTAGGATGAATAGATCTGACAATGTAGCAGATTTAGTCGATGACGGGATTGATAACAGTAAGGAGGATATGAAATTCCGGAGACTTCCAAACTCTAAAAACCTTAATATGCAAAAGATTTCTTACAAAGGTGCAGTTTACAGAGAAGATCCGGAGATGTAACACCTACCTTTGCAGAAAAATAACACTAGACTGGAGAATTCTTCAAGCTGGAATTCAATATCAATGACATCGACGTAATTTACAGTTAATAGACATAGTAAAGAAACAATATCAATGATCCATGAATCACAAATAGCTTGTAGCTTGCAGATTTGCTGCAGAACTCTCCATGAATGTTCTTAAGACAATTCCTTTTACTATGTTCATGCTCTCTCAGCTTGTCTTGGCTTGAAGCAGTAATAAACAAGTGACAATATCACAGAAAATGTATCAAATAATGAAATTGAGAGAACACAGTAATTGATGCTGTAATAAATGGGGGGAAATCGCATGAAAATTTGTTTATTTGTTCTGCGAATGGGACTCAAGTTGTACAAGAAAACTGTGGTACAAAATTTCTGTCTAACCAGCTGATGGAGATCATGGAAAATCTTGAACACTGCATCAGCCTAGCCAGCCTCAGCATTTTTCGACATGGACTTGAGTTCATCCGCTTTGGGACCAAACCACTGTCTTACGATCTCGGCTATCTTTTGGTGACTTTGAAAATTTCCCACATCCATTTCCAACACATACGGGACATGACTTCCTGCAGAACCGAAACCAAGATTTTAACTTCTTTGGCGAAAGTTAAAAGACCCCGTTGCAATATTCTATTGCACCACTCACACCGACCATGTAATCCCGTATTATTTAACCAAAAACTGGGAATTATTTGACTGATAGTACTTGCAGCTGATAAGTGAAACCCATAGGGTGCATGAAAAAAAAAAGGAAATTTGGATTTCATGATCCTATAGCCTAGTTTAGCTATATATGTGGTCAACTTTATTATTATTATGTTCGACAAATTACGGAAACTCCTATTAAGATGAAATATCGTAAGTATATATAAAAATAAAGCTAGAACCTAGTAAAGATAGTACGACTTACCTGCCGGCAATGAAACCGTTCAAAATTATGGGAAGACCTCTTATCATAGCCTCAGCAATAGTTCCAGGGCCAGCCTATTGAAGCAAAAATCATGCAATATCAAGAAATGTATTACAGGCATCCGTATTATTATGTCTTTCATTTAGAAAGTTACCTTTGTAATAATGCAGTCGCAAGAACCCATGATTCCTACATTTTGGTGACAAATCCCTTCACCTATAAGATTTTGCAAAAAATCCTGAACTATCAGTTGCCTACATAAACCTTTTTTTTTTTTGGATAATTAAAATTTTATTACCCAAATGAGCAGAGTTCTGCTACAAACAATCATCAAAGGAAAATCAACAAAAAACATGAACCTATTACAAAACAGATTATAGGTTATTCAAGACTCCAATTCTTACAAAGAGTGATATTAATTCTATCTAGTCTATTAATGTTCCGGCCTCGTAGTGAATGCCAACCATCTCCTTGATAGCTTTAAGAATTTCAACTACAGTTCTAGAGTTTCCTTGAACAATCTTCTGTTTCGTTCCCCCCAAAGAGAATAGAGGAATGCACACCATGCAAGTTTCAATATAGTGAATGTTAATAATATTGTTCGGCATGTTTACTGCGATAGAACTTTGTCAGAACTTAGAATCAGATTATCACAAGTCTTCTCATGGTTCTTTTAAAAGGCATCTGGATAGGAATTAGACATAGAAAACTTAGCTGTGCAAAGTTACTTCGGATTAAAACATCAAAGAAAAGTCGATACCTGGACGGGAATTTTCCAATCGATTGCACGCAATTTGCTGGCAATTTTTTTGTTATGGCCACAAATGACAAGGATTTGACCTAATGGGTCGCCAAGGTTCTCATCGTATAATGCATTTCCAAGTGCACGGGCAGTAACCTCGATGGGCCCCATTCCTTCCCCTCCTCCCATCAACAAAACTGCAGGAAGATACCATACATTCCTAATTCTCTCCTAAGCTCAATCTACGTTGTCAAATCAAAATTGTCAGTATCGTTTGATCCGATAAGACAATGGAAGATGAAAAGATATCAACGGGTATATTGAAACCAAACATAATTGCTATAAACATGAAACAAACAAATGGTGTTACGAAAACCAGCAACAAGAACTGGAAAAATTGCAGAATCTGAATACAAATAAACTAGTTGCATCAAGACTTTTTTCCCTGTGTGCAAAAGTTTGGGAAAATAGTTTCATAGAATAAAATTGTCATAGAGAAATGAGCATATAAACTAATTAGTTTAAAAGGTAAGCCGACCTTTGGCCGAACAGGCTTCACAAAAGAGGGTCGTATTGGAAGGCCATAAACCTTTATTTGGGATGGTTGGAGCCCGGCTTTCAATGCCCTTTTTGCAACATCATCTGTTGGGCAATAGCATCTTGTTACAAGCTTATGAAACCTAAAACAAGAATGAACATAACCAAAAATAAGCAGATTTCAAAGCATGGAAACTAAGATGCAGAACTAACCATGTCGGATGGCAAGTTCTTAAAGGTGACCACCGTGGTGAAGACTATCTTGTTCAATAGACCCTTTGCCTTAAGAATACGAAGTGGAACATGTTGCATCAGAGGATGTACACTAATAATAATGTCAGGCTGGTATTTCATCAACCCTTTGGCAACCTCTCTATCACAAGAACATAAATTAAACACATAAGCGTTGGAGGAATGGAGAAGGAAATCATATAACTAATTTGCTGCGAGGCCTGACATACGATATTCCGTTTCATTCACATATCTTCCCCCATCAGATCAACAGGATTAAGACAACCATCGATAGAAACTTAATTAACCAAAACATGAAAGGAAAACAGAAAAAGGCATATCGACATATATTCTCACCTAGCTATGAATGTGAAGTTGCAGCGAAATTCGATTGATAAATCACCCGAGGAGCGGTTCCATAATACGTTAACCTCCACAGTAATCAATGTTTGACCAAGAAGTTATAGCTCTTTGGTAATTGATTAAATGGCCAGGGCGTATGAACGGTCCACAAATCTGTAACAAACACCTGCAATTTGTCACTCCTACATATAGAGCAAATGTAAGCTAAAAACAATACGCTCCCACTAATCCTTTTACTATAGGTACGTAAAACTCGACTCGACGCGAAAAAATCGAACTTTTCAACTCGACTTGTAATTTCATAAATTTGATTTGACTCGAAAAATTTTAAATTCGATTTGAGTTATAAAATAGAATTCGAATAACTAAATTTTTTAATTATTAGTAGATTGATTTTCAAGTCCAAATTGAATTCCCCAACTTTATATGATATATATGTATATCACATATCATATATAATTACAAAATACTGTTTAAATTAAAATTGGTGATCTTGCTAGTCAAATGCAAGCCAAAGGCCTCACTGGATTCTTGCTAATGAGAGCTACTGGAAATTTAGTTCTAATGATTTTGAAGACTTGTTTCGTTGAAAAGTGTGAAGAACGAAAAATCAGAGACGATTGCAAAGTGGTTTTCTAAAGTCAAAGCTTGGTCAGAGAGTATGGTGGTGGAGTGTCGTCGAGTGTGGTTAATTTGAAAGGGGTCTCTTTTCACGCTTGGAATTGGAAAACTTTCAAAAACATTGCAGATAGTGGGGCAAATATTAGCAATCGACGAAAGTTGTCAGTTTTCTTCATCTTGATCGGGCAAAAATTCAAATCCTAACAAAGACGCATGAGAGAATTGATGAATACTTGGAGTTGAAGGTCGGTGATAATTTCTTCAAATCACGGTGCATTAAACAGAGCCTTCCTTCAAACCTAATTATTGGGTCCCTGACAAAGTCGATACTTCTTCAGATCTTGGTTCTCCATTTGAGATTTTGATTTAGTTTTAATGGTCGCATGTGTAGGTTTTTCCTTTGTGTTATGTCTTTCTGCGTTTTTTATTTGCTATTGATGGAGTGTAACTTAGAAATAGGGCGATTATTTCTGAGATTTTGTGGTTGAGGATGTGAGAGTAATTCTGGTTTTTTATAACAGTATATCCTTTATGAGGGTATTCGTGTTTTCATATGTATTCGGTGTTCTATTTAATAACTATGAGGTATTCTTTTCTTTCTTCCAATGTTCGTTAACATACTTATTAACTTATTAATATGTGGACGAATACGAAGGGAGTTTTTAATGAGACCTCAAACTTTTATAAAAAAATAGTACCATAAAATTATAAATATATTAAATTTAAACATAAACTCGAATTACATAAATTTCACTCCAAAAAATTCAAATAAAATTTAAATTATAAAATATAACTAGATATTAACTCAACTCAACCTAATACTCAATCTACCCTTTACCCATTTGTCAAGAAATTGCAGAAACATAGAAGGCAAACAAAATTGAAAATTGTGTTCTTTCATGTAGTCCAGTTGGTCAAACAAAAACTAACACTGCAAGTAGTTATAAAAGAAGCAAATTTTCTTAATTTGTAACTTCCAATGCCCGCATTTTCTTTGCTACCAAACAAAAGGAAACTGGCCTGATATTCGTCCCCAAATTCCTCGTTAAAAGCAGCCTTAATAGCTTCAGAGGCTCTATGACCCCCACCAGTATCACTCATCAAAATCAGAACTTTTTTGGGGGTCTCGGCTTCGACCCCATTCAAAGGCAAATCTTCAACCTCAAGAACCCGCATCACCGCTTGTCTCACTCCATTGCTATCCTCTGAACCAACCCGAATCGAAGCAAACCCAATTGGGATTCTATCACAGTGAAACTTAATCGCTCTATTAAACTCATTCACGATTCTCCTAACGCTGTTTCGAGCACCCAAACTGAGTGACAGCAGCTGTAACAACACGCTTCTTGTCAGAAACAGAGTCTCTGAACCCAGAAAAATACGTGATTCGGCTTGAATGAATAAAACCCATCAGAATTTAAGCTGTGAAACTCTTGTTGAATGCTAAGTGACCCAATTGAGTGACGGATCGAAGGCAGGGCCCGATTATTGGGTAACAGCAGAAGGGCTTTGCATTTTGAAAAGGGTTTTTTTTATCTGTGTTGGATGAGAAAGAAGTTAAAACAATTCAATTTAATCCTAAGTAGTCGTTATCACAAATAAGAAACAAGTTTCGTTTCCTTCAAGAGAGAGATAATGAGCGAAGATGCGAAAAAGAAGTTGAAATGAGGAAATCTAGCGAGTTTTTCTATCCACACATCATGGATTACCGAGTAAATGCCTTACAAATTGGGAAACTTCTATTTAGGTCACTGAACTATGGGTACACTTCTATTTTGAACATTAAACTAACAATTTTGTCAAATCGTGATGTATCTAAATTTTGATTGAGATACTAACATATTCAATCCTTATTGCATGCCCATCATATTAATTTAACTCTAATTTTATTTAAAAATAAATTATTTAATGCATTGGTGTATTATTTTATAAGAAAATATGAATTAAACAGAGAATGTATTAAACTTATTAAAATAATATTATTTCATATTAATAATTAAGCTATATATATTGTTTATTGAGGTATATTGAATTATTTTTGCATTGAAAATGATTTCTAGGTAGATAAATATTTTTGTTTATCTTTTGTATATGTTTATAGTATGTTTTCATTTGTCGGTGTTTTTTTCCTGAAAGCGTTTAAAAAATTCTTAAAATTATTTTTGTAAATTTATACAAACATCGTCTCGTAGTTGTATAAACAGATACCTTAAGGCAAAAGTTTTATATGAAATTAGAAATATAAAAAGAAAAGTTACATTATCATAAAAAATCATTTTATACTTAAAGAAAAATCACTTGCCATATCAAACAATCCATGCAGAATTTTAATAACATATCACTTGTCATATCGACTCTTTTAACAGACTATTAATGATTAATATTAACAATTATTTTAATTATTTGAATCATGTGACACATTTAAGTTGCTTAATGTAAAATTTTCAAATATTATAAGAATATTTTGGGAAAAAACTATTATTATAATTATAAATTTATAGATATTTATTTTTATATATATATATATATATTAAAAAATTATTAAATGCATTACATTACTAAGGCAAATATCAAATTCGAATACGCATAAGATAGACAACAAAATTAATCATTAGAAGCACTTATAAAAAGATGAGAGAACTAAACCAATGATTCAAAGTAACGGTAAATCAACAAGCAAAGATCGACTCGTATGCCGTCGTCGCCGGACAGCAGACAAGGTTTTAAACGGGGTTTAGGCAAAAGAGAAGAAAATGAGTACCTTCATGCAAATTTTTGGAGTAGAACCTCAACTCACACTGATTTCTCAACTCATCATCCTTGGAGATGACTAGTAAAGGGAAAGTTGTTCAGTTGCTCGGAACAATTGCTGAGAATAGTAATTTGTTAATATCCTCCGGCTCCGATTCCTGCATCTCCTCTCCTGAATCAACAGCATAAAATGTGTTAAAATGAAATATATCGATGCAAACGTATGAATTGCTTAAGACCTGCGGAACTAGCTCATACAATTCCATACGTACTACACCCAATAAAAATTCAACAAGTTTATTAAGATACAGCAGCCCAAAGAATGTTGGAATAATATAAAAAAAATACGCCTAATGTTTGATTAAATAATCACTTTGATCCTTAAATTGTTTTAGTATTTTGGTATTAACTTTTCATTTATGAACATCAATTAAAGTCACTTTGATCCTTATTCTTTCCGAAAGCATTTTGCCTTCCACCATTTCATTTTAGGGCAAAAAGGCCCATACTTTGGAGCGTTAACCGTTTGTTTACTAATGGTTTTCATCCATGGAGGAGCCTTTTTGGCCCAAATGAAACGTTAGAGATCAAAATACTCCAAATAAAAAGAGTTGGGACCAAAATGACTATTTAGTCAAACATTAGGGGCCTTTTTTGACATTATGCCAAGTATGTTTATACGCAAGTATTGAGACGAGAGAAACACTATGGGAAGCGACAAATAGCTACTACATCTGAATCTTTTAGAACCGATTAAATCTGTACCATCTAGATGCAGGATGCCAAATCTTAAAGGGAGACAAAACCAGAGGCATAATTGCCAATGCAAGCGTTTGCTTAGGACCATTTTAGAGCACCAACAAAGTGAACCAATGATATATATTTGAATTTTCTAGATACCCTACCCTTTTCCTAACAAAAGAGAACGAAGAACGGTGTCTGCCATTATTGGGTAAAGCAACAAACTTACCTATTCTTGATCTGACTTGAACCGTCCACATCGATGATCTGCAAGAGGCATAACATCAAAGTGTAAAGCAGCATAATTATGGTTTAAGTGTGTGCTAATTCAGACATGAAGTGCTACCGAAAAGATTCAATTTCTGTAGGCTTTGTTTTAAACTGCCCATGGAACATCTAAGCATGGGCGTTTAATCTTGAGCAGAGCCCACATAACCACATTTAGTTTAATGTTGGTTGTTGCTGACAAGTGGTGCGACGACTATGGACACACTTGGAAAATAGACAACCTTAACAACTGGTGCATAAATCATTTAGCAGTGGAATCGATCGATCTAAACGTTGGCTAAGCCCTAAACCCTAAACAATGTCGAGACAGACGCGAGTTCGATTTCAAAAGAATAAGGGAAACCTGGTTGAAATTAGTGAATGCTGGATCATCAGAATCACTTGCGAGGGGAATGCCCATTGATGCTTGCATACGGACTAAATTTCTGTTCCCAACAAGAACTGTTCTAGCCTTATCAATCAAATCCTGAAAATGAACTCAGCAAATAAACAAAGGTAATTTCCAATATCACCATTCTCTTTTAAACTTTTAAAACAAACCCAACCTCTGAAATTCGATAGATTTGATTAAAAGAAGAAGAAAAACCTGTTTGGCCGATAGAAGCTCACGGCACTGGTCGGTCAAGTCGATAACTCTTCTTGCATCTTCTTTATTCGAGACACCAATTTCATAGGATTCGCCTGCAACACCCCCGTACAATTCAAAATCAAGAGATGAGGAATCTAAAATGGGAATTCTAGAAAATTGTGGCTTACATTATCGGGATAAATTTGTTGAAACTCCTTCTCAAGCTTGTACTGAACTACGAGAAGATCATGGTTTGCTTTGGTGAACAAATTCACCAAATTATCAGCTGCCTGATGATGGCTATACTCCTCATTGTTGCGATTATGATCCATCCTTTCTCTCCCTTTCATTAGGGTTTTCTTCCTTTGAATTTAAGATATGAAATTACCGCCTCCTAGTCATGAAGCTAATTACAATTTTTTTCGCTTTTAATTTGCAACCTACGGGCCATTAACAGCGTGGACCAATATAACCATTGTTAACTTCCAAAGATTACAGTTCACCATGTCTTTAAATAGTGAAAGTACCTTTCCTGGTCCCTCTATTATAGGGTCTATATCAATTTAGTTCCTATATTTTGAAATTGATCAACTTAATCTCTCTTTTTATTTTGAAATTGATCAATTTAGTTCCACCAAATTTCACATCTGTACGAACACTACCTTTTTCTCTGGTCTATGGGATAGAAACAATGTTACCATTAAATTCAAGATTTCATCATTATGTGTCCTAATAAAACTAAAATTTAAAAAAAATCAATTGAGTCCGGGCCAAAAACGATCATAAAGAAAAGAGAATAGTTGAAGTGAATTTTTCATGACCAAATATATCAAATGAATAATATTCAGGCACACAATAAAAAGATTTATCCAAGAAAATCCCACAAGGGTTGAGTTACTATTGAAAAAGATTATTCTCGTATATAAAGACTTCTGAAAAAAAATGGATGTCAAATTAGGAGGAATTAGAGCTTGGTTAGATCGAATAAAATTTTTAACTCACTCGAAGTTGAACGGGAAAGTAAACTCATCCAAATGTATTTGTTCTAACTCAAATTTAAGAGGATTCCATCCTATTCAACCTAATTCAAAATTTTAGGTGAAAATTTTCGCCTGACCTGGTGCAAATGAATAGATAAAAAATTATTTTATTAGATAAAATAATGATCTAATTGAAAAAATAATATAGGGAGTATTATTACATTTATTTCTAAATATATAATGGGTAATTATAATATATATTGGTCTATATTTTTTTCATCATAAATCTTATCTGATCTGACTCAACTTACCCTTTAAAAAACTTAAACCAACTCGATCTAATTAAAAAAAATTAATTAATCAAGTCGAAAACCATCAAATTCAAGTCAAATGTCAATCTCTATAAGGAACCCTACGGTGAGAATAAAGATTTTTAAGGGGATCTTTATTTTTTTCTACCGAAATAAGATGTGAACGAATTTCCTAATCCAAATTATTTTTTTTCGAACCATAAATAATTTTGACAAAAAAGTTATTAATTATTTTAGTATGATAGGTGTTAGATTCTTCATACAAAGTTTAGTTAAAAATTTAAATATACGAATAGAACAAATTACATTGAATGATCACTTAACAAAAAGTTTATATATATTCGATCGGAACTAATTAGTTAGAGAATCATATATTCATAATATATAAAAAATATTGAAAGCCGTCCTTTTTTTTTCATGATATAGTATAGTATATTCAATAATATTTTATTTTTATCACCATTTCATTTCATTTTATTTTATTTTATTTTATTTATTAGATTACAATTATTTAAATGAATTAAAATGTACAAAAAAAACATAAATCAAAGCACAAGTGTAGTCGGTTCTGAAAAAGAAAAACAATAGTCATCGTCAATTAGTCATTGCTCATCAATAAAATACAAATACTCAGAACATGAAATAATAAATCCTCAAAGTACCTTTCCAGAATTGCATACGTCTTTTCCGCTCTCATTTTACTGAATCTTTTCAATAACCCAACAAACAAGAAATAAAGTTCAGACCCATTGATTTTTTCCGCTGCAAATTTCCAAATCTCATCTGATTTTTCTTTTAGTGGATAATTTTCCTGGAAAATCAATTTCTTCTCTTTTTCAATATATAGATCATAGTGTATTATTATTACCGGTTCATAGATTTTACACTTTTGCTTTCATAAAATCTCAGCTTCACATATCTCAATTCGAAGCTACTTTCAATCAGTTTCAGCATGTGTGCTAGAAACTCTTTGTACACTAACCCCAAACCCTGCAAACACCTAGCTGATTACAAGCTCAGACGTGGCTTCGATGGCTATGATTCCCTCCAAAATTGCCTCAAAACCACCCCTAAGGAAGAGCTAGAGTGTTAAACACAACACTAAAATACTAGATGCAGTTCTGTAATGAAAGTCAAGGTAGACTTTACATTTGTTGATTTGCTCTTCAATCTCTTGTTCAAGCCACATTCTTTTGCATACCCAATCTGAGAAGGGCCATGAGGTAGCTATTGACATGAAGATCGGAGCTTTATTGTTGTTTATGTCGTGATCAGGTCTATGATCCTGATTTTGATAAAGTAGTTGTGTCAACAAGTCAAAGACTTGCCTGGCGGTAAAAACAATGGTTTCGAGGTTTGTTGGGAGAGATCAAGCAAGAGAAAGAGGTTAGATTCAGGGATAGGATTAGATTTGAAGAAATCAAAGCTGATGATTTTGATGAGAGATCGGAGAGCGAAATCGTGTTATCCATTGGGATTGAGGGGATTGAACATCTGGGAGTACTTGTTTCATGAATTCTGTGTTGCGGGCTTTGCTTCACGCCCCTCCTTTGAGGAATACTTTCTCAGTGATCGGCACAACAGTGTTCAATGCAGGAAAAGATCTGGTGAAAAGGTCTGCTTGCTTTGCGATATCGATGCCCTTTCTTTGGCTATGTTTTCCGGTGATCGGACCCCGTATAGCCCAGCTCAGTTTCTTTATAGGTATGAAATTAATAATTTCTGCCTTTAGCACAATGTTTTGATTTACTTGAGATCTGGAAGTGGTGTTTATTAATAAATATGCTTGTGTCTGTAATCAACTTTCAGCCTCTTGATTGAAACTAAAGAAAAAGTGTGAAAATTTTATGACATTAGAAGCTCCACATATCCATTGGAACAAGCATAACGTGAAATGAAATGAGTCTGCTTTGGTTGTTTGATGAAATTTTAATTAGACCGAAAGTTTGGTTCGATTGTTTAGGCCTTTTCAGGTATTGTAAAGATTAGTCAGTCTTAGATCAAATTCTTCATTATAAACGAAAATGACAATGTTTTGGTTGTTGAGATTTCGTTTGAGTAATCTTCAATTTCGTCCTCCCTTTCTTGGGTTGCAAAATGTCTAAATATGGATCGATTGCTTTAATGATGGATTTTTGTTGTTGTTTTTGAAGCTGGTGGCAGCATTCATTGATTTTATCTAGTTATGAGGAGCAGGATGCTCATGAGTTCTTCATTTCGGTCTTGGACGTGATTCATGAGAAGGAAAGCAAAATGCTGAACTCTAGCAAAGGTAATAAGATGTGATATGATGTTTGCTTTCATCAATTTCACATCGTATGTGCAATATTACATTATCAAAAGGTGGTAATGGTTCTCTATCTCATATGCTGTTAATATGTGACCGTAAATACAATTTTACTTCTGGTATATGCATTGTAAGACACCAACCATATAGGCAGAATACAAAATTGATTAATTTTTAGAGGTACTTCAGATTTTGATATCGTTGTGATAATGTTGAGAGGCAGGAAACAATAGAACTGATATGTCGTCTCATTTTTTTACAAAAGCTATCAAGGGTAACTTAAGAATTTTAGAAATTTATTTGGAATGGTAGCGATGTTTCTTGAATTGATGATCTGGATGTAATCTGGGTTTGAAAGAAATGAAGTTTGTCACATTTGTAGTTCTATTTCACTCATGAAATTGTTAATTCTTTTACACAGATGATGGAGACTGCCAATGTATTGCTCATAGGGCATTCTCCGGGTTGTTGAGATCAGATGTCAGTTGTATCTCCTGCGGATTTACTTCGACAACTTATGATCCTTGTGTTGATATTTCACTCAACTTGGACACGAGTAGCATGTCTCCATCCAATGTAGCTAACAAACCCATTAAAGCAGATGAGAAGACGGGTGTTTCTACTTTCAGGTTGTTTGAATTTGTTTACCAGAGCAGAGAAGTTAGGTTCTGATCAGAAACTCCATTGCCAGAATTGTCAAGAACTACGTGACTCATCAAAGCAACTTTCTATTAGAAGGCTCCCATTGGTGCTGTGTTTACATATAAAGAGAGTTGAGCACTCTTTAGTCAGAAAAATGTCGAGGAAATTGATCAATATTTGCAGTTCCCTTTCTCATTGGACATGACCCCATATTTGTCGTCCTCCATTACTAGAAAACAGATTTGGAAATAGAATCTTCGCTTTCGAATATGAAAACTCTGATAGTTGTGCAGAATACAAGATTTTTTCTGTGATTGCTCACTCAGGAATGCTGGAATCAGGTCATTACGTGACTTATCTGCGACAAAAGAACCAGTGGTACAAATGTGATGATGCTTGGGTATCCGAGGTTGATGAAGGAATTGTGAGAGCTTCGCAGTGTTATATGTTGTTCTATGTACAGGAACCTCTTTTCTACAAAGCAAACGAGGATCTGAGTTGTGTTCGTATTTCCCCGTGCAGAGATCCGTTCTCGTCCACAGCCGGTTGTTCCTCTAATGCAAAATAGTCATGTAAGGCCAGCTAAAGAGAGTTCAATCAACAGTATTCTTTGAAGGAGCCTTACGGAACAATATCAGAAAAAGACTAATCATCAGGCAGATATCCATATAGCAATTCCATGGCTACCGATCGTTCTCCATGACGGGTATTCTTACAATGATCCTCAACGGTTATTGACCAAAACAGGGAAGTGAGATCAATATATTTTTTCATGTTGGCTCTCTACAAGATTCTTAGTCTGAATGTTTTTTCAACCGCGAGCAGTCAGCACAGGTAAATAGTTTACAGATTTACATTGTATACCCCTTGACTGCAAAGTTTCTAAAAGGGTCATTTTCTTTTCATGATTTTATATTTTGTTTAATCAATTGTGTTCCATCTAGCTCTAAAACTGCCAATTGTAGGTACCTTTTATATTGGATTAATAAGAAAATGTCCTATTGAAGCTATAGTATATCATCCAAAGTTGCACGCTTCTGCCTTTATGACATTTGGAAAGCATAAAAGTCAAGTTAAGCTTGAAATATCGAGTGGATACCATTTTATGCACCGTCGACAAAAAAAATTATTCCACAAGTATACCTATTTGAAATAACGAGTGGCTATTTTTGAGTTTTCCTCGTAGCCTTGAAAGTATCCGAGACGGTCATGTTTCTTAGCATTGGGGCTTTGCTTGATTATCAAGAGTTTTGAACCAATCCAACAAGCAAAAATTAAAGATCCTTATGCCAAGACACCGTAGAATTATTATACCATGAAGTTACAAGGATGTCACCAAGATAAAAAAGAAAGCACAAAGAACCAACCAGGAAACAAAGAGCAAAAGGTGTAATAAACATAAAAGAAAAACCCCAAATTGATCCGATGAAAACAGAACAATGCTTGAAATCTTACCTAATTGTGAGCTCGAGTAAGACATTTTTCGAGGTTTCGACATGCAAGTACCATCAAAATACCAACAACTCAAACCAAATATTATATGATGATAGTAAAGGTCAAGCTTTCTAGACAAAAATACCATTAACTTTGCTTATGGAGTACAACATTGACCACACAAAACCTGTGCTATTCATCTGGAACTTTGGAGAGAGCTGCAATGGTTCTCAAAAACATATGTGCAAAGTTAGGAGGTAGTTGACCACACATTTATAAGATCTTCTACACTTTGTGTAACCCTTAGACCCGGCCTATGCGTTACGACTAAATCTAGCAGATTACGATAAAAATTTTCAAAATATTTTTCAATAATTTAAATCCATATTATGAATAAACACATTTTAAAAACATAATTATTAATAATAAGTTCATATTCGAGTAATATATAAAACTATAAATGTCTAAGTAAAACAAAATCTTTCACAAATCAGTATCGATGTAATTCTAACATTAGTCCAAAAGCAATATATGTTGCAATATAAGTATTCAAAATAAATAGACACATATCACCCATCATAATGGCAAATCGGAAGATAAAAACTTAACAAAATAATAATATTGTACGAATGTATCGATCCTCCAAGTGTCAGGTTCGGATAGCCTATCAAAAAGTATCAGAAAGAGAAAAGTTTGGGGGAGTGAGCTAGGGAGCTTAATGTGTTCCAGCAGTGCAAAATAAAAACATACAATTAAGTTTCAAAATTGGTTCATTATCAAAGTTATGAAAATGATAGTAGAGTTATAGTTTAAAATACAAAACAACCCTTCAAACGTACGCCATATGCAATTCCCCAGAACTGCATCCATAAGTACTTACTTTAGGCCCAAAGGGCGTAGATGCCAACCTAAGGGAGCACCTTAGGTCCACAAGGTCTTATCCTAGCCGAAGCGTAGGTTTCTACCTGAGGGTGTGCCCTCAGGCACATAAGGACTTACCCAATGCACATAGTAAAATCCACCCTAAAGGAGTATCTTAGGGTCCATAAGGTCTTACCACTAGGCCCATTGGACCCAGAAGCCCACCCGAAGGTCGCCTTATGTCCATAATGAATTACCAGCTTGATCGGTGTTGAACCTACTGAGAAATTACCAGCTTGATCGGAGTTGAACCTACAGAGACTCAATACCATATCCCAAAGTACCCCAAAGAGAATAGTTTTCAAGCAGTAACTAACAGTATCAAGGAAATTATAGTTCCAGCAGATATCAATTTAATAAGAACATAACTAGAGAACATGAATCAAACAAGTATACTTAAAACTTCATTAAATCAGAAATCAGGCTTGAAACAGATAAATCATACGAATTAAATCAGATCAACCACTATATTGTAAATCAAGTAAAATAGTTATGTGCACATGATATTTCAAACATATATATATCACAAGGAACACACCTCGCAAAACGGGTCGGATCAGGAGTTATACTGAGTACTCGTCTCGTTACGCTTTACAGCATTGCACAATCGCGTACAGATGGATCGCGAGGTATCAGGAGTTATACCATCAAATATATGAACTCAATTCCTAACATAATTTCCCTCGCCATAGAAATAACTTATTAGAATCTAAAAAAAATTTGAGGACCCAATTGGTAAAACTAAAAACTGATGGTGCTACTATAATATTTAATTACTAAAATCAGGGCTAAAACGAACTAATCTAAACTATCAAAGCTAGGTTGAACACTAAAATTGAATAACAAATCAGAATTTTACTGAAAATGGAGGAATAAAAATGTGATTTGACCATCTCCCTTTCCAAAAACCATGCTACCTTTGAAGTAAAATAGAAACAATTATGGCATAATTATAACAATTTGGAAGTTGAAAAACAAGCTTAAGCTTTTACCAAACTTGGATGACTTACCTTGTAATTTTCCATTCTCAATTTATTAACAATCTCCAAAACCATATACGCTTGAACCATTCTTTATTTCACAATTTATTTTATTTCTTTTAAATTCTCCCACAATCGAAAGCTCTGTACGAAGACAAAGAAGCTTCATCGGCCATTATTCAAATGCCGGTGACCACCGTGTCGGCCGTCGTCGACGGTTGCCAACCAAGACCCAAGTTACACCGTTCAAAGCGCCTTGGTCCTCTCCATGAATATGTCCTATGTTCATCGAGAAACTCCATAGATGGTCGTGGATCTACAGAAAATGTTTAGCTTTCTGGAAATAAAGGCTTTCGCTCGCCGTCGACAATCGTCCGATGGAGCCATGTTTACAGTATGTTGATCCTCGCTACCATACCGCTCTTCCCGCCGCACGAATCTTCCAACCAACATCAGAATCATCGGGAATCGAAAAACTTACCCCCATTGACCTTTGTATTTCATTTCTTGTTGATTCTTGCTGCCTGGATGTTATTCCTTGGTCGTTTGGTTACAGGTGACGACACGGTGCATGAACAAACTTGCATACTCGGTCTTTCAACACTGTCAGAGCTTGACACTGTTGGAACACTATCACTACTGTTACTGGATGAGAGAAGGTTGTTGTTGTCGTTTTTGGTTCGGGTTACTGATCTTAGGTCGAAAATGTTGATGGCTCGAGTTAAGGCATGCTATGGGTCGATTAAGCGGGTTGACGAGTAACCAAAATAGTTCCCTGGTTCTCTGATTTAAATTTAAACTTTTTCACCAAAATATCATATTCATTTGTGGTTCTAAATATTTTGGATAAAATATAAAGTTCACATCAGACAAAAAGATAAAAAATTTACGTGAATTTTAAAAGAGAAATAATCTCAGTGACCAAAAATCCCATATAATATACGATTTTAACCAATTTTTTTCGGATTTGTCAAAATGACCAACAAAATCGCAATGCGATCACTAATTCGCAACGCGATCTCCATTATCGCAAATTCGCGTTGCATTTTCGCAATGCGATAGTTGAAAATCGCGTTGCGATGGTCTACAGTATCGTTACGATTTTCCCAATTCGCAATGCGAATAAGTAAATCGCAACGCGAATTGGGAAATTCGCAATGCGAATAAGTAATCGCAACGCGAATTGGGAAAATCGCAATGCGATACTGACTATCGCAATGCGATAATAAAAATCACAACGAGATACTTACTTTCGCAACGCGATACTGACTTTCGCAACGCGATAATACATAATCGCAATGCGATTTTCAAAGCGCCATTAGTATCCTGGCCAAGTATTTTATTTTTAAATTCCAAACATGAATATAAATATATTGGAACACTGAACTGTCCACAGTATATCCCGTAATCGCAACTCATAACCTAAAACCTAAAATCACAACTCAGTCCCATCTCCATCTCTCACTCTCTCACCCATCTCCGACGAAATCCGTCCCCATCTCCGGCGAAATCCGTCTATCTAAATCTCTCAAAGCCACCCTCACAATCAGAAATGGAAAATCAACCAAATCAACCAACGAGGGTTAGTTTTTTTAATTATTTTCTTTTTGAAATTTTTGCATTATTATTAGGTTTTTCACATTGAAATTGATTATAGGTTTACTGGTAATTTCAATAATAGATTAACCATTTCACTTAGATTGCTTATTAAATCAACCAAGAATCGCAACGCGAAATGCAAATCGCAACGCGATTTTAGTTTCGCGTTGCGATTCTCTCGTTGCGATAGTCATTTTCGTGTTGCGATTTTCATTTTCAGAAACTATTCTTCTTCTGCAAATTGAAACTTGAATGAATTGCATTACTTCAACCAAAAAACAAAGACAATACGAAATTCACAGTGTTGCATATTTAAGTTTGAAGAATAAACTACTACTATTTATGTTTATTATTTTTTGGTATATCTTCACAGTGTAGTTTTTGGTATATCTAATTTAGTATGTTTATTGTTTTTGTAGAACTTTTATTCGGCTCAATTGACCTTGAGAAATAAAGTCAGCCTGGCCAAAACAATTGCGTTGAAGCTTTCACCTGCACAAAGAAAAATGTTTGAGGATACATGCTTCGGGCCATGGCTGAAAGTACAACATCCCGGTGGAGATGCGATGTTGACACACCTGTTTCTTCAAACCATGACTAGAGATCTACCAGAGACTATACACGTCGTGATGAAGAGATATGGTTTGATTTTCCACCGGCGTATACGTGTTTTGGGCGGGAGGAGTTTTGCTTAATCACCGGTCTACGCTTCGGACACGATGATTTAGGTCGGTATACTAGACACATTACCCGCCCATCATGGCTATCCCGGGTTTTCCCTGAGCTGGAGAGGCCGAGTCTACACGTAGAAGACCTGACAAGATTTTTGAATAATAAAGATGGTTTTACTCGGATGGATGACGTCGACGTTGTCCGAGTATGCCTTCTAATTCTTTTGCATGCCGGCTTTTAGGCAGAGAGGCCAGACAACCTATTCCAAATGATCTAATCAAATTGGTAGAAGACCTAAATGCGTGGAACCTGTTTCCGTGGGGCTCGTATTTATGGAAAGCTACATGGAAAAGTTATCGTCTGCCTTGGATGATCGAAAAAGTTTGCATGGCGATGGTTCCAAATACACTTTGACAGGCTTTTTGGGCCTTTAAGGTAAGAATTTTTATATAATGTTTCCAAAATTATAAGTAATTATTTAACAATTACTAATGTTTGTTATTATATTGTTTGTAGATTTGGATATTTGAGGCCTTTCCCGCCATGAAGACATATGTAATAAAAACTTCAAATAATATTCCCAGGGCTATTTCCTGGAAGAGGAAATGAACCTTGCAATGGGAAGATTTACTACGGTATACGACAATAAATAATGTAAGTTAACATAAATACTACCATATGTTTATAAACAAGTTATTACTAGTACACATTTAACTTTGTTTAAGCTTTTATATTGTTAGGAGGCCAACACTCCTCTACAGGCTGACACCCACGGAAGCTGAGCTTGCCACTGATTGGTGGCAAGCTAGTAAGCGTTTTTTTGATGGAACGGTTGATGAGCAGCCCCCACTTCGGGAGCCATCACCTCGCCCAGAGCTATCACCTCACCTAGAGCCATCATCTGATCGACCCGGCTATACACCTCCACAACGACAGCCATCACCTATTCTTTCACATCATCGAGTCTCTTCTCCACCATCACCGCAAGATAGGCGACCGGCAAAGATGTCACGACGTTTATCTCCCTATTCCCCACCTCCACCTCAACGGGATGAGTTAGGAGAGTTACGTGATGAGGTCAATGCCTTGCGTGAGGAGGTTGGTACTTTACGCAAAGACGATGGTGCATGGCGTGTTGAGGTGTCTACATTACGCGGTGAGGTAGCCGCTCTACGTGAGATGGTAGCATCGTTACAGAATGAGGTTCATACTCTACGCAACGAGGTAAGTTTAAGATTTTTCATACTCGTAATTCATTCGGTTGCTGCCAATCTGTTTTTGTTAGTATTTGTTTTTGGTTTTGTTTTTGTCTTTTGGTTGAAGTAATGCAATCCATTCAAGTTTCAATTTGCAGAAGAAGAATAGTTTACTTTCGCAACACGAAAATGACTATCGCAACGCGGAAATGGCTATCGCAATGCGAAATGAAAATCGCAACGACAAAATCGCAACGCGAAATGAAATCGCAACGACAAAATCGCAACGCGAAATGAAATCGCAATGCGATTTGTGTTTCGCGTTGCGATTTCATTTCGCGTTGCGATTTTGTCGTTGCGATTTTCATTTCGCATTGCGATAGCCATTTCCGCGTTGCGATAGTCATTTCGCGTTGCGATTTTAAGTTTCGTGTTGCGAAAGTAAACTATTCTTCTTCTGGAATGTTTATATATGTTGTCCTTTTAAATGTTTATATAAGTGCTTACTTCTGGAATGTTATCTGAGCATTTGTGAACTATGATAGAATAATGATTTGGGTGAATACAATGCTAGTTTGAAACATTTGTCTTTGTTTAATATCATGTCTGTTTATTTACTGATTTATGTATTAATTTTTTTTAGCGGCCCGATAAGGTGGATGCTTTACGTCGGGTTTTCCTTGCACGACAGAGTTCACGCATCAGACGGCGTGGACGTGCTATTACGTCTCCGTTCACCCCAATGGTGCGAAGACTCCGCAAGAAGAAGCCCGACTCACCGGTCATCCCTCAAGAGTCCCCTCCAATCGTTCAAGAGGCCCCTATTCTCCCTCAGATTCCCCCCCCCACCGTTCAAGAGGCCACTGTCATCGTTGAAGAGGTCCCTCCCACCATTCCAGAGCCCGATTCACATGGGGTAATATCGAAGTATTGAGAAACCCCCACCAGTTCCGGACATGATGGATGAGAGTTGGCTCTCGTATGAGTTACCGGCTAGTACCCTTCCGGTATCTGAAGTGGAGAGGAGACAACTACCGGAAACAATTGTGGATAATACCCTTTGGGCTAAGACCGCAGTTGATTTTTATCTACATGAGCGGAGCCAAGGGTGTTACACTGACATCAGCAAACTCAACGATGAAATGTTTTTGTTGCTTGATCGGTCTTGGTGGGGTGTGCTATTAGGGGTTGAAGACAGTGGCTATTTGGATGGGAGGTAAGACTATATTTGTCTTATATATGATTTTGATTAATTTGTTTAAAAATTAATGTAATTCACTAATATATGTATTTTTTTGTAAAACAGCATATCGATGCATGGGTGTTACGTCTACTAATAATAAGGAAGCTTAGGAAAAATAAAAAAAATTCGCTATATACAATAATGCCGACGGCTTTTCACGCAGTTCACTTGAAGAATCAACGAGATGAATCATTTTTGTTGGCAATGGACAAGCTAAACTTTATCCTGCATGGTGGGAGGTCGATAAGGTTAGTGTAATTTTTTAAATTTTTTAAAGGTGTTAATAAATAAGTGCGCAAATAAATGAATTATTACTTATGATCGCAGGTGTTTATCCCTGTTTTGGAACGTCGTCACTGGCTTCTCGTCCAACTTCAGCTCCCATCCCTGAAGATAATAGTGTATGACAGCATGATCAATTACATATCACTGTCTGATTTGAGAGATATTTTCAAGGATGGAGCTCTCATTTGGCTAAATTCTTGGATGGGATTAAGTATTGGAGTCATTCTGGACACAAGAAGCCAAAGAAGTTCAATGTCACAGTTGTCAGAGACGAGACCGCGCCACAGCAATCGCCGGGAGCCAGAGGGGATTGTGGTCCTCTCGTATGCCTTTGCTTGGCGCGTTTGACGACAGGAAGCACAGAGTTTTTACCTCCCACCGATAGAGATAGAGCTGCAGTAGGCTTGTGGTTTCGGCATTATATGGCTAGAGCAATATATTCGAGACGCTGCCTACCTGCATCCGCGTTATGAAAGTGTCCATTGTTAATTGGTAAGTCAAATGCAAGTTTTGTTAACATATATACTCCTTTTGGTTTGAAAATGTTTGGTTAAGTACCTAGAATTCAATAATTTGTTGTTTGTAGGTTTTAGATGTGTAGGAAGTCTTGTTTGAGCAAATGTTTGGTTTCTGCAGGTTAATCCTTAAGTGAGCTGCGTGAAATGGATGTACGGGGTCACAAAGTTGTTGATTCATTGATTCAATAATTGATGAAGAAATAAGAATTATTATTATTTTTTGATTGTTTAATTGATTTGTAAAAGATGATTTGTAAATGTTGATTTGTTTAATTGATGTGTACATAATTTGTGTTGAAATGTAATAGTTGATTTGTTGATTTTCAATCTGCTTTATGTTGAAGGCAAAACAGACTATCGCAATGCGAAATGGCTATCGCAACGAGAAAATCGCAATGCGAAATGAAATCGCAATGCGAAATGAAAATCGCAACGAGAAAATCGCAATGCGATTGTCATTTCGCGTTGCGATATTCTCGTTGCGATAACCATTTTCGCGTTGCGATAGCCATTTTCACGTTGCGATAGTCAAATGAATGTCTAATAAGTGATGACAACTGAACAGATCATAGCAATGTTCAAACTCAAGTTACTAATACATGCCTAACTGAAATGTTAAAAGTGCACACATAAAATACACATAATGCAAGTTTTGTTAACATATATACTCCTTTTGGTTTGAAAATGTTTGGTTAAGTACCTAGAATTCAATAATTTGCTGTTTGTAGGTTTTAGATGTGTAGGAAGTCTTGTTTGAGCAAATATTTGGTTTCTGCAGGTTAATCCTTAAGTGAGCTGCGTGAAATGGATGTACGGGGTCACAAAGTTGTTGATTCTTGATTCAATAATTGATGAAGAAATAAGAATTATTATTATTTTTTGATTGTTTAATTGATTTGTAAAAGATTATTTGTAAATGTTGATTTGTTTAATTGATGTGTACATAATTTGTGTTGAAATGTAATAGTTGATTTGTTGATTTTCAATCTGATTTATGTTGAAGGCAAAACAGACTATCGCAACGCGAAATGGTTATCGCAACGAGAAAATCGCAATGCGATTTTCATTTCGCATTGCGATTTTCTCGTTGCGATAACCATTTTCGCGTTGCGATAGTCAAATGAATTAAGTGATGACAACTGAACAGATCATAGCAATGTTCAAACTCAAGTTACTAATACATGCCTAACTGAAAATGTTAAAAGTGCACACATAAAATACACATAATGCAAGTTTTGTTAACATATATACTCCTTTTGTTTTGAAAATGTTTGGTTAAGTACCTAGAATTCAATAATAATTGTTAAAAGTTTATGCATGTTAATCCTCGTTGCCTTTTTTCATTTCGCATTGCGATTCTATCGTTGCGATTTGCAGTTCGCATTGCGATGGTCAAATGATTGCCTTTCGCAACGCGATTCTGACTTTCGCAACGAGATAATACAGAATCGCAATGCGAGTTTCAAAGTTCGCAACAGGTTTTAGTTTCGCAAGCCAAATTTTTTGTGTATGTATATATACGCAGCAGCAACAACTCATAACCTAAATCCCTAAATCGCAACTCATTCCATCTCCATCTATCACTCTCTCCGGCGACATCCGTTCCAATATCCAACGACATCCTTCCCCATCCGGCAACAGGTCTTAGTTTCGCATCTCGTTTGTTTAGTTACAACCATGAAATCATCTAATGTTGATCATGTTTGGATAGATTTGTGTTTTGGAGGGTCATGGGAGAATGTTCATGGTGTTTTACAATATATGCATTTACCCATGAATCTTCAACTAAAACTGTCATTAAAGAAGTTAACTTATGAAACCCTAATGTTACGTGTTTCAAAAAATTGAATTTAGAGCCCCTAAGTGGATTTAGGCTATCTTATCAGAGAAATGGTAAAGTTTATTTGTTAACCGACAATGAAGATGTTGAACGATTCATTGCTTACATTAATGTTTCAAGTGATGATGTTACATTGTATGTTGTTGAACCTAGAAGTAGTATTGTTGGGTCAGTAGCGGGTAGTAATCAACTAAGTGGGTCTCAAAACCCACAGCCTTTCTCTAATCCAAATCCAAATCAACTTTCAGCACCAAATTCCGGTTTTCGTATTGACCAATTAGACGATGATGAGCCAAGAGAAAAAATTGTGAGTACTAGTCAGTATTCGAAATTTGATCTTGGTCAATACCCGGACTTTGATATTGGTCAATACACGAATTTTGATGATGTTTCAGAAGAAGAAACAGACCCTGCGTGTAATGATTTTGATATTGGTCAATACCCGAATTTTGATGATGAAACACCCGTTGTCGAGGAAGATGTTGTTGATGATAATGAGGAGGAAGTTACGACTGTGAATGAACATGTTGAACATCCATTCTGTAATTCATATAATCCTGAAGAAGAAAAAAGAAGAAAAAAGTCCCCGAAGAAAAGAAAATGCCACGGGAGTATAACTGGAATATGCCAGAATTACTTCAGTTACCGGAAGAAGAGTTGGCAAAGAAAGCAGTTGATTGTTACACAAAAGTTATTCGTATCAAGAAAGATGATTGTTTTGATACAAAGGAAGACTTGAAGATAGCTTTGTATACGAAATGTGTGGAAGATGGCTATCAACTAAAAGTTAACAAATCAAGCAAAGATCGTTTCGAAACAAGGTGTACGATTGACAAAAACTGTACGTGGCGTATGATTGCAAAGAGGATAAAAGATTGCGCAATGTTTCAAGTTAGGACCTTTATTGATAAACATACATGTTCAAGAACCCAAGTTTTTCCTCACCATAGACAGGCAAACAAAAAAGTGTTGGTGGTTTTCTGGCTGAGTTAATGTTTTTGAATGGCAGGGTATATCGGGGACATGAAATTATGACTGACATGAATGCTCGGTTCAAGATTAGTATATCATATTCTCAAGCTTGGAGAGCCAAATGTTATGCCTTGGAATTGTTGAGGGGGCCGCCAGAAGCATCGTTTGCCCAACTGCCGGCTTATTGTCATAATTTAAAGCTGAAAAATCCTGGGTCGGTAACTCATATCAAAACAGATAGAGATGGACGCTTTGAGTTGTTGTTTATCGCCATTGATGCTGCGGTTAGTAAATCAATAATTCTGTTGACTCATTTCTGTTAGTTACATGCATTTAAAATTTAAATGATTATATTTCTTGTGTATATTATTTTGTAGATTCGTTCGTTTATTACTTGCATGCGCCCAGTTATTATAGTTGACGGAGCACATTTGAAAGATCGATACCTTGGAGTAAACTTATTAGCAGTAGCCATGGATGCTAACAATGGGATATTGCCAATAGCTTACGGGGTTGGCAATCTGAAACCTCTGATTCATGGACATGGTTTATGGGGCATCTTAGGGATTGCATAGGTCCTATTAGCAATCTGACAATCATATCCGATAGGGCAAACTCAATTGACAACGCTGTTAGAAGGTGTTTCCCAGATGCTTTTCATGGACTTTGTGGTGTTCATTTGTATAGAAATCTAAAATCAAGGTCTGCTGGTATAAAAAAGCACAAATGGACATACTGGAAGGCTGTAAAGGCTTATCGGAAGTGGATTTCAATAAGCATATAAACTGTTTAAGACGTGTTTTGCCTCAGTGTGCTCAAACACTAGAAGATGTCGGGTTTGAAAGATGGTCAAGAGTACATCAACTTGGAGCAAGATATGGTTTCATGACGTCTAATAGTGCAGAATCAATTAACGCTCTAAGTCGTCATTCCCGGAAATTACCCATTACTATGTTAATGGAGTTTTTTCGAGCCTCTATTCAACAGTGGTACTACAAGAAAAGAAACCATGCAGGTATTATTTCTTTGAATTTACAGGAACATTGGGATATATTTTACTAAGAATTATTTATTTAAATTTACAGGAACATTGGAACATCGTGTTACACCATGGACTGAAAAAAAGATAACGAAACGTGTTGTGAAGTCAACGTCATGGAGAGTTGAACCATGTTCAAACACTTTGTTTGAAGTACTGGATAATAACTTAAATGGGCTTGTCGATCTAAATGCAAGGACGTGTAGTTGTATGAAATGGCAAACATCTGGTTATCCATGTGGCCATGTTATAAAAGTTGCTCTTCATCTAAACCAAGATGGTTCAAGCACATACGCTATGGATTGCTACACTACAGAAGTATATCGACAGACTTATGCCGAGATTGTCTACCCTATTTCACATCCTTCTGAGTGGGACATACCAGATGACTTACAAACAGTTTTGCCACCAACCATGGACAGAAGGCTACCTGGCCGACCAAAAAGTCACGATCGTATACCGTCTAAGGGTGAAGAGAAGAAGAGATCGGCATGTAGTCGGTGCAAGGAAAGTGGTCATACAAGGTTGACATGTGGATCACCAGTGCCATCACAATCATCTGTTCCTCTACCAAAATATGGATCATCATCAAAATCCAAAGCTCATATGGTGTCAAGAAAAAGGCAATCAAAATCGCAATCATCTTTAAAATCCCAATCACAACTGGCTTCACCTTTTGGGTCTGTTAACTTAGGTGATTTTTAAATGCAAACGTTGTATTATGTAGATTTTATGTGTGAACTTTTAACATTTTCAGTTAGGCATGTATTAGTAACTTGAGTTTGAAAATTGCTATGATCTATTCCAGTTGTTATCACTTAATAGGCAATCATCTTAATGTCCATCGCAACGCGGAAATTACTATCGCAATGCGAAATGAAAATCGCAACGAGAGAATCGCAATGCGAAATGAAAATCGCAACGAGGGAATCGCAATGCGAAATGAAAATCACAACGCGAATTTAATTTCGCGTTGCGATTTTCATTTTCGCGTTGCGATTCTCTCGTTGCGATTTTCATTTCGCATTGCGATAGTACTTTTTGCCTTCAACATAATGCATATTGAAATCAACAAAATCAACCATTACATTTCAATCAATTAAACAAGCACAAATAAGAATTATGTTAACATCAATTAAACAAATCAACTTTTACAAATCATCTTTTACAAATCAATTAAACAATCAAAAAATAAGCAATAATTATTAGAGAAAATAACACTTCTACTATTGAATCAACTTTTGCAGCCATACATCATTTTCACGCAGCTCACTTCTGAGATTAACCTGCATAAACCAAACATTTGCTCAAACAACACTTTCTACACATCTAAAACCTACAAACAGCAAATTATTGAATTCTAGGTACTTAACCAAACATTTTCAAACCACAAGCCTATAAACATACCAATTGTTTATGGACATTTTTATAACGCGGATGCAGGTAGACAGCGTCTCGTATATATCGATCTAGCCATATAATGTCGAAACCACAAGCCTACTGCAGCTCTATCTATATCGGTGGGAGGTAGATACTTTATACTTCCTGTGATCAAACGGTCCAACGCCAAGCATACGAGAGGACCACAATCCCCTCTGGGTCCTTTCGTTTGTTGTGGTGCGGTCTCGTCTCTGCTAACTGTAATATTGAGCTTCTTTGGCTTCTTGTTTCCAGAACGAGTCCAATAATTTATCGCATCCAAGTATTTAGCCAAATAAGAGCTCCATCCCTTAATAATATCTCTTAAATCAGCCAATGATATGTAATTTATCATGCTGTCATATACTATTGCCTTAAGGGATGGGATCTGAAGCTCGACGAGAAGCCAATGGTTACGTTCCAAAACAGGGATAAACACCTGCAATCATAAGTAATAATTCATTCATTTGCGCACTTATTTATGAATACCTTTAAACTCAATCTAAAATAAACACTAACCTTATCGACCTCCCACCATGCAGGATAAAGTTTAGCTTGTCCATTGCCCAACGCAAATGATTCATCTCGTTGATTCTTCAAGAGAACTGCGTTAAAAGCCGTCGGCATTATTGTATACCGTGTATTTCTTTTATTTTCCTTAAGTTTCCTAATTATTAGTAGACGTGACACCCACGCATCGATATGCTGTTTTACAAAAAAATACATATATTAGTGAATTACATTAATTTTTAAACAAATTAATCAAATGAAAATATAAGAAAAATATAAGACTTACCCCTCCATCGAAATAGCCATTGTCTTCGACCCCTAATAATACGCCCCACCAAAACCGATCAAGCAACAAATAGATATCATCATTGAGCTTGCATATGTCAGTGAAACACCCCTGGCTTCGCTCGTGTAGATAAAAATCAACTGCGGTCTTAGCCCAAAGGGTGTTATCCAGAATTGTGTCCGGTAGTTGTTTCCTCTCCTCTTCAGATACCGGTATGGTACTGGCCGGTAACTCATACGAGAGCCAACTTGAATCCATCATGTCCGGCACGTCAGAGGGTTTCTCAAGAATCCTACATATGACGCCATGTGAATCGGGCTCTTGAATGGTGGGAGGGACCTCTTCAACGATGACAGTGGCCTCTTGAACGGTGGGAGGGGACTCTCGAGGAATGATAGGGGCCTCTTCAACGATAGGAGTGGACTCTTGAGGGATGATAGGCGAGTCGAGCTTCTTCTTGCGGTGTCTTCGCACTATTGGGGTATACGGAGACTTAATAGCACGTGCACGCCGTCTGATGCGTGAACTCTGTCGTGCAAGAAAAACCCGACGTAAAGCATCCACCTTATCGGTCCGCTAAATAAAAATACAAATATCAGTAAATAAACATACATGATATTTAAACAGTGAAAACAAAGATAAATATATTTCAAACTTTCAACCAAAAGACAAAACAAAGACAAATACTAACTTCACAGTGTTAAAGTAAAAAGTTTAGCAGTTTTGGCAGCAACCGAATAAATTTACTAAGCAATCTAAGTGAAATGGTTAATTTAAGTGAAATTACGAGTAAATTTATCATCAAGTTAAATATGGAAAATCTTAAACTTATCTCGTTGCGTAGAGTATGAACCTCATTCTGCAATGATACTACCATCTCACGTAGACCGGCAACCTCACCACGTAAAGTAGACACCTCCACACGCCATGCACCATCGTTATCGCGTAGAGTACCGATCTCCTCACGCAAGGCATTGACCTCATCACGTAACTCCCTTGACTCATCCCGTGGAGGTGGAGAACAGGGAGATAGAAGTCGTGGCATCTTTGTCGGTCGCCTATCATGAGGTGATGGTGGAGAAGAGACTCGATGATGTGACGGGATAGGTGATGGCTCTCGTTGTAGAGGTGTATAGTCGGGTCGATCAGGTGATGGCTCTGGGTGAGGTGATGGCTCTCGAAGTGGAGGAAGTGGAGGCTGCTAATCATTCGTGCCATCAAAAAAACGCTGACTAGCTTGCCACCAATCAGTGGCAAGCTCAGCCTCTGTGGGTGTCAGTCTCATTAATGGAGTGTTGGCCTCCTAATAATATAAAAATTAAAACAAAGTTAAACGTCTACTATTAATAACTTGTTTATATATGATAGTATTTGTGTTAACTTACATTATTTATTGTCGCATATGGTATTAAGTCTTCCCAATCCAACATACGTTTCCTCTTCCAGGAAATAGCCCTAGGAATATCATCTGAGGATTTTAATGCATATGTCCGCATGCTGGGGAAAGCCTCGAATATCCAAATCTACAAACAATATAATAACAAACATTAGTAATTGTTAAATAATTAATTATAATTTTGAAAACATTATATAGAAATTCTTACCTTAAAGGCCCAAACAAAGCCTGACAAAGTGTATTTCGACCCATCGCCCCGCAAACTTTTGCGGTCATCAAAGGCAGACGACAACTTAGTCCAGGTAGCTTTCCATATATACGAACCCCACGGAAACAGATTCCATGCATTTAGGTCCTCTACCAATAATATTAGCTCCTGAGGAATAGGTTGTCTGGTCTCTCTACCTAGAAAGCCGGCATACAAAAGTAGTAGAAGGCATACTCGGACAACATCGACGTCATTCATCCGAGTAAAACCATCTTTCTTATTAAACAATTTCTTCATGTAGTCGACGTGTAAGTTCGGCTTCTCTATTGACTCATCAGGAAAAACCCTGGATAACCATGATGGGCGGATGATATGACGAGTGTACCGGCCTACATCATCGTGTCCGAATCGTAGACCAGTGATTAAGCAGAACTCCTTCCGCCCAAAACAAGTATACGCCGGTGGAAAATGAAACCATATCTCTTCCTCACCACGTTGTATACTGTCGGGTAGATCGCTAGTCATGGTCTGAAGCCACAAATGGGTCAAACTAGCATCTCCACCCGGATGCTGTACTCTCAGCCATGGCCCGAAGCAGGTTTCTTCAAACAATTTTCTTTGTGCAGGTGAAAGCTTCGAAGCAATTGTAGTGGCTAGGCTAACTTTATTCCTTAATGTCAATGAAGCCGAAAAAAATTTCTACAAAAAAACAATAAACATACCAAGTTAGATATACCAAAAATTACACTGTCAAGATATAAAAACAAAACAATAAACATAAATAGTAGTTTATTCTTGAAACTAAAATTTGCAACACTGTTTCTGTCTTTTGGTTGAAATGAAAATCGCAACGAGATAATGAGAATCGCAACGCGGAAATGACTATCGCAACGCGAAATGACTATCGCGACCAGACAATCGCAACGCGAAATGAAAATCGCAACCGCGAAATTAAAATCGCAACGCGAAATGAAAATCGCAATGCGATTTTGGTTTCGCGTTGCGATAGTCATTTCCGCGTTGCGATTCTCATTCTCGAAACTATTCTTCTTCTGCATTACTTCAACTAAAAGACAAAGCAAAGACAAATACTAACTTCACAGGCTAAACAGTTTAGCAGTATTGGCAGCAATCGAATGAATTTAATAAGAAATCTAAGTGAAATGGTTAATCTATTATTGAAATTACCAGTAAACTTATCATCAATCTCAATATGAAAAACCTAAAATAATGCAAAAATTTCAAAATAAAAATAAAAAAAACTAAACCTCGGAGGTTGATTTTCCATTTCTGAATGATTGTGAGGGATTTTTGACTGTGTATGGTTGTGAGGGATTTCGCCGGCGATGGGGACGGAAATCTTCGGAGATGGGGACGGATTTCGCCGTAGAGAGTGAGAGATGGAGATGGGACTGAGTGTTGTGTTTTTGGGTTTGAGGTTATGAGTTGCGATTACTGTGGACGGTTCATTTTTCGATTTATTAAGAAAAAATACGTGTTTGGAATTTGAAAAAAAAATACGCGTTAATACGAATGACGCTAAGTAAATCGCGTTGCGAAAGTCAGTATCGTGTTGCGAAAGTAAGTATCTCGTTGCGATTTTTTATTATCGCATTGCGATAGTCAGTATCGCATTGCGATTTTCCCAATTCGCGTTGCGATTTACTTATTCGCATTGCGAATTTCCCAATTCGCGTTGCGATTTTCCCAATTCGCAATGCGAATAAGTAAACTGTTTCGATTTACCTATTCGCATTGCGAATTGGGAAAATCGCAACGATACTGTAGACCATCGCAACGCGATTTTCAACTATCGCATTGCGAAAATGCAACGCGAATTTGCGATAATGGAGATCGCGTTGCGAATTAGCGATCGCATTGCGATTTTGTTGGTCATTTTGGCAAATCCGGAAAAAGTTGGTTAAAATCGTATATTATATGGGATTTTTGGTCACTAAGGTTATTTTCTCATTTTAAAATCCCTTAAACTCAAATAGGGATAAATTTACACATAAAATCCCTTAATTATTCTCAACATTTATAGTTAATCCAACATTATAATTAGATTGATACTTTAAACCTCATATTTAACTAACAAAAATAACTAATCCCACAAATTGAGGTGTGACACTTTGATACACATTTTCTTTCTATCAAAAACCACTTTGAGCGGAAATGATTTAATTAATGTGTTAACTTTTTAGGGGTCATTTGGTTCACAATATACAACATTACTGAGAGAATATAATCTACATTCCCCCGTTTGGTTGGTCAGTAATTTTTTATTACTTACAGTGAATAATTTTGGATATATTACCGGGAATGTGATTACCCATTCCCTTAGGTATTATTGGATTACCGACGTTTTAGACTAAAATACCCTTAATTTTTTTTTTCAAAATTATCTTTCTTCTGTCGTTGAATAATAAAAATTATACGAAGGTTAAATTATAAATTTATCCTTAAACTATTTTAGATTAACAAAAAAATCCATAATTATAATTTTATATGAAGTTCAGGGATTAAAATAAAATTTTACCCTTTCATTAAACCTATTTATCTTTTTAATTTTGTAAACAAAAAAATTATATAAATTTTATGAATTTAAATTTTTTAAAGGAAATATATAAATTAATTATAGTAATATTATAGTATAATTCAACTTGTTAAAAAAAACAAATATATAATAAGAACAATTTGTTAAAATATACATTCCAATAATCTTTTATTTCTTTAACCAAACACGGTAATCTTACATTCCTACTAAACCAACCAAACACAAAATACAACATTTTCAGTAATCTTATTACCTGATAATCTTTTATTCCCACTAGATATCTTACATTCCGTGAACCAAACGCATCCTTAAGGTGTTGAAATAGTTTCTGTTTGATCCTTTCCCTGTCATTAGGCAAGAAAGCTTGAATCCTGTGATCATAGCTGCAAGCAAGAAAATAATAATAATAATGAAATCAATCACCCACCAAATAAACAATAAGTTGCATGCTACAAATATTAGGTATAGAGGCTTTGCAAGGACGTAAGTTGTAAACTGTTTAGCTTCCTATGGACATCTATTCAAAAATAATAATAATAATAATCCGTTGCAAGATGCCGTCTCCTATTTATGTGAAGACACAAAACACATTTATTCCTTGGGGTTCAGGACAAAACTTATTCAAAAACATATTTGAGTTTCAGCAGAAGGAAATAGTCCACAGCAACTTACGAACACAAAACACAGTTATTCCTTGGGGTTCAGATTTTACATGAAATATCCATAGCTTTGAGTAATGGTCATTATGATGGACACGTGAATACTAAGCATGCAATATAACATAAAACACATGGGAATAATCCATTAAAAAAGAAAGGAAAAAGTGGTGGACAATAGAGAAAAGAGAAACATACACAAGGTCGCTCATATCTGCAAGGCCATCAATAAAATTGTAAAGGTCAGCAATGTCATAAGTGATGTTTCCTGATGCTGGATTTAGATCCTTAAGTTTCCTTTCATATAATCCACGTATCCCTGCACATGCAAAATGGCATAAACCACCAGACATGTCAAATATTATAAAACAACAAAAAAGAGTAGATTTAATCCGTAGACTCATGTTGGAACCACACTAATTCATTGCAACTCGGAAATATAAATGATTTTGGACATATATTCTAGAGAAAGAAAGACATATAATATGCAGATTCAAATCTAAAGAACACTTTAAATTCCACAAACCAACTTCCAAAAGGTACAGTCCACCGCCTGCAATTGATGCTGATAGCAAGAACAGTGGGAACTTAAATCCGAATCCCACAGCCAGTCCAGTCAGTCAAATTAGCAAATACTTATAATAATGGAAAACATTTAATAAGAAGAAAAAAAAACCCAAAATCAAGGAACTATAGGCAAAATTTAACAAAACATACCATCCATAGCTTGACTTATGGAATCATAATCCATAAATGTCCTCGTTGCTCTGCTCTGTGAAGTTTGCATCAAAATAATGGTGTGCCTGTTTGACTAAATTTCGCATAAAAAACAAACAGAGGAGATAAAAAATACACTACTGTCCGCAGTAATCCAAAAAAAAAAATTGATTACTATCATAATAGGATTGAGCGTGATTCATACGCCGGAAAGAATCGATCAATCAATCTAACAATTAATTTCTACAAATGAAATCATAAATTGTGTAGTAATAATAAGAAAATAGCTGCAATTCGCTCGATTAAAAGAACCGTGCCTCTTAGTTTTGTATTGATAATAAAACACTGGACGAAACCCTAGTTTCCAGAGGAAATAAGATGAATTACAAAGAAAAAAAATAGAAGCAAAAATAAACGATTAAAGGGAAATAAAAGAGGAATTACCATGGCTACTGGTATCGTATGTTGGAGTGGAACTGAAACAGGGAATGCAATAGAATCTGCTGCTAACGTTGAAGTGATTAAAAACCAGAAGACAGACGAAATTAAAAGAAGATCAGAAACCCACACACGGACGAAAATAAATAAATTAAAAAAACACACACACACACACAATTGGGTAAACTACCACAGGTTACTCTGTTATTAGTAAGTCTATAATTGAGCTATTATATTTTAAAAAGTTATAATTAAGTCACTTAATTAATTGATTGTAACAATTAGATCATTCTACTGTAAAATCCCAAATGGTTATCTAACATGTAATCTTTTGTTCATGCAAAACTTACGTCATGAGTAAGGGGTATAAATGAATCAAGTTGGAATGAATAAGGACGCGTTCGTGTTCGTTTGTTTACTTTTAAAGGTGTTTATGTTCATTTATATTTGTTTAAATTTTTAATATTGTTTTCGTATTCGTTTATTTATTTTTGAAGGTGTTCGTGTTTGTTTGTTTAGCGTTCATGAATATATTCGTTTAACATTTACGAACATGTTCGTTTATATGTTCGTGAACATATTTATTTAATGTTCATGAACATTTTTTGTTTAACATTGTTTATATTAAACATTTTCATTTGCAAGTAAAATGTTGTGAAATTATGTCACTAGTGCTTGAACTCCTTAAACTCTATAGTTTAAAATCCAAATTTCATAATATGTTCAGTTTATACTCTATATTCATCAATATTTAAAATGTAAAAAATAAATAAAAAGTAAATGAGCTTTTAAACCAGCTTGTTCAATAATATAAATGAATAAGCCGATAAATGAGCTCATAAACAAACTTGTTCATGAACATAAACGAATCAAACATACATTTGTCCTTATTCGTTCGTTTATTAAATGAATATAAAAATTTTGTTCATGTTTGTTTGTTTAACTTAACAAACAAATATAAATGAATGTTATACGAATAATTTACCAAACGCTCTGTTCATTTACACCCATAATCATGTGTATAATTTTATTGTTAAATTTTCACTATGAGTCACCGTATTATTAGTAAATTATAATTTAGTCATTGTATTTGGAAAAATTACAATTGAGTTATCAATTTCATCATCTATAATGTCAATGAACCTAAAACTTCACTATAAGATTCGTCATTATACCTTCATTTGATGCATCAAATTAGAATTTTAAGAATCTCTCTTAAAAGTCACAAAATCACTTTCTTCTTCTTCTTCTTTTGAATTTCTTAAACTTGATATACATTGTTCATGCCGTACGATCTTCATCTTCAGATATTTTCTTCCTCCCACCAACGACAAACTCTCCGCAATTTGAATCAATGGATATAACCTTTAATCTTCGAGAAACACAAATGACTTTGAGCATCACCATGTGTAATAAAAAAATAGATAGATGTTTTATAACGGAATCTTTTATCGTTCACTTGAGATTGAACAACACAATGATATGATTGTTATAATTGATTGATTCGATTCTAATTTATTGACACATGGTGACCCAATTATAAACTTACTAAGAATAGAGTGATAAGACTCTCAACCACTAACAATAAATGCTCATACTTCTACACTCTGTTTTGAAAATCGGACCGGACCAGTCGGTTCAACCGGGAACCGTTGTTTAATCCGGTTTAATCAAAATCGATTGAACCGCTATTAGTGAACCGGTCAGAACAGCTGAATCGTTCGAACCGGACCGATTGAAAACCGGAAAAAATCGGGATTTTTGTTTTTGTTTTTTTTTTAAATAAACCAAACAACGTCGTTTGTTAAACGAGCCAAGTTGAACTCGAGTATTGTTGAGCTCGACTCGAACTTGAAAACTTTAAAAGTAAGCTCAACTCAACTCAAACTCACAAGCTAAAAATTATCAAGTTCAACTCAAACTCGAAATATAATATTGAAATTTGAACTCAAAAAGGCTTGAACTCAAAAAAAAATTAGAAACTCGATTGAAGCCTAAAATTCGAGCTTGATTGAAGTAACAGAATAGTTCACTCAATGCTCACCAAAAGGCTCCATGATTTTGAATGCCAAATTACCTCTATTATTTATAGAAGTTAGTTATGATGCGCTTCTATGTTTTTTAGCAATGTGAGATTGTTTTGTTCTCATATTTTTACTCTTTAAACTTTTGGGATGCTCTTCTATGTTTCTTAGCTATTTGAGATTGTTTTTTTAAAAAAAAAATTAAACCAAACAATATCATTTTGTTATGATTTTTTTAACCCCAAATTTATTTTTTAATTATAGTTATATAATTATATTTATTATTTAATATGCTTTACCTTAAATATTATGTTGTAGTTAATTTGAATCATTTTTTTTCACTTGATTTTATGGTTCTTAACTTATATATGTTATGACTTGCTTTGAATATGACTTATGATATAAAAAAATATTTTTTATTAAATATTTTTGGTATTTTTATTTAATTTTTTAAATAATTATGACGTCGTCCGATTCTTCCGACCGGTCGAACCGGTAGCATAACCGGTTCGCTAACCGGTCCGGTTCTGAAAACCATACTTCTACATATACGGTGTTCTAATCTGTGATCTCAAAAGATACTAATAATTTATTAATTACTAAGATTGTTTGGTTCGTACTTATTAATTACTAATTACGTTAAATCAAGGGAAAAGGAAAACATGAATTGGGCCTTAATAGTCCAGTTCCAAATCATACAGATTACGTGATCCATGAACAATAAAAAAATAAAGCAGAAGAATACACGTGGCAATAGGAGAATAAATAACCAATACGCACCGTATCAAAATAAGCAGGACAGAAAACTCCCCCGCAATTGGTTTTCCTCCATTGTTTATTTTCCTTGTAACACTCCCAAACGATCTCTCGTGCTCCTTCCCAGATCTCCATTGGTCATTTCGAGAAAGTGAGCTTCTCTGCCGTCGATATGGGATCTCGATCGAGATCTGTCAACGAATATGCTTCCGCGATGATTTCGGCGCTTCTCTTCCTTTTGCTTGTTCACGGCACCAACTGTTTCTACCTTCCTGGTGTCGCCCCCGAGGACTTCCAGAAGGTCTCCTCTCGGTTTTCTTGTTTTTCTCTCTTTATTGCTCGATCTGTTTTTTATTTGATCTGGTTTTGATTTCGTATTTTGAGTTCGATCTCTGTTTGTTTTCAATAGAACACCATGATAAGGGAATTAATAAGTGTTATCTGTGTTGGGGATGGAAATGTCGGCTTCATAACTTCTTGGTCTGTTACAAGTTGTTTCAGATTCAGCTAGGATGCTTTGAACGAATGATTTATTTGTTAAAAAACTTTGAGAGTGCACACTTTTTGGAAATGTATAGTTGAATACATTTTTTTTGCATTTGTCCAAGGCATCTGGCAATAGTACTTCTGATTGATTTATGTAATGCAAGTGTTTTTAGTTTGAGATTAGGAAATTTTGGTCTCCAAAGAGGTTTAGTTTACATGCCATAATGAAGGCATACTTGATTATTTTGTTGATAGTATTTGTGTACCTAATCGGTAATGACTTTGACTAAAGTTAAACCGCTTCAGGTTCTTGCGAGGTGCTCTGATATTTTGGAGTCTTCTATTGAGGAACTATTTTTGTTTCATTATTGATTTTTTTTGGGGGTTTGCAGGGAGATCTGTTGAAGCTGAAAGTGAACAAATTGACATCTATAAAGACACAACTTCCTTACTCTTATTATTCACTTCCTTTCTGTGCTCCGAAAAAGATAGTGGACAGTGCAGAGAATCTTGGGGAAGTGCTTCGTGGTGACCGAATTGAAAACTCTCCTTATGTGGTTGGTTTTTGTCTCTGATGATAACGAGGCAAATTGTTTTTATGACTGTTAACTCTTTTCTTCTTTATTCTTATTCCTACTTTGACTTGAATTAATGCAGTTTAAAATGAGAGAGCCACAAATGTGCACCATTCTTTGTCGAATTACACTTGATGGCAGGACAGCAAAGCAGTTTAAGGAGAAGATTAATGATGAATACCGTGTCAATATGTAGCATTTTTTTCTGACACGGAATTTTTCTGTCAATCTTATAATTGTTCTGAAATGAAGGTTCTTTTGCTAATTAATTTGTTATTCATTTGACAGGATCCTGGATAACCTTCCTCTTGTATTTCCTGTTAGAAGATTAGATCAGGAGCCTCACACTGTTTATCAGCTTGGCTACCATATTGGGCTTAAAGGGAAATATGCTGGGGTAAAAACATAATCTATTAGAATCAGAACTTCCTTTTTCTTGTAGATGTGTCAGCTACTATGTATGCTTACTTTGACTGAATTCAGAGCAAGGAGGAAAAATATTTCATTCACAACCATTTGGCATTTACTGTCAAATATCATAAGGATTTGCAAACTGACTCTGCTAGAATTGTTGGATTTGAGGTTAAACCATACAGGTTAGTTTCTCCGAGTTATGGATATCTTAAGATTGTTAATTTTAGGTGTATATGGTATGGTATCTGGTTTTGATGGCATTTTCTTTCTGCATCAAAACAATGCAGTATCAAACATGAATATGAGGGGCAGTGGAGTGAGAACGCTCGTTTAACAACATGTGATCCCCACAATAAACGCACGGTTGTTAATTCTAACACTCCTCAAGAAGTTGAAGCAAAGAAAGAGATTGTATTCACCTATGATGTTGATTACCAGGTCAGATCTTCAACTATAAATAATTCTCGTTGCTTATGATTGCAAAGGTTTCTTTTACAGTGTCAACCATGCGCTCAAGTGCCTACTATGACAATCATCTATATTCAAGTAAATTTGGCTGATGAAATATTACTTGAAAAATGTTACCAATGAGGTTTTGTCATCACTTCCAAATTAGGTGCTAACAATTTTATATTTTCTTTTGTTGATTTTCAGGAGAGTGATGTGAAGTGGGCATCTAGATGGGATGCGTATCTTTTAATGAGTGATGATCAAATCCACTGGTTCTCAATTGTCAATTCTTTGATGATTGTTCTCTTCCTTTCAGGCATGGTAGCAATGATCATGCTAAGGACGCTATACCGCGATATTTCTAGGTATAATGAACTAGAAACCCAGGAAGAAACCCTGGAAGAGACAGGATGGAAGCTTGTACATGGTGATGTTTTCAGGTCTCCATCTAATTCTGATCTACTCTGCGTCTATGTGGGCACTGGTGTTCAATTTTTGGGCATGATATTTGTAACCATGATCTTTGCTGTTCTCGGATTTCTTTCCCCTTCAAACCGAGGTGGTCTTATGACAGCTATGCTCTTACTTTGGGTCTTCATGGGTATTTTTGCTGGCTATGCCTCTGCCCGTCTTTACAAAATGTTTAAAGGAACCGAGTGGAAGAAAGTAACTATCAGAACTGCATTCATGTTCCCAGCCATTGTCTTTGCCATCTTCTTTGTCTTAAATGCTCTCATATGGGGCCAGAAGTCTTCTGGGGCTGTGCCTTTTGGGACAATGTTTGTTCTGGTTCTCCTGTGGTTTGGAATATCAGTTCCACTTGTTTTTGTGGGTGGTTATATTGGGTTCAGGAAGCCAGCAATTGAGGATCCTGTTAAGACGAATAAAATCCCAAGGCAAATCCCTGAACAGGCTTGGTACATGAACCCGATTTTCTCTATTCTGATCGGAGGAATACTTCCCTTTGGAGCCGTTTTCATCGAGCTGTTCTTCATTCTCACCTCAATCTGGCTGAATCAGTTCTACTACATCTTTGGTTTCCTGTTCTTGGTCTTCATTATCCTGCTAATCACTTGTGCTGAAATAACCATTGTGCTTTGCTACTTCCAGTTATGCAGTGAAGATTATTTGTGGTGGTGGAGGTCATATCTGACGGCAGGCTCCTCAGCCTTGTATCTATTTATATATGCCACATTCTACTTCTTCACAAAGCTTGAGATCACTAAACTGGTTTCCGGGATGCTTTACTTTGGATACATGCTAATTGCGTCATATGCATTTTTCGTTCTAACCGGTACCATTGGATTTTATGCATGCTTTTGGTTCACAAGGCTTATCTACTCGTCTGTCAAGATTGATTAAATGTGTGAAACATGATTTGGGTTATGATTATGTTTGTCTTAGGAGGTATGGTTGAAGATTAAGATGCAACCATGCTCTTATTTGTAGACTTTAATGCTCATTTTTGGACCGAGTTGCTTTTTATAGTTGATTGTAGAATACCACTACCTAGTGTTATGTTGAGAGGATCTTGTGATTCTTTTGTCAAACGCTGTACTGTTTTATCGCAAATTGCCTTTATTTACTGAACTAAGTAGCTTTTTCTTGCAATATTTACTGAATAAACATTTCTTGATATGTTGTACACTATGATACAAAGAAATATTCTTTAACATCAATCCATGACACATAAAAGCATTTTAAAGGATAAACAACATACCATCATCTACAAATGCATCTCTCCCTTGAGGAAGTTGCAACTACTAGTTTTCTGGACTTTCCTCTACCTTTGATTTGGTTTCAACAGATTCGGAATTGGAGGATTGCACCTCTGCATAGGAGGCAGACTTGATTGGTTTCTTCAACTGCACCAAGATCATGGTCATATTGTCGCAACCTTCACCGGTGGCTGTCGATGGTGCTAAGCACTTATCAAGTACTCTCTCACAAACAACAGAAAGCTTGCTTTCCTGCATTGCGTTCAATAGTTTCTACTAAGCACTAAAGAGACAAAAAAAAAAAAAGAAGGAATAAACCGAGTAATCATAAATTAAGGATCAACCAAAGTTAGAGATGCTTATGTACAGACCGATTTCAGTTGTTCATGAATAAAATCGACTAGCATCTGACTTGACATGCAGTCCCTGAAATATAAAATCCATAGTTGAAAAGGCGTTATATGGTGAGCCATGAAGAGTACAAGTAACCAACTAAATGAGATGTACCAGATTCCATCACATGCCAGAACAATGAAGCCATCATCATCACAGAGCTCAACCTAATAGAAAATTTCGAAATAAATATTTTCGATTGATAAGCACACGCAAAGGAAAAGTAGAAAATTTCAATAGTCCTGGCTACAATGCCAAGGGAGAATATACTTACGGTGTTTACGTCAGGATTGGCGGTTACGATTTGCTTTTCAGCAGATAAAAATTTATTCTGCTTGAATTCCATGTCACCTGCAGCAAAAAGAATATTAGATGTGTCTGGAAGCCTTCATTTGCATAGGAAGCTATGGATGTGTAGAAATGTTATTCCACTTTCTTTGTTTCTTTTTCTGTATATCGAGCAGCGAGGTAAATTAATTACCTATTGCTCTTGCAAGATTCAAACTGCCATTGACTCGTCCTGCATGTATAAACCCACCGGCTTTTAAAATCCTTTCTTTCTCGGCTTCGAGATCAGGTTTGTGATCTCTAGAAGATTGTATGCCTAAGAAAAAATGAAGACATATAAGAAAAGATTAAAATAGATCACCAATTCAGACAGAAAAGAGTGTTCACCTCCAATGATACTTAAAGTCAATTGAAATCGATTAACAAAAATAATCTCGGTTTTAGAACACGGTTGGAAAGAAATTGCAGTCATTAATAGATTATTACCTGACCCTTTCTAGATATCACACAACGAGAATCACCGGCATTTGCAACAATAAGTTGGTTGTTTCTAACAACTGCAACACAGGCTGTGCTTCCGGAAGTCGGTCCAGAAAAGTCAGAATGGGGCCCTGATTACAATTACAGAAACAATGGATAAATTATACAAACAAATTGATGCAGGAAAATTATGGATGAATCATATTATCATGCAATGTAAGTTCGATTTTTCTTCTTTGATCTCGGTTTCCATCGTAGTTAATGACGATAATCCAGCCATACTCTTCTTGGTTTTGTAAGTACCTCCTCGAAGGCCCAATTATCAACTTGGCCATTACTATCACCACCTCTCGGAGACCATATCAATCCTTCTATCATGCCGGTAAACTTGTTTATTTTATCGCCCAAAATGGCTAATTCTCTCCATCCTCTTTGTCCACGCATCATCTCATCCATTCTGCACTAAACGTAACTTAAGTTAGAAGCATATGAAAGGAACGCCGGTAAGGCATTCAAACCACCCAAAAAAGAATGGCAGCACAATCATTATTCAAACACCCAAACAGTCACACCGGTAGTGTCACTTTTACTTTTCAAGCCTAAAACCAAAATAATAGCATAGAGATGCTATTTCACTATGTATGGAGCAAGCATACGTATGATATCGTTGGGGGGAACTAAACCTTGTGAAAATCATAATGAGATGTTAGTAGCCCTAAAAGGCGGAACAAAAAGGAAAGTCGGGGATCAATGAATTGAACAACCAGCATTATTGCTGATAACAATGTGAAGAACAAACATAATCAAATTAAGTAACCTGAAAAATGCTCTCTGAACTGATGTTCCAATGTCCCCAGCTGCATATGCTTCATGCTTGAGAACCTGCTGGTGAAGATATTTAGCACAGAACTTTGCAACCACCTTGCCTGCAAGTTATGAATTCGGATAAGTTGAAGGCCATTACAAAGACAAAAAGCAGGATGTTATTCTCAGACCGATATATGAAAGCAATTTTGAGAAGCTTTTAAACACAAAAAGTTTAAGGTAGCTAAGCATTAACTATCATTTTTTTAAAGAGAAAAAGTTTAAGATCCTTCAATTGGTTCAAGTTCTAAAAGAGAAAAAAGTATATGAATGGGAAGCAACAAAAACCTCAAGTTCAGATGGTGTACAGAAAACGATCATAAGAAGTACCTGAACCATCCAAGTCTTACCTCCATGACCATCATACACACCAAAGAACGAAGTAGAAGCATCTAGATCAGGATATGCAGCATGCTAGGAAAAACAAATAATAAAAGTAATCAACATATCCATGGTATAAATAGAATTCGGTAATTTGCACGAAACATAAGATAATGTAAGGCACAATACATATATCATAACGAAGACGGGCGGCAGAATGAACCCTGTTACAAACTGAACCATATTAAAGGTTTAATTCGTTACTCACAGCATCTTCCATAGTTGCACGCCATCCTTGCATCGATGATAAACCGTAACGAACCCTATCATTCTCGCCGTCTTCCGACAGCTTTTCGGTTTTAGGGGAGCTGAGATATATACCCATCTTTTCTGCAATTGAATGAATCACGTTAAGATTGATTAGCAGATTCTAAATTCAAGTGTATGACTAATTTGATCTCCCAAGTTCTACAGCTAAAAAACATAGATTCGATTCAGACATTATCTTAAAAATAGCTAAAAAAACAACAATCAGAAGAGTCTTAAAACTGAATCTTGAATGGCAAGTGAAAAATCAATGCTGAAAGAATACACTAAGAAGAAACATACAACTATACAAGAACATGATTCCAGATTGAATGCCAAATCTTTGAAAAAAGAGAGAAAAAACATAGAATTTACACTGGGAAAGCTAGGCAACAAACTAAAAGTCACCAACTTTGCTAAGATCAAATTAAGGTAAAGCAACTAAAGCACTCTTTTTAACAAAACAATAAAAACCCAGATGCTGATTCGATACATAAATATGAAAAAACACAAGCTGCGAAAGAGGGGGGAAAAGGTTGATGCTTTGTTAAAGAGTTCAAAAGTATACTTACAAGAGGAGCGAGTGATAAAAAGAGTAAATACCTTAATATTGATAGAAATGGAATTCTTCTTGAAATCTAAGAAAAATTCAGGAGAATTTTCTGGGAATCTGAGAGGGAAAACGAGGAATTATGGGTGTGAGACAGAAGCTGAAACATAGGGTGAAATGATTACTGCAGAGAAAGAGAGAGCTTTAATGATTTTCTTTGGATTGAATTAAAAGATATTATTTCTTTGGAAAGCAAGAAAAGCAATGGCGTGGAGGCGACTATTGGTCGACTCCAATATCTCCACCAACAAAATTATATTAATTAAAAATTCGATTTCAAATATAGAATTTAAACGGTTTGTAATTTATATATTTTATAATTATTTAAATCGAACTAAATTTAATTTTTACGTGTGAAATTGAGGTTCAAATTCCTCTATAAAGCACGTATGTTTTATAATTATTTAAATTTGAGGTATTGTGTATGTAAATTTTTCTCTAAAAAATTCACTCAACCATATCAAATATACAACATGAATTAATTCGGATTAGTCAGAGTTAAGCATAAGGAACTGAAAAGGCAATAAAAAATGATCAAATCATGTGTGCAAAGTTAAATATTTACGAATATAAATAGATTTCTCGCAATTACATGAAAGTTCTTATAAGTGAAGAAAAATTATAAGAAATCTATGATAAATTCCTAGCGAAACACATTGAAAATTTAGATAATAAATTATAAGATAACCCATTCAGAGAAAAACAAACGAAAGTGAAAGATAAAAATTAAGAAGATTTGTATGCGAGAATAACTGAATAGACAAAAGAAGACCTTATTTACTTTAAAATTAAGTATTTTGTTTCGTTATAGTTCAATCTGACTTTGTCCCTTTATTAGATCTCATATTGTTCATTAACAAACACATATTTTAATCAATAAAACTAAAAATCTTGTAATATTTCTTTAAATATTTTATTAGATCATAAAAGTTGTTTTATTGGCAATTATTTTCAATTCAATTCATTCTAGACTAAACATGATAAGAATATATATATATATATATATATATATTTAAATATTCAAAGATAAAAGCTGCTTAGTTTATACCAACACCAAAACAACTTCAAAATCTAATAATAAAAAGGTTTTTAAAATCAAGGGTGGATGATAATGTGAACCTTGGTCCCTCAAGATTTAGGAAATTTTTTTAAGTCCTTTAAAAAGTTCTAAAAAATTTACCCTTAAATATTTTTAAGATTTTAATTAACCCCTTCAAAATTTAATGCCAATATCTCGAACTGTTTGAAGATTATCGTTTTTGTTGATATGGTGATTCTCACAAGATTAAAGATGATCAGCATAATTCCATGAAATTAGCTACAATTATCATACTCTTATTAAATATCATCGTATGCACTCCAAATAATAATAATAATAAAGCATTGTCTTATCAATTAAGGGAAAAATATCCGACAAACACAAGCAAAGAAGAGGAAACTAGAAAACGACGTTGGAAAAAATTATTTATTACATATCAAAAAATAGAAAAAAATATTTTGATTTGATAAAAATCAATACTTAAAAAACATCATGTGATTTTTGAATATATATTTAATTTTAATTAATATTTAAAAAATAAACTAAATTATATATATATTCTAAGGCTTGGGTAGATGTGGAGGTTGAAAAATCGTTTTGAGAAGGGGATAATATTATTGAAAATGGAGAGGAGCCCACGATTTTTGGTTTTGGTGAATAAGTTGATAAGCATGAACTCAAGATCGAGTATAATTTGATTGTCCATATCAATGACAAATAATTTTTTTAAAATTATTTTTTGCATTAAAAATGTTAATTTTTAAACTAAATTATAAATTTCATCACTCGACTTTGTTCTATCCTTTTTACTAAAATTTAATTTCTGTAATTTACTTACTAAGTTTTTATTTACTTTTATTTTGATCACTTGTGTTTTAAATTATAAATGGAAAGATAACATAGTAATTATGTGTGTTGATATGGACTGCTTTTATTGATGTGGAATCAATGTTTCATCCATATTATTTTCATTTTCTTTCTTTCCTTTTTAATTTTTTTTCCATAAAAGATGACAATTTCACACTTATGTCTCTATCTCACGCTGACACTACAATTATTATTCTCTGACGTTTTCTCCGACCACTCAAGATATCAACGAACTTGTCTTATTGTCTCCTATCACTATCAATTAAGATTTTACCTAAATCATTTCAAACCTCATAAAACTCAACCATAACTCAAAATTCATACAACTCTAAACCATTATAATCTATAATATCCATCATCCGTTCAATGCGTAATCAAAATATACAACTCGATTTTTCATTTTTCCACCATTAAAATTTTGGGGAAAAACATGATTTATTATCGAGAAATCAAAGAAAATTTTAAACTAGGTTTTTTATGAAAAAATTATTTTGAGGTCATTTCATAAAATTTAAAATAAAAATATCAAATTATAACATCATTAAATATTTAATAAAATAATGGCAAAATAGAAGCGAACTGAAAATTCAGTAAATGGATTTTTTTAAAAATAAAATTTGAATGATTAGAATAGAAGTGTGGAAAGGAAGTTGAGTAAAAAATTTATAGTTTTATCTTAAAATTTTACATTTTATAAGATATTTTTCTTTCCAAATAAATGAGTGATAAGACCATGTGATGCAAATTACAAAGCAACGACCATAGCCTTCTCTTCATACGACCGGAAACCCCCAGCCCATTGGACCTTATGAAGAGGAGGGAGAGGCCCCCAATTAATTTTGGGATTCTGATTTTAAGACCCATTTGTCATCATTTCGGATAGGTTTAGAGAAAGTCAAAATATTCAAATTAGATGAATTTTAATTTGATTTGATTTAATTTTATAAGGTTATTGTTTTTTAATTATAGATTTGAGCTGAATTTTATAAGAGTAAAATTTAGGTTTAGATCGACGTAAAAAATTTTCAACCCCACTAAATTCGAATATAATATTGTAATAATCTTTCTTAGATCTAAAACTACACCGTTGAATGAGATTATAACCCCATTTCTATCTACTTCTCACTGTATACAAAAACTTTTTACACTCTCTTTTTGTAAATCCCAAAATTAATAAATAAGTTATCGTATTATTTATTGTGTACTTTATTTCTTATTTTCTTTTAACTCCAAAATTTGTCAATAATTTTTTTAAAAAATTATTTAAAATAATATATATTTTTCTGTTATTAGATCAAACTAACAAACCCCCTTTTAAGTATTTTATTTTCGTATAGTCATTAGTGTTTTCATCATTCAAATTGACAAGTAATTTAAAAAAAAAACCTGATAACTGAAAAATCGAAAGATAAAACATAAAAAAAAATTAAACCAAATCGAAATAAAATGAAAACAATCCATTTTTAAATTGAAATTAAAGCGACTAAAAGTTTGGCCTGATTTGATCCGTGTCCATCGCTAAGAAAGGATGTCTCACAAACCGTAGAAGTCTATGGACCCACCAGGCACGCTGCTCATTTATCAGCCACTCATCGAAGAAACTTCAGGAACCAAGCCAATCACGAGGGTTCTCAACATTCCCAAAGGGAAATCACACCTGGCTATAATATTAAACTCCAACGTATTCTGAAAAAATAGAAATGGATAAATTTCGATTTGATTATTTTTTTAAAATTAAATTTAATTAAATTTATAATTTCATGAATACTACTTAATTAAAAGTAAAATAATTTTTGAATTTTAAAATAAGATTTGAATTATTTGAAGTTTTTAGCAATTAAAGAATGAATTTTTAAGTTTGAATCAAATTTTTCAATTTTATATGATAATTCAAATTGACATTAATGAATATCACAATATTATAAATATTATAAATAAATTTAAACAGAAATTTAATTTTCTTTTTACTGTTATTTGTGTTGTGGAAGCAGTTTAGTCCCTAAGGTACAGCTTAGAAACAAATTAAAAGTAGAAACTTGAACGTGGAACATTATCTTCCACTACAAATTTCTTATAAAACAAACTCCGCTTTGGCTTCGCAGTTTATGGTTTGCACCGTCCGTAACTCTTTTCGTTGTCTTCTAAAACCTATACGTATTTTTCATATTCCAAGTTTCAGTCTCTTATACAATTAAACAGACACAAAGACAAAGGCTTGAGAAATAGATAAACTATGGCTTCTATGGCTTTCTCTGCAACTGCTCCTTCTCTTCTCGATTTTTCTCAACCCAAAAAGAACCCAGTTTTCTCTTCACCATGGCCTTCCATGTCTTCTTTCTCAATTCCTTCCATCAAATCATCGTTTGGGTCTTCAAAATCAGCCTTTTTCCAACATGGGTTTTCATTACAGTCGCTTAGTGTTCCTCAATTTGTCTTTAACTCTAGATCTTCTGGGATTTATGCAAGAGCTGCTACGGAGAAGACCCTATATGACTATACCGTAAAGGTACGATATTGGGGGAACAAAATTAGTTTTCATTAAAAAAACTTGCAATTTTGCAGAATTGATCACTTTTTTTCTCTTTTGAACAGGATATTGACGGGAAGGATACTCCTCTTAGCAAATTCAAGGGGAAGGTTCTCTTGATTGTTAATGTTGCTTCAAAATGGTAACCCTCCTTTACAAGATGAATTACATTGTTCTCTACTGTTGTTTTCAGCTTTTATATGTTGATGGTAACAAATGGGTTACGTAGAAACATTTTTAGAGTAGACGCGTAAATAGTAATAATACAAAATTTTTGTACGAAGTGACCACAAACAAAATTTCAATTGGACACTATCAACAGAGTAGTTGATTAATTGAAGAAAATTTGGATTCCAGTTATAACACTTGCTCACCCTAAACAAGGCGTACATCTGCCACGGATGTCGGTCATTGGTGGTTCACCTCTTTTGTTTGAATGGATAGTCGTAGCCGGTACAAGGTTGGTCGTTAACCGATAAGTTTGTAACGTGAGAGAGAGAACGTGAGTAATCTAGGTTAGAGCTGAGAAAACGTGAGAATGTGAGAGTATGGATGAGAGAGGTGCGTCAGAGATAGGATGAGTAATCTAGGTTAGAGCTGAGAAAACGTGAGTACGAAAGCTCTTTCAGTACTAACCTAGATTACTCATCCTATCTCTGATGTCACCTCTTTCATCCATACTCTCAGAAATTCACCGGCTAAGGGCTGGCTTTGCACCTTAGTTTTCAAAAGCACGTCTAAGGCGTAGGTGGACGAGGAGCAAAACGTCTTTGGAGAGGAAGGCACAGTGCAAAACGGGAAGTCCTCTCGGCGTGCATTTTGAGGGCTTTTCTTCATTTACTCCGGACACATGCTACTGTCGCCTTAGGGGTAAGAGATAAAAACTAGTCAAATACTGGAGACTATATAGTGGAAGGACGAAGGAGAAGAAAGGAGATATAAAACAAAATAAACAAATAGATTTATTAAGCGTAGTGATGTGCGAATACACGAGGCACATTAATGGCAGCAGTTAAGACGTTGATCTAGGCTAGAAACTCCACGCATTTCTTTATTGTATAATGTCTGAATTCAGCAGTGATGTGTGAATACACGAGCCACATTAATGGCAGGAGTTAAGAAGCTATATAATGCATGAATCCAACTCTATACCAATAGACAAAAAGAGGATATCGGGATGCCGTAAAACTAAGCAAAACTAGTTTTATATAGCCTTGATTAGGCAGGTTAATCTATTGGTTTGACCTAATAAGAAAAATCAAGGCTATAATAACCTCCTAATAGATTAACCGGTGAGACGAGCAATGGATCTTATGAATGGTAGAAATAGGTCTTGACTCTTGAGGAGGGGACGAGCAATGGGGAAGGAATAGTGTGTTAGGAAGAGATTAAGTGCTTCATGAGTGAACCGGTGGGTATGTATGCCTCGCTTATGAAAGGTGCGTGCCTTCTCTCTACACCTAAGCTCTAGGGACCCTTTGTGTCTCGGTGCGCCTTTTGCCTTTTAAAACTAAACGTTGCACTGATTGTGACTCTCCTCTCATATCAAAATGAGTGAAACGCCAACGGACGATGTAACCCATTTGTTCTCATCAACAAATTATGCCCTTTACTTAGTCTGATTGAAGAATTCGTTTTGATTCTTAGTGGTTTAACGACATCAAATTACTCTGAGCTATCTCACATATATGAGAAATACAAGAATCAAGGTCAGCTTTTGTATAATAGGTATTTGTTCCTTTGCAATGCTATCATGTTCTTGTCGTAATATTTGTTCCTGCAACTCTACTATACAGGATTTGAGATTCTAGCTTTCCCTTGCAATCAGTTTGGGGGACAAGAGCCTGGATCGAATGATCAAATTAAAATTTTGCATGTACCAAGTTTAAAGCCGAATTCTCGATATTTGATAAGGTAAGTCGAGCTGCTTTGCCATTTGATTATAGCATATATGGTAGACATAAACCCTTTTTATGGACTAAAGGAAAGTTTGATGAAACAGGTCGATGTGAATGGACCGAATACTGCTCCCGTTTACCAGTTTCTGAAGTCGAGTGCTGGTGGATTTTTCGGTGACTTGATCAAGTGGAACTTTGAGAAGTTCTTGGTAGACAAACATGGCAAAGTTGTCGAGAGGTATCCACCGACGACATCACCTTTCCAAATCGAGGTATGTATTTATAACTATTATTTTTTGATGACATAGTCTTGAGTATGGTTTAAGATGGTTATGTTTTAAGGTTCGTAATGGAAGATCAATGTCGAAAATTTTTACCGGAGCTCATCGTCAGTTTGCAGTTTGAATGGTATATGTGTTGAGAAACTGCATATATATCCAATGCTTCTCTTTTCGGAGCATTGAAATGCCGATTCTATATGCAACTCTATTCTTGTCTGGTAGAACATCCAGACCGGTTATATCTTGCCAGCTTCTTCTGATATCAGAATCAATGTTTTAATCGAACTCGAAAGCTGCTATAATGTAATAAAATGTAATTCCTTCAAATTTTCTGAATTGGTTACTGTTTAGAAATAGCAGTAGGTTAGGTGATTGGTATGAACTTGTTCTGGACTCGCCCGTTTGCACCCCTATGTCGATTTTTGTTCATACTCAGTGGTGCAATAGCCAATAGATATTGAACACTTATATACTCCTCCATCTTGAATTGAATCCCGAGGAACTTATTCTTTTGTTCCGATGATATGTTGCAGAAGGACATTCAGAAACTCCTTGCAGCATGAAAATCTCGATGCCTCCACATTAACACGGTTCGCTTCTGCTCGTGATAGAAATAAGTAGATAAAGCATACATGTAAATTTCGGAGAAAAGATGGAATTGCATATTCTGCTATATGTCTGATATGTACTTTTTGTTTGTTTTCCTTGCTCATAGTTATATACGTGAGTTGTTTTCTTTTGCATTACTTGTTTTCAGTTTGAATCGAAAAATCAGCAATTTCCCATTTTTAAACCCAAAATGAATTTATATATTAAAATAAAAAAAAATGAAGTCACGTGATCTAAAAGTGTGATGGCAGCAAGCAACACCATGTTTGGTTGCTTTCTTGATGGAGGCTATTCAGCCAAAGACTAAACAAGGAATAAGCCATTTGCATTTAGCGTTTCAAAGTTTTTTTTTTTTGGGGATAAAATTTAGCATTTCAAAGCTAATTCTGTGAGACATTTATTAGTTTAAATATGATGTGGTACTTTAAAATAAACATGGGAATCTACCATATTCTTGTATTATCAATTATCTCTTTCATACATCCGATTATAGGTGCACAAAAAATTCGAATATCCGATTTTGGATAAAAAATATCCGAAACCAGATTTTAGAAAAACCGGTTTTTTTAAACCGGATCGGATATTTAAAAATCGGATAGTATAACCGGTTTGAGAAAAAATTGAACGACCGGTTTTTTTACCGGATTAAAAACCGGTTTTTTATCTGAAAAAATCCAGTTTTTTTTTAAAAACCGGTTTTTTGCAAACCGAAACCGGTTACACCATCCGACCCTCCAAACCGGTTAGGATCCGAACCGGTTTTTTTAAAATCTGATTTTTGGGTTGGGAGAAAAAACCGGATCAGTTTTTATCCGATCCGGATCGGATTGAAATCCGGCTTCTGTGCATCTCTACATCCGATCTCCGGAAGTGAATCTCATCCATTTATTAAGGTTATCTAATCATTTTCGAAGGGAATATATTACATGGCAAGTCTTCTGTTTGACCATAAATCTTTAAAAAGATCATTGATAAATTCAAGTGATATGTTTGAGTCAAAATATTTGAATAACAGATGTATTTATATATCACATTAGTCTATATGTAACAACTATGATCTCAGGTTTGATACTAATATATTCAAAGTTAATATATAAATCTCTACGCTAGGCAAAAAAGAGGATCTTCGACCCTTTCTCCATTTGTATGTTTTTTCACGTAATTTTATTTATTTTCGGTTTTACTGGTTAAATATCGTCAAACCATCAGCTACGGTTTTTCTTCTAAATTAAAAGAGATGAATGGTTTACAATAGTCACAAACCCTTTGTTTTCGTCACCGTTTATACTTACAAAGTACCCCAACATCCGTTTCCTTTCACAAATTCCCCTTTTGGATGGCACCCATGTACACCTCTCCTGTCGAAACGATTTTTTCTTAAAAGGTGAAAAAATGTGAGATTTTGAAAACCACATTAATTCTTAATCGTCTCTTTTTATTTTAAAAACATATGCGATTTAAAAGACCTCTCGTTTCGAAAATTTTTGAATTTCCTTTACGATCGAAAAATACGGTTCGAAGAGTCACCACCAATCTTTGATTAGGGTGTGATTGGGCACTCAAAAATGCTTTGTCATTTTAAATAAAAATTAATTTTAATTAAAATAACAAATTGAGGTCTGCGTTACCAAAATCTGAGTTCGGGAGTCGGTTACGTGTGGGGAAGGATTAGCACCCCCACAACGCCCTAAATCGGTACCTAGTCGATTAATTAACGTCTTTGCAATGAACTTTACAAATTCGAATTTATTTTGATTTTTGATCCCATAAAATAAAAATGTAAATTTAAAACATTCAAAAGCACTTAAAATAATTAAATTAAAATTATCAAATCGTTTTAGAAAGATAAAGAATGTTCGATTATTTACAAATATCGAGACCAGATCTTAAAAGTTATAACAACATTTTCTCGATAAATTTAAATAAACGAACATTTCCTTTTCTTTCGTTCCCAAATTTTAGAGTGATAGATCAATTTTTAGGCGTCACTAATTGGATACATTTTTATGTTAAAATCATTAAAAGCAAACCTCAAATCAGTTATGACTGCCCACTTAAAATAATTTTAAATTAAAAGGGTATTACCCTTAGTCCGATTATGTAATAGGTCGAGTTATGCACGTGAGGCTATCATACAAATTGTACCAAAAAATATGTCATGCCAAAAATTAATTAAACAAAATTAAAAACATCATGCAATATGACATACAAGAAATTACATATATTTTAATTAAAAATCCTAAATTACGCATATTAACACCTAATGTACAAAATGTGACTCAAATATAAAAAAACAAAATCATAACATGCTAAACTATAAATTTAAAAAGTATATATATACATGTTAAAATAAGGATTAAATTTAAATATATGTAGAATTAAACATACTAATTTAAAAGTAAAACAATGACTTAAATAAAAACAAGCATAAATGTAAGGTACATAAACCTAAATAACTCATGAAAATTACAACTAAAACTGAAATATAAAAATAACTAAATCGGGTCAAATTAAAAAAAAATCAAAATCAAGTCCTACATGTGACTAAATTATAAACATGCGCTAAACATAAGAGGATCAAAAGCTAATTTACTCCTAGAATTATAGTGACTAGATTCTAATTTACCCGAAATATTTAATATCTAACCTAACTAAAAAAAACCTAAACTAAGATAACCCTAAGCTAAACTCATTTTGAACCTCACGGCCATTCTCTCTTCTCCATTCTATCTCTTCTTCACATTCTTCATTGCTTCCATGGTCGAGATGTAACATCCTCTATACCGGGTCAGTGATTAAATTGTGAAAATTTAAAAGTTATTGATCAAAGTAGATAAATTGAAAGTTGAAGGAATTGATTGAAATATTTGGTGTAGGATCAATTAGTAAAGCATGGGGAACTAAAGGGGCAAATGGGTCTTTTGGCAAGGAAATAAATTAAATGTTTTTTAAGGATATTTAAATCCACGTGGTAAGTTTATGAGAGAAACAAGGTTCTGGATATTTCTTTCTTCTTCCTTCTCCTTCTCTACCGTGAAGCCAAGCTAAAGGTGAGTTTTTTTGTGATCAAATTCTTGATGAATTTAAGGTTTCTTATTGTTCCTTAGTTGATAACTAAGCTTAAGGAAAGCTTAGATTATCTTAAAACCATAAGATGAGGAGTGTATGAAGAATTAAAGAAAGGAAGTAGAAAAGTGAAATTTTGGAATAGGGTTCTTAATAAGAATTAGAAGTGAAATTTGACTTGTCATTAAGCTAACTAAGAGGTATGAAGTGTTAGAATTCAAATTAGAACATGTTGGAATTTGGGTTAGATTCTTAAACTCTACATGGAGAATCGGATTTCTAAGTTTTGAAAGTATGGAATGAATAATAAGTAGTTTAAGTAAGAGTTTGTAAGTTAAGGATATAAAAAGAGGGGTAATATAAAGTGTTAAGTAGACTAAGAAGAGATTTCCGTGCTAAAATGACAATTCTGGGAAATGTGCATCGATGCACATTCATTGTGCACCGATGCATCAATGATAAATCCCAGAAATTGTTTAAGGTGCATCGATGCATTAATTTAAAAAGAAAACATCGAATGCCATCGATGCATCGATGCATAAGGAGTGCATCGATGCACCCCATTAAATACAAATATCGAATAAGATTTATGCATCGATGCATGGTGTAATGCATCGATGCATACCCCTATTAAAAGATGAAAATGACTTTTCTTTTAGCCTAAGAATGATAGCTTAGAATATACTAACTAGTATACTGATAAGTATCAATGAATTACTATGTAGATACCGAGCCTAAACGAGTTCTGGAACCATCGACCAGTAGGATCAATCGAGGGAAAGACAAAGAAATCTAGGTGAGTGCATATGCATAGCATAAATATGTATTCTATTCAGTTCTAGACTTGTGATAAGTCTAGATTCAATATTATGATACTTGACATGAACTCATACCATATGCATTATGCGACCTGAATATGCAAGAAAAGTTATATGAGTTATATGATAAATATATGAAAATAATATGCCTATACGATATAAATTATATGAATGGTGAAAGCCCATGTTATGTAGATGAGAACTATAGGGATAGTTGGCATGCCAAGGGTAGAGGGTCTATGTGGTCCTTCGGGACATATATGTATTCTTTGGAATAGGTGTGAGGTCTGTTGAGACACATACTTGATCTTTGGCATATGTATATGATTATTAAGGAATGATATGTGGTCCTTCGGGACATATATGTATTCTTTAGAACAGGTGTGAGGTCTGTTGAGACACATACTTGATCTTTGGCATATGTATATGATTCTTAAGGAATGATATGTTGTCCTTATGGACATTATTATATGGCACTACGGTGTAATTCTACGCGGTACTCCGGTGCAATTCTACGTGGCACTTAGGTGCAATTATATGAGCTGTGGTGACAGCATAGTGCACAACCTCACAATACTCACATACCTTAGGTTCTCTGTATGGTACCATGGGCTAATGAACTTACTAAGGCGAACTTATGAATGTGAATTTGATAAGTATATGTGTAAGAAACATGGTTTTAGTTATTGCATTGTTTACATACATCTTATTACTGCAACCCATCTCATTTTGGCAATTACTTTATATTTATTGATATTATTATATTATTGCCTCACTAAGTCGATGACTTAGCGTGTGAGTGTTTCACATGTAGGATCCGATAAAGTAGACGATCGAGGTTAAGCAGCTGGACAACATTACTCCTGCAACTATCAGATCAGAAGCAACTTAATCAGTAGGTCATTTTGTTATGAAAATGGATGTTGGCATGTAATTAAAGAGTTAAGTTGTGTATGCTCTGAATATTTTGGTAAACTTATATTACCATATGTATATTATTGTATTTTTCATAATATAAGTTCAAGTATTTTACTATTATTTGTAATAAGTTGTGTTTTAAAAGTCAATGTAATATCTCTGACTCGTATCCGGGTTGAGATACGGGTTGGGGGTATTATATTTAATGGTATCATAGCTATGGTTTAGCCGATTCTAGGCATAAACCAGAGTCTATAGAGTCTTTAAATGGAATATATGCCAACAAATAGTGAGAACTTCTGATCTGGTATAGTATGAGTATGCTGTTTTGCTAATAGAACAATGTGTTTATTCTTATTAGATGTCCGGACATAATAGCTCCCGAAGTGAAGCGGGAGAAGATAGGCCTGCTCAAAGTAGTAATTCACCTGCCCTGGCCAGGCAATGTGAAGAACATGCATCTCAAGGAGTGCCTGTGCAAGATCAAGATATGTTCTTCAGAACGTTAGACGCTATTCTAACGCGTCTTCAACCTCCTGCTTCACCAACTCAAAGGATGAATGTAGCAAAAGAGTTGAGAGGTTTAGGAGCTCCCAAATTTAAGGGAGAAATCGAAGAAGGTCCGGTTGTGGCAGATCTTTGGTTAAATGATTTAAAAATCATGTTGGATGGTCTCCACTGTTCTGAAGTGGAGAAGTTAGATGGAGATGTCTCGTTGTTGAGGGTTCAGGCAAGAATATGGTGGACGAACGTCACCATGAGGATGCACAGTGACCAATTGACTTGGTCTTTATTCTTAGATGAATTTAAAAACAAGTACATTGGAGATCAATTTATTCGACAGATGAAGCAGGAGTTTTTGAGTTTGAAACAGATGAACCGCTCTGTATATGAGTATGAATGTGAGTTCAACAAGTTGAGTAGTTTTGCATCCGAGCTTGTGCCTACTGAAAAAGAGGCTTGTGAATGGTTTGTGGAGGGTTTATGCCCTAGATTGAAAGAGATGCTGATAGTATTGAATTTGTTCTCGTTCCAAGAGGTGATCAATCGTGCTAAGGCTCTTGAAAGAGCTCAGAATGAGAGATTTGGGGATTTTAGAGTTCAGACATCAAAAAGAACGGGCACTTCTAGCTCTGCACCCTCAAAAAGGGGAAGAGACTCGGGATTTCGATCACAAGCTAGATCAGAATCAGTTGCATCGTCTGCTAGGGGAGCAAGTCAGGCAAGACCTAGAAAGACGCAGTCAATGGGATCTGGTGATGGGAGATCTACTCCGAGTCAAGCGAGACAGTGTCAGCACTGTGGGAAAAACCATTCTGGGGCTTTCGGATGGTTGCTGGGACTTGTTTTCGATGCGGAGATGCCGAACATTTTATCTGAGATTGTCCATTGATTGTTGGTGAGCCTGCACCATCTGAAAGAGTTGGTTCTTCCTCACAAAGAGGACGAGGAAGAGGCAGATGAGGGAACCTGTCTGAATTCTCTGCTCAACCTGAAGTTCGATCAACCGCACGGGTGTACAATCTAAAGACAAGTGAAGACCGTGATGACCCTGATATTATAGTAGGTACTTTTCAGTTGTATGATAAATTAGTATTGGTACTGATTGATCCGGGTTCTAATTATTCTTATATTACAAGTAAGTTAGTAAAGGAATTGAGGATTCCCTTAAAAGCTACGAGTAATGAGATTATAGTAACAACTCCGTTAGGCCATAGTGCTCGGGTGAATAAAGTCTGTAAGGGGTGTCCCATAAAGGTTCAGGGAATTGAATTCCCTGCTAATCTGATGGAATTACCCTTTGACGAGTTTGAAGTGATTCTGGGAATGGATTGGTTATTCCATTACTATGGAGATGTTAATTGCATATTGAAAAAGGTTACCCTGAAAAGTCCAGGAGGAACAGAGATAAGTGTGAGCAGTGAAAAGTTTAATCCCTTAGCAAATGTAATGTCAGTAATGTCAGCTAAGAAGCTATTGCTACAGGGATGTCAAGGATTTCTTGCAAATATGATAGATTTAAGAGCTATAGAGAAAGGGCTAGAGGAGATTCCAATAGTTCAAGAATTCCCTGATGTTTTCCCGGCTGAGTTACCAGGATTACCTCCAGATAGAGAGGTCGAATTTCAAATTGAAGTAATGCCAGGAACCGCTCCAATTGCAATGACACCTTATCGGATGGCTCCGAAAGAATTGCAAGAGTTAAAGAATCAATTGCACGAGTTGTTAAAAAGAGGATTTATTCGACCCAATGTGTCACCTTGGGGAGCTCCGGTGTTATTTGTTAAAAAGAAGGATGGATCAATGCGTCTCTGCATTGACTATCGACAACTCAATAAAGTAACAATTAAGAATAAGTATCATCTTCCACGCATCGACAATTTGTTTGATCAGTTAAAATGAGCTTCGGTATTCTCAAAGATTGACTTACGTTCCGGCTATCACCAATTGAAGATTCAAGAGAAAGACATTCCGAAGACAGCTTTTAGAACGAGATATGGTCATTATGAATTCATTGTAATGCCATTTGGAGTAACGAATGCACCTGCTGCTTTCATGGATCTCATGAACAAGATTTTTCAGTCATTCTTGGACCAGTTTGTTGTTGTCTTTATTGATGACATACTGGTGTACTCGAAATCTCATGAAGAGCATAGCGCACATCTGAAGATCGTCTTGTAAATTTTAAGAGATAAGAAGTTGTATGCCAAATTGTCCAAATGTGAATTTTGGCTAAATGAAGTAATTTTCTTGGGGCATGTGATCTCCGCAGACGGGATTAGGGTGGACCCTCAAAAGATTAAAGCTATAATGGATTGGGAAGTTCCTAAGAATGTGTCTGAAGTTCAGAGTTTTCTTGGACTTGCCAGTTACTATCGAAGATTCGTTAAGAATTTTTCGATGATTGTGCTGCCTCTAACAAAGCTAATGAGAAAGAACGTACCATTTAGTTGGACTCCTGAATGTCAAGAAAGTTTTAAAGTTTTAAAGGAAATTCTAACAGAAGCTCCTGTATTAGTTCAACCTGAAACTGGCAAGAAGTTCATAGTGTTCAGTGACGCGTCCTATAATGGATTAGGGTGTGCATTAATGCAAGAAGGGAAGGTGGTAGCGTATGCATCGAGACAGTTGAAACCACATGAAAAGAATTACCCCACCCATGATTTAGAAATGGCTGCTGTAGTATTCACTCTCAAGATTTGGCGTCATTATCTATATGGGGAGCGTTGTTACTTATATACGGATCATAAGAACCTGAAGTATCTGATGACTCAAAAAGAGTTGAATTTGAGGCAACGTAGATGGGTAGAGTTCTTAAAAGATTATGATGTGATAATTGACTATCATCCCGGAAAGGCTAACGTGGTAGTAGATGCTTTGAGTAGAAAGACGTTTGCAGCTTTACGAGCTATGGATGCAAGATTATCTTTAACGGGAGATGGTGGTCTTTGTACAGAGTTAACCCTTAAACCAGCATGGTTGGAATGAATAGGAGAATTGCAAAGTAAAGATGAAACGTGTTTGAAAAGAATTGAGCAAGTAAAGAGCAAAAAGATTAAAGACTTTGAGATTAAGTCAGATGGAAATCTATATTATAAAGGAAGAATTGTAATACCCGACAATGACGACTTGGAGAAAGAAATATTAACAGAGGCTCATTGTAGTCCGTTAACGATGCACCCGGGTGGAACCAAGATGTATATGGATTTGAAGGATCGATTTTGGTGGCCAGGGATGAAACGAAGCATTACTGATTTTGTGTCCAAGTGCTTAACATGTCAGCAAGTCAAAGCAGAGCATCAAGTTCCGTCAGGATTATTGCAACCGCTTTACGTTCCTCAATGGAAATGGGAAAATGTTACGATGGATTTTGTTTCGGGATTACCTTTGACTCCGAACAAAAGAGAATCAATCTGGGTAGTTGTTGATCGATTGACTAAGTCAGCACATTTCATTCCGGTTAGAACAGATTTCTCTATGGAAAAGTACGTTGAGATGTATATTAGATTGCACGGAGTGCCTATTTCCATAGTCTCTGATCGAGACCCTCGATTCACTTCTAGATTCTGGAAAGCTTTGAATGGAGCGTTGGGAACTCGCCTTAACTTTAGTACGGCCTTTCACTCTCAGACGGATGAGCAATCAGAGAGAACTATTCAAATATTGGAAGATATGTTGCGAGCATGTGTTATTGAGTTTAAAGGGTCGTGGGAGAAATATTTACCACTGGCGGAGTTCGCTTACAATAATAGTTATCAATCCAGTATTAAAATGGCACCTTATGAGGCGTTATATGGGAGAAAATGTCGTACTCCATTAAATTGGTATAAACTCAAAGATCGAAGTGTTCTTGGTCCGGATTTAATTCAAGATGTAGAACAGAAAGTTCGAGAAATTCAGCATAACCTCAAAGTGGCTTCTGATCGGCAAAAGTCATATTCTGATCTTAAAAGAAAAGAGATTGAGTTCGAGGTTGGAGATAAAGTTTTCCTTAAAGTATCTCCCTGGAAGAAAGTATTACGTTTTGGTCGGAAAGGAAAGTTAAGTCCTAGATTCATTGGGCCATATGAAGTTGTTAAGAGGATAGGACCCGTGGCATATCAGTTAACCTTGCCACCGGAAATGGAGAAGATCCATAACATCTTCCATGTGTCCATATTACGAAGATATAGGTCCGATCCCTCGCACATCATTGCACCAGAACAAGTAGAAGTCCAATCGGATCTGACATATAAAGAAGAACCAGTGAGAATATTGGCTTATGAAGTCAAATAGTTAAGAAGTAAGACAGTTCCGTTAGTCAAGGTTCTTTTGAGAAATCACAAGGTAGAAGAAGCCACGTGGGAACGTGAAGAAGATATGCGACTTCAATATCCCCATCTGTTCGTACAATGAAAATTCGAGGACGAATTTTCTTAAGGGAGGGAGATTTGTAACATCCTCTATAACGGGTCAGTGATTAAATTGTGAAAATTTAAAAGTTATTGATCAAAGTAGATAAATTGAAAGTTGAAGGAATTGATTAAAATATTTGGTGTAGGATCAATTAGTAAAGCATGGGGAACTAAAGGGGTAAATGGGTCTTTTGGCAAGTAAATAAATTAAATGTTTTTTTTAAGGATATTTAAATCCACGTGGTAAGTTTATGAGAGAAACAAGGTTCTGGATATTTCTTTCTTCTTCATTCTCATTCTCTGCCGTGAAGCCAAGCTAAAGGTGAGTTTTCTTGTGATCAAATTCTTGATGAATTTAAGGTTTCTTATTGATCCTTAGTTGATAACTAAGCTTAAGGAAAGCTTAGATTATCTTAAAACCATAAGATGAGGAGTGTATGAAGAATTAAAGAAAGAAAGTAGAAAAGTGAAATTTTGGAATAGGGTTCTTAATAAGAATTAGAAGTGAAATTTGACTTGTCATTAAGCTAACTAAGAGGTATGAAGTGTTAGAATTCAAATTAGAACATGTTGGAATTTGGGTTAGATTCTTAAACTCTACATGGAGAATCGGATTTCTAAGTTTTGAAAGTATGGAATGAATAATAAGTAGTTTAAGTAAGAGTATGTAAGTTAAGGATATAAAAAGACGGGTAATATAAAGTGTTAAGTAGACTAAGAAGAGATTTCCGTGCTAAAATGACAATTCTGGGCAATGTGCATCGATGCACATTCATTGTGCATCGATGCATCAATGATAAATCCCAGAAATTGTTTAAGGTGCATCGATGCACATGAAGTGCATCGATGCATTAATTTAAAAAGAAAACATCGAATGCCATCGATGCATCGATGCATAAGGAGTGCATCGATGTACCCCATTAAATACAAACATCGAATAAGATTTATGCATCGATGCATGGTGTAATGCATCGATGCATACCCCCATTAAAAGATGAAAATGACTTTTCTTTTAGCCTAAGAATGATAGCTTAGAATATACTAACTAGTATACTGATAAGTATCAATGAATTACTATGTAGATACCGAGCCTAAATGAGTTTTGGAACCATCGACCAGTAGGATCAATCGAGGGAAAGACAAAGAAATCTAGGTGAGTGCATATGCATAACATAAATATGTATTCTATTCAGTTCTAGACTTGTGATAAGTCTAGATTCAATATTATGATACTTGACATGAACTCATACCATATGCATTATGTGACCTGAATATGCAAGAAATGTTATATGAGTTATGTGATAAATATATGAAAATAATATGCCTATGCGATATAAATTATGTGAATGGTGAAAGCCCATGTTATGTAGATGAGAACTATAGGTATAGTTGGCATGCCAAGGGTAGAGGGTCTATGTGGTCCTTCGGGACATATATGTATTCTTTGGAACATGTGTGAGGTCTGTTGAGACACATACTTGATCTTTGGCATATGTATATGATTCTTAAGGAATGATATGTGGTCCTTCTGGACATATATGTATTCTTTGGAACAGGTGTATATATGTCCCGAAGGACCACATAGACCCTCTACCCTTGGCATGCCAACTATACCTATAGTTCTCATCTACATAACATGGGCTTTCACCATTCACATAATTTATATCGCATAGGCATATTATTTTCATATATTTATCACATAACTCATATAACTTTTCTTGCATATGGTATGAGTTCATGTCAAGTATCATAATATTGAATCTAGACTTATCACAAGTCTAGAACTGAATAGAATACATATTTATGCTATGCATATGCACTCACCTAGATTTCTTTGTCTTTCCCTCGATTGATCCTACTGGTCGATGGTTCCAAAACTCATTTAGGCTCGGTATCTACATAGTAATTCATTGATACTTATCAGTATACTAGTTAGTATATTCTAAGCTATCATTCTTAGGCTAAAAGAAAAGTCATTTTCATCTTTTAATGGGGGTATGCATCGATGCATTACACCATGCATCGATGCATAAATCTTATTCGATGTTTGTATTTAATGGGGTGCATCGATGCACTCCTTATGCATCGATGCATCGATGGCATTCGATGTTTTCTTTTTAAATTAATGCATCGATGCACTTCATGTGCATCGATGCACCTTAAACAATTTCTGGGATTTATCATTGATGCATCGATGCACAATGAATGTGCATCGATGCACATTGCCCAGAATTGTCATTTTAGCACGGAAATCTCTTCTTAGTCTACTTAACACTTTATATTACCCGTCTTTTTATATCCTTAACTTACATACTCTTACTTAAACTACTTATTATTCATTCCATACTTTCAAAACTTAGAAATCCGATTCTCCATGTAGAGTTTAAGAATCTAACCCAAATTCCAACATGTTCTAATTTGAATTCTAACACTTCATACCTCTTAGTTAGCTTAATGACAAGTCAAATTTCACTTCTAATTCTTATTAAGAACCTTATTCCAAAATTTCACTTTTCTACTTCCTTTCTTTAATTCTTCATACACTCCTCATCTTATGGTTTTAAGATAATCTAAGCTTTCCTTAAGCTTAGTTATCAACTAAGGATCAATAAGAAACCTTAAATTCATCAAGAATTTGATCACAAGAAAACTCACCTTAGCTTGGCTTCACGGCAGAGAAGGAGAAGGAAGAATGAAAAAGAAAGAAATATCCAGAACCTTGTCATAAGCTTACCACGTGGATTTAAATATCCTTAAAAAACATTTAATTTATTTCTTTGCCAAAAGACCCATTTGCCCCTTTAGTTCCCCATGCTTTGATAATTGATCCTACACCAAATATTTCAATCAATTCCTTCAACTTTCAATTTATCTACTTTGATCAATAACTTTTAAAATTTCACAATTTAATCACTGACCCGATATAGAGGATGTTACAGTGGCCTGTTCTGGATAACTCTGATACCTTATATATTACAAGATATCATAATACCAGGGGTTTCCATCTTCTTCCTCTTCAATATTAAAACAATGGGCTGGATACTCATAAGCCTTCATTTCAATGGGCATCATATTTGAATGCTCGTTCATCTTAAACGTTGCTGCCAGTGTGGCTAAGGCATCTGCCATTTGATTCTCTTCTCTGGGGAGGTAATTGAAAGTTACTTCTTCAAATTCTTCAACAAGATCCATAACCAACTTATGATATTCTACAAGCTTGGGATCTTTTGTCTCCCATTCTCCTCTGAGTTGGTATATTACCAAAGCTGAATCTCTATATACTTTAAGCATTTTTACTTTGCGTTCAACAGCAGCTCTAAGACCCAGAACACAAGCTTCATACTCGGCCATATTGTTTGTACAATCAAAATTAAGCCGACTGGTAAAAGGATAATGCTCTCCTTCTGGTGAGACCAAAATTGCCCCGATTTCATGTCCCATGGCATTTGAAGCACCATCGAAGTTCAACTTCCAATATTTGCTAGTGGATGCAATTGCTTTTTCCACCGAAATGGCCATTAAATCCTCATCTGGGAAATCAAAGCTCAACGACTCATATTCTTCCGAAGCCCTACTTGCAATGAATTTCGCTATAGCACTTCCTTTAATTGCCGTCTGGTTTACATACTGGATGTCAAATTCGGACAATAGGATCTGCCAACGAGCTAATCTTCCAGATAATGCAGACACACAATAAGATACTTCAAGGGATCAAGCTTGATATAAGCCAAGTAGTATGATACAACATATATTGCCTAAGCCTTCGGGTAGCCCATACTAAAGCGCAACACAACTTTTCAATGGGTGAGTATCTAGTCTCACAATCAGTAAATTTCTTGCTGAGATAATAGATAACCCTTTCTTTCTTCTCAGTTTGGTCACGTTGCCCCAGCACACACCCCATTGAATTTTCATAAACCGACAAATACAAAATTAATGTTTTGCCTGAAATGGGCGGCGCCAAGATTAGAGTACTCGACAAATATCTTTTCACTGCGTCAAAAGCTCTTTGACAATCCTCACTCCATTCCCCTGAGTTATTCTTGCGAAGAATGCGAAATATGGGATCACACTTTTCCGTCAGCTGTGAATAAACCGAGCTATATAATTCAATCTCCCCAAAAATCCTCTAACTTCTTTTTGTGTTCGTGGGGCTGGCAAGTCTTGAATAGCTTTTACTTTATCTGTGTCTATTTCAATTCCTTTTTGGCTCACTACGAATCCCAACAACTTTCCAGATGTCACCCCAAAAGTACATTTATTTGGGTTGAGTTTTAACTGGCATCTTCTCAGTCTATTAAAGAGTTTTCTCAAATTCCCAATATCTTCTTCCTTTGTCTTAGCTTTGACAATCATATCATCGACATAAACTTCTATCTCTTTATGCATCATGTCGTGAAATAATGTCACCATGGCCCTTTAATATGTTGCCCCAGCATTCTTCAGTCCAAACGGCATTACTTTATAACAAAACGTTCCCCACATGGTAACGAACGTCATTTTCTCCATATCTTCAGGGTTCATCTTAATTTGATTGTAGCCAGAGAAACCATCCATAAAAGAGAATAAAGAATTTCCAGCAGTATTATCAACTAGCGTGTCTATATGTGGCAAAGGAAAATTATCCTTTGGACTAGCTCGGTTGAGATCTTTGTAGTCGACACATATTCGAACTTTCCCATCCTTCTTCGGTACTGGGACAATATTCGCCACCCATTTAGGATATTTAGCCACTTTAAGAAATCCGACATCAAATTATTTCTTCACTTCCTCTTTAATCTTGAGCAGCATCTCAAGTCTCATTCTTCTCAGTTTTTGTTGTACCGGTTTACATTCAGGCTTTATTGGCAGTTTATGAACAACAAACTCTGTATCTAAACCCGGCATATCTTCGTATAACCAAGCAAACACATCCTTGTATTCTTGAAGCAATTCTATCAAATCATGTCGACCTCCAACTGACAGAGTGGTACCAATCTTTACTTCTCTCTTATCCTCATCTGTCCCCAAATTCAAAATCTTAGTAGGCTCTTTATGAGGCAGAATCTGCTTATCTTCATTCTCCACCATTTTCAGCAATTCAGAAGGTAGTTCACATCCCTCATCATCATTACAATCCTCGATTTCCCCTTGACATATAGGCTTCTCGAAATCAATCTCCAGGTCAGAGTCATTAGCATTCATATTATTGATATCTGAGCTCCTGAAAAAATAATGAAAGAGAAGATATATATATATATATATACATATGGGAGGATCTTTCCCATATAAATAAATAGAAATAAATAAATACATACATATACACAACAAATAATGAATGAATGAAATGCATGAGAGAATGTTTGCCATTTGGAACTAACAGAATGCATATTTTATTGAAAGCAAGAAAAAACAAACAACTTAACCCTTTACATAAAATCACCTATTGCCCCAGGGTATGAACAACAGGGAGAAAGTTCCAGTGCATTACTCTATAAAAGATTTGTAAACTACAGGCAGTTCTTCCGCGGTCCAATTGTTCAACACGAAGCCCGGCGGTGCAGGATAAATGCCCATAGCTCTCATTTCCTCAAACTCACCATCAGTTATAACATTAATGCCTAAATCTCCCAAGGCCTTCTCAACCATCACCTCAGTGTTCCTTGAATTCCCTTGAAACACATGTCCCCCAGATATGAAAATGCTACTCAACGGCGGGAAGATCATGGGTTCCCAGCTAAAGTCTTCACCAGCCAATCTGACATTTCTCATTTCCTGACCCTTCTTAATTCCCCTCAGCTTATCCCTCGGAGTTGGCTGATACCCCAAACCAAATCGATCTCTTTTAGTAACATGGCATATTGGATTCACTGGTCCTTGTAACTGACTTTCTAACCCTTTCCCAACTTTTGCTCCTCTTCCAAGGGTCAGCTTGAGTCCCATTTTGGTACAATTTGACAGGCTAGGCTTTGGTATATTCCTGCCTTCAGCCACAAACGTAGCATTGACAAACTCTAACAATCTGAAAGAACACTCGACCGCTTGCTCATCCACTTCAATGTACGGAGCAGTAGTAGAAACAGAAGCAATAATGTCCTCTTCAGCATGAATGCATACCAACCTTCCATCAATCACAAATTTCAGTCTCTGGTGCAATGTGGACGGAACTGCACCGGCCTGATGAATCCAAGGCCTTCACAACAAACAATTGTACGTAGGCATAATGTCCATTACGAGAAATTCCACTTCATAAGTTACTGGACAAATATTCAGAGGAACATCAATCTTGCCCAACACTTCTCTTTTAGTCCCATCAAAAGCTCGAACCACACTTTGACAGGTTCTCATAAGTGTACTATCTAATGGAAGCTTCTTTAGAGTAACTAAGGGCATCACATTCAAAGCTGAACCATTATCAACCAAAACCCGGGACAACACATGCCCTTTACACTTGACTGTGATATGCAAAGCCTTCTGACTACCAATCATCCCAGAAGGGATCTCATCCTCAGAAAAAGATAAAAAATTATCAGCTTGTATATTGGAAACTAGCCGGTCCAACTTTTCAATGGGCAACTCTTTCGTAACAAAAGTCTAGTTCAAAACCTTTAATAGAGAATTCCTATGGGCCTCTGAACTCAAAAGTAATGATAAAACATAAATACGGGCAGGCAACTTGTATAACTGTTCAACAACACTGTACTCAATGTGCTTCAGAAACTTCAAAAATTTCATCGTTTCACTCTCGGTTACTGGTTCATTGATAACAGGCTTATCTTCTTCTATCTGCACATCAATATTTTTCCCCTTATCAACCGTAACCTTCTTCTCAGACTCTTTAGGTGGATTAAGAGAATAACACCTACCACTTCTGGTAAAGTGTCCCACCTAATCTACTTCCTCATTCTTTTTTGTTACATCTCCCATCTGGCAATCATATCTCCAAGGCACTTGTTTATTATCCCGATATGAGAATGGAGATGGAGGTATAATAACCACTTTTGGAGCTACCTTTTCAGTCAATCTATCCTTGGGAGTAATGATTAGGGGACAACTAGCATTGTAAACCCCTTTAGATGATCCTTCTGAAGCGCAAACTTCCGCTTCCTCTTCTTCAGCAATCTCTTTAAAGAACTCAATTTCTTTATTGTCCATCATGTCTTGTACCAAAGATAGAAAGTCAGGACATTGCTGAATATTGTGTCCTTCACTATTATGATACTGATATACCTCTCCACTGTTAAACAGTTCACCCATCAAACTGGGCTTCAACAATCCTACCTTGACCATCTAGCACCATGTAACACCCCCAACCCATACCCGACCCGGAGATGAGTCAGAGATACTACATTGACTTTAAAACACAACTCTTAATAAATAATAGTAAAATATTGAGACTTGTATTAAGAAAATACAATAATATACATACTGTAATATAAGTTTACAAAAATATTCAGAGCATACACAACTTAACTCTTTAATTACATGCCAACTGCTATTTACATAACAAAATAACCTACTGATAAGTTGCTTCTGATCTGATGGTTGCAGGAGTAATACTGTCAAGCTGCTTCACCTGTCTTGTCTAATTCCCCGGATCCTACGTGTGAAACACTCACACGCTAAGTCATCGACTTAGTGAGGCAATAATAATACAAGGCAATGTATTGAAATGAAAATGTCAGGATCATATGAGATGAGATGCAAACATGTAACTAATCAATGTAGTATACTTTATCAATATCCATACCTGTAAGCGTATGACTGTAACATTCATTATTCTGTATTAATAAGTTTATTGGTCCATGATAGCATATTGAGAACCTAAGGTATTTGAGTAATGTGAGGTTGTGCACTATGCTGTCACCACAGCTCGTATAAATGCACCGAAGTGCCCGTAGAATTGCACCGAAGTGCCCGTAGAATTGCACCGAAGTGCCCGTAGAATTATGTCCATAAGGACCACGTAGAATTCCTTAAGAATCATATACATATACTATGGATCAAGTATGTGTCTTTCAAGACTTCACACAGGTTCCAAAGGATATACATATGTCCTAAAGAACCGAGTATACCCTCTACCCTTGGCATGCCAACTATACCTATAGTTCTCATCTACATAACATGGGCTTATACATTTCCCGTAGTTCACATCGCGTAGACATAGTATTTCCATACCTTTAACACATAGGCATATCATTTACATACCTTTATCACATAGTGCATATAACTTTTTCTGCATATTCATGTCATGTAATACATATAATATGAATTCATGTCATGTATCATAATATGAAATGTAATCATATGTCAAAATATGGAATCTAGACTTATCACAAGTCTAGAACTGAATATACTACTATTCATGCTATGCATATGCACTCACCTATACTTCTTTGCCTTTTCCTCGATCGATTCTACTTGTAGATTGTTCCCGAACTCGAGTAGGCTCGGTATCTACATAAACATAATTTTTAAGATGATCATCAGATGTCTATGTCTTGCAATTAAGCTTTAATAGCTTACTAATTTAAAGAATTTATAGCTTAGTCTTGCTTTCTTTTCTCTTCTTCTTTTTCTCATGGGGGAATCGGTTCCCCCCCCCTGGGGGTATCGATTCCCCTCAAGCAATCTGGAATTTCATATACGATGAGGGGGTATCGGTTCCCCCCCCTGGGGGTACCGATTCCCCTCTAGCATTCTGGAAATTCATTTCATTGAGGGGGTATCGGTTCCCCTTGAATGGGTACCGATTCCCCTAACCCAGAAATCCTATTTTTAGCCCGAAAATCATCTAATTTCAACTCAAACATACATATTTCAATCCCTTTACTACTCTTAGCTCTCATACACTTACTTAAACTAATTATTATCCATTAAATACCTCTAAAACTTAGAAATCTAATTCTCCATATAGCATTTAAGAATCCAACCCAAATTCCAATATGTTCTAATTTGAATTCTAACACCTCATACTTCTTAGTTAGCTTCTTGACAAGTCAAAAATCTGATTCAAACATCAAAAACTCATCCATATCAAAATTTCATCTAAAAATTCATTTTCCAAATCCTTCTCTAAATCACTTATCTTGTTGTTTTAATGTCCTATAAGCTCTCCTTTAGCTTATATAACATCTAAGCTTCCATTTCCAATCTTAAAACATCAAAGAAACTACCAAGTTCAGTTTCTTACCTTTAATTGCAAGCCCAACGTTGAGAGAAGGAAGAGAAGAAAATAAGGAAGAAGGAAGAAGAAATGGAGGGTTCTGGAACCTAATATTACACGTGGGTCTCATATACCCCATAACATTTTTATTTTAATTAGAAATTCCTTGCAAATGACCATTTGGTCCTCACCTTAATTTCATATTTACCAACCTTTATTTTTAAACTATATAATTATTCTACTTTAATCACCAAATGTTGAAACTTTGCAAATTAATCACTTACCCGACATGGAGGATGTTACAAATCTCTCCCCCTTAAGAAAATTCGTCCTCGAATTTTCATTGCACGAACAAATGAGGGTATTGATGTCGCATATCCTCTTCACGCTCCCACGTTGCTTCTTCTACTCTGTGATTTCTCCACAACACTTTGACCAAAGGAATGGTCTTGTTCCTCAATTGCTTAACTTCATGTGCTAAAATTTGAATCGGTTCTTCCTCATAAGTCAAGTCAGGACGAACCTCAATCTCTTCTGGTGTCACGATATGAGAAGGGTCAGATCTATATCTTCGAAGCATTGAAACGTGAAAAACATCATGTATCTTTTCCATCTCAGGTGGTAAAGTTAGCTGATATGCTACAGGTCCTACTCTCTTTACAATCTCATATGGTCCAATAAACCGAGGACTCAATTTTCCTTTCCGACCAAATCTCAACACCTTCTTCCATGGAGACACTTTTAAAAACACCTTATCTCCAACTTGAAATTCAATTTCTTTCCTTTTAAGATCCGAATAGGACTTTTGCCGATCAGAGGCCACTTTGAGGTTATGCTGAATTTCTCGAACTTTCTGTTCTACATCTTGAATTAAATCCGGACCAAGAACACTTCGGTCTTTGAGTTCATACCAATTTAATGGAGTACGACATTTTCTTCCATATAATGCTTCATAGGGGGCCATCTTTATACTAGACTGATAACTATTGTTGTAAGCGAACTCTGCCAGCGGTAAATACTTTTCCCATGATCCTTTAAATTCCATTACGCATGCTCTCAACATATCTTCCAATATCTGAATAGTTCTCTCTGATTGCCCATCAGTCTGAGGATGAAAAGACGTACTAAAGTTTAAACGAGTCCCCAACGCTCCATGCAAAGATTTCCAGAATCTAGAAGTGAATCGGGGGTCCCGATCAGAGACTATGGAAACAGGTACTCCATGCAATCTAATAACTTCTCTAATATACAGCTCTGCATACTTTTCCATAGAGAAATCCGTTCTAACAGGGAGGAAATGCGCTGACTTAGTTAATCGATCAACAATTACCCAGATTGATTCCCTTTTGTTCGGAGTCAAGGGTAACCCCGAAACAAAATCCATCGTAACATTTTCCCATTTCCATTGAGGAATGAACAGCGGTTGCAATAATGAACAGCGGTTGCAATAATCCTGATGGAACTTGATGCTCGGCTTTGACTTGTTGACATATCAAACACTTAGACACAAATTCTGTGATGCTTCGTTTCATCCCTAACCACCAAAATCGATCCTTCAAATCCATATACATCTTGGTTCCACCCGGGTGCATCGTTAACGGACTGCAATGAGCCTCAGTTAATATTTCTTTCTTCAAGTCTTCATTGTCGGGTATTACAATTCTTCCTTTATAATATAGATTTCCATCTGACTTAATCTCAAAGTCTTTAATCTCTTTGTTCTTTACTTGCTCAATTCTTTTCAAACACATTTCATCTTTACCTTGCAATTCTCCTATTCGTTCCAACCATGCTGGTTTAAGGGTTAATTCTGCACAAAGACCACCATCTCCCGTTAAAGATAATCTTGCATCCATAGCTCGTAAAGCTGCAAACGTCTTTCTACTCAGAGCATCTGCTACTACATTAGCCTTTCCGGGATGATAGTCAATTATCACATCGTAATCCTTTAAGAACTCTACCCATCTACGTTGCCTCAAATTCAATTCTTTTTGAGTCATCAGGTACTTCAGGCTCTTATGATCTGTATATAAGTAGCAACGTTCCCCATAAAGATAATGACGCCAAATCCTGAGAGCGAATACTACAGCAGCCATTTCTAGATCATGTGTGGGGTAATTCCTTTCATGTGGTTTCAACTGTCTCGATGCGTACGCTACCACTTTTCCTTCTTGCATTAGTACACACCCCAACCCGTTATGGGATGCGTCACTGTATACTACAAAATTCTTGCCAGATTCCGGTTGAACCAATATCGGAGTTTCCGTCAGAATTCTCTTTAAAACTTCGAAGCTTTCTTGACATCCAGAAGTCCAAACAAATGGTACGTTCTTTCTCATTAGCTTTGTTAGAGGCAGCACAATCATCGAAAAATTCTTAACGAATCTTCGATAGTAACCGGCAAGTCCAAGAAAACTCCGAACTTCAGACACATTCTTAGGAACTTCCCAATCCATTATAGCTTTAACTTTCTGAGGGTCTACTCTAATCCCAACTGCCGAGATCACATGCCCCAGGAAAATTACTTCCTTTAACCAGAACTCACATTTGGACAATTTGGCATACAACTTTTTATCTCTTAAAATTTGCAAGACGATCCTCAGATGTGTGCTATGCTCTTCAGGGGATTTCGAGTACACCAGTATGTCATCAATAAAGACAACAAAAAACTGGTCCAAGTAGGGCTGAAAAATCCTGTTCATAAGATCCATGAAAGCAGCAGGTGCATTCGTTACTCCGAATGGCATTACTATGAATTCATAATGACCATATCTCGTTCTGAAAGCTGTCTTCGGAGTATCTTTCTCCTGGATCTTCAATTGATGATAACCCGAACGTAGATCGATCTTTGAAAATACCGAAGCTCCTTTAGTTGATCAAACAAATCATCAATGCGCGGAAGGGGATACTTGTTCTTGATGGTCACCTTATTGAGCTGTCGATAGTCAATGCAAAGACGCATTGATCCATCCTTCTTCTTAACAAATAACACCGGAGCTCCCCAAGGCGATACACTTGGTCGGATAAATCCCTTCTCTAGCAACTCTTGTAATTGATTCTTTAACTCTTGCAATTCTTTCGGAGCCATTCGATAAGGTGCCATTGCAATCGGAGCTGTTCCCGGCATTATTTCAATTTGAAATTCTACCTCTCTATCCGGAGGTAATCCTGGCAATTCAGCAGGAAAAACATCAGGGAACTCTCGAACTATTGGAATTTCCTCTAACCTTTTCTCTTGAGCTCTTGAATCAATCACATTTGCAAGAAAACCCCGACATCCTTGTAGCAATAATTTCTTGGCAGACATCACTGATATTACATTTGCTAAAGGATTAAACCTTTCACTGCTCACACTTATCTCTATTCCTTCTGGACTTTTCAGAGTTACCTTTTTCAATCTGCAACTAACATCTCCATAATACCGGAATAACCAATCCATTCCCAGAATCACTTCAAACTCGTCAAAGGGTAATTCCATCAGATCAGCAGGGAATTCAATTCCCTGAATCTTTATGGGACACCCCTTACAAACTTTATTCACCCGGGCACTCTGGCCTAACGGAGTTGTTACTATAATCTCATTACTCGTAGCTTCTAAGGGAATCCCCAACTCCTTTATTAACTTACTTGTAATATAAGAATAATTAGAACCCGGATCAATCAGTACCAATACTAATTTATCATACAACTGAAAAGTACCTGCTATAATATCAGGGTCATCACGGTCTTCACTTGTCTTTAGGTTGTATACTCGAGCAGTGGATCGAACTTCAGGTTGAGCAGAGAATTCAGACGGGTTCCTTCCTCTGCCTCTTACTCGTCCTCTTTGTGAGAAAGAACCAGCTCTTCCAGATGGTGCCGGCTCACCAATAATCAATGGACAATCACGGACAAAATGTCCGGCCTCTCCACATCGAAAACAAGTCCCAGCTGCCATACGACAAGTTCCATAATGGTTTTTCCCACACTGCTGACACTGTCTCCCTTGACCCGGAGTAGATCTCCCAACACCAGATTCCACTGACTGCGTCTGTCTAGGTCTTGCCTGACTTGCTCCCCTAGCAGACGATGCAACTGATTCTGATCTAGCTTGTGATCGAAATCCCGAGTCTCTTCCCCTTTTTGTTGGTGTTGAACCAGAATAAGTAGTCGTCCTCTTTGATGTCTGAACTCTCGAGTCCCCAAATCTTTCATTCTGAGCCCTTTCAAGAGCTTTTGCACGATTGATCACCTCCTGGAATGAGGACAAGTTTAATACTATCAACATTTCTTTAAGTCTAGGGCGCAAGCCCTCCACGAACCACTCGCAAGCATCTTTTTCAGTAGGCACAAGCTCGGCTGCAAACCTGCTCAGCTTATTAAACTCACATTCGTACTCATACACAGAGCGGCTCATCTGCTTCAAACTCATAAATTCCTGCTTCATTTGGCGGATAAACTGATCTCCAATATACTTGCTTTTAAATTCATCTAAAAACAAAGACCAAGTCAACTGGTCGGTTGACATCCTCATGGTGACATTCGTCCACCATATCCTCGCCTGACCCCTTAATAAAGACACAGCTCCATCTACTTTCTCCACTTCGGAACAGTGGAGACCATCTAACATGATTTTCAAATCATTCAACCAAAGATCCGCTGACACCGGACCTTCCTCAGCTTCTCCCTTAAATTCGGGAGCTCCTAAACTTCTCAATTCTTTTGCTACATTAATTCTTGGAGTTAGTGGAGCAGGAGGTTGAAGACGCGTCAGAATAGCGTCTAACGTTCTGAAGAACGTATCTTGATCTTGCACAGGCACTCCTTGAGATGCCTGTTCTTCACCGTGCCTGGCCAGGGCAGGTGAATTACTGCTTTCAGCATGCCTATCTTCTCCCGCTTCACTTCGGGAGCTATTATGTCCGGACATCTAATAAGAATAACCACATTATCCTATTAGCAAAACAGCATACTTATACTATACCAGATCAGAAGTTCTCACTATTTGTTGGCATGTATTCCATTTACAGACTCCATAGACTCTGGTTTATGCCTAGAATCGGCTAAACCATAGCTCTGATACCATTAAATGTAACACCCCCAACCCATACCCGACCCGGAGATGAGTCAGAGATACTACATTGACTTTAAAACACAACTCTTAATAAATAATAGTAAAATATTGAGACTTGTATTAAGAAAATACAATAATATACATACTGTAATATAAGTTTACAAAAATATTCAGAGCATACACAACTTAACTCTTTAATTACATGCCAACTGCTATTTACATAACAAAATAACCTACTGATAAGTTGCTTCTGATCTGATGGTTGCAGGAGTAATACTGTCAAGCTGCTTCACCTGTCTTGTCTAATTCCCCGGATCCTACGTGTGAAACACTCACACGCTAAGTCATCGACTTAGTGAGGCAATAATAATACAAGGCAATGTATTGAAATGAAAATGTCAGGATCATATGAGATGAGATGCAAACATGTAACTAATCAATGTAGTATACTTTATCAATATCCATACCTGTAAGCGTATGACTGTAACATTCATTATTCTGTATTAATAAGTTTATTGGCACATGATAGCATATTGAGAACCTAAGGTATTTGAGTAATGTGAGGTTGTGCACTATGCTGTCACCACAGCTCGTATAAATGCACCGAAGTGCCCGTAGAATTGCACCGAAGTGCCCGTAGAATTGCACCGAAGTGCCCGTAGAATTATGTCCATAAGGACCACGTAGAATTCCTTAAGAATCATATACATATACTATGGATCAAGTATGTGTCTTTCAAGACTTCACACAGGTTCCAAAGGATATACATATGTCCTAAAGAACCGAGTATACCCTCTACCCTTGGCATGCCAACTATACCTATAGTTCTCATCTACATAACATGGGCTTATACATTTCCCGTAGTTCACATCGCGTAGACATAGTATTTCCATACCTTTAACACATAGGCATATCATTTACATACCTTTATCACATAGTGCATATAACTTTTTCTGCATATTCATGTCATGTAATACATATAATATGAATTCATGTCATGTATCATAATATGAAATGTAATCATATGTCAAAATATGGAATCTAGACTTATCACAAGTCTAGAACTGAATATACTACTATATTCATGCTATGCATATGCACTCACCTATACTTCTTTGCCTTTTCCTCGATCGATTCTACTTGTAGATTGTTCCCGAACTCGAGTAGGCTCGGTATCTACATAAACATAATTTTTAAGATGATCATCAGATGTCTATGTCTTGCAATTAAGCTTTAATAGCTTACTAATTTAAAGAATTTATAGCTTAGTCTTGCTTTCTTTTCTTTCTTCTTCTTTTTCTCATGGGGGAATCGGTTCCCCCCCCTGGGGGTATCGATTCCCCTCAAGCAATCTGGAATTTCATATACGATGAGGGGGTATCGGTTCCCCCCCCCCCTGGGGGTACCGATTCCCCTCTAGCATTCTGGAAATTCATTTCATTGAGGGGGTATCGGTTCCCCTTGAATGGGTACCGATTCCCCTAACCCAGAAATCCTATTTTTAGCCCGAAAATCATCTAATTTCAACTCAAACATACATATTTCAATCCCTTTACTACTCTTAGCTCTCATACACTTACTTAAACTAATTATTATCCATTAAATACCTCTAAAACTTAGAAATCTAATTCTCCATATAGCATTTAAGAATCCAACCCAAATTCCAATATGTTCTAATTTGAATTCTAACACCTCATACTTCTTAGTTAGCTTCTTGACAAGTCAAAAATCTGATTCAAACATCAAAAACTCATCCATATCAAAATTTCATCTAAAAATTCATTTTCCAAATCCTTCTCTAAATCACTTATCTTGTTGTTTTAATGTCCTATAAGCTCTCCTTTAGCTTATATAACATCTAAGCTTCCATTTCCAATCTTAAAACATCAAAGAAACTACCAAGTTCAGTTTCTTACCTTTAATTGCAAGCCCAACGTTGAGAGAAGGAAGAGAAGAAAATAAGGAAGAAGGAAGAAGAAATGGGAGGGTTCTGGAACCTAATATTACACGTGGGTCTCATATACCCCATAACATTTTTATTTTAATTAGAAATTCCTTGCAAATGACCATTTGGTCCTCACCTTAATTTCATATTTACCAACCTTTATTTTTAAACTATATAATTATTCTACTTTAATCACCAAATGTTGAAACTTTGCAAATTAATCACTTACCCGACATGGAGGATGTTACACACCACACCCAACTCATGGGTGATACCACCTCACTAACATTCCTTACAATTCTCTTTCCTTTCTCTTCAGTAATCGCGTTAACTCCTGCCCCTGCATGGCTTGGCAACAGATTCTGAGCTATATTTGGCTGCTCACTGTCACCAAAGTTGATGACATTCCTCATTCTCAAAGCTTGGAAAACCTTCTTAAAAGTAGTACAATTCTCAATGGAATGCCCAGGGTTCCCTGCATGGTACTCACACTGAGCACTAGCATCATACCATTTGGGAAAATGAGGTTGCATTGGTGTCACATGATACGGCAAAACCACATGCTGATCATACAAAATTTGAAACAATTCCTTATAAGTCATCAGGATGGGGTTAAATTGAGGCCTCTCTCTCCTCTGGTCCCTTGCCCCTTGTCTATTATCATTTTGTGTTGACGACCATGCTCCTTGAGGACGGGAAACAATGATGTTATTAGAATCGTACTGCCTCACATTACTGACTTCGTTTTCCTTTTTCCTCGTTGGTGGCCTCTTACTAGACTCTCCTCCCTTGAGCTTTCCACTCTTAATCTCTATTTCAATCATTTCTCCTGTTGTAACCACATCAGCAAAACTTCGATAAGGATTACCGATAAGATGCGAGAAAAAAGGAGCCCTTAAGGTATTGACAAAAAAACATATTTGTTTCCTCCTCTTCCAATGGTGAATGGACTTGCACCGCTACATCTCTCCATCTTTGAGCATATTATCTAAAACTCTCGTTAGACTTCTTTTCCATTCCCCGCAACATCATCTTGTGCAACATCATCCTGTTGAGCCTAATATCTTTCACATGTTTGTATTGCTCAAGAAAGGACTTAGCCAAGTTTTTCCATGATTTAATATTAGCTCTACTCAGCTGGTTATACCACCAGATTGCCGAGCAAGTTAAGCTTTCCTGAAAGCAGTGTATCAACAATTGATCGTCCCCTATGTATCCGGTCATCTTCCTACAAAACATCGTGATATGCGCAGAGGGACACCTAGTACCATCAAACTTCTCAAAGTCAGGAACTTTGAACTTTGGAGGTAAAACCAAATCCGGAACTAGACTTAATTCCTTTGCGTCGAATCCCATAGATACTAGTATCATCCTTCATGGCTCTGACTTCTCTTTTTAACTGTTTTCATTTCTCTTCCAACGGATTGTTTTGGTCCTTCTTGGCTTCTTCATCAAGGTCTGGAACTTGATGATATTGATGTTCTTCCTGATATGAACTAGATCCAGGTTGTACGTTAACAGAAGCACCGACTGGATTTATGTACACCTTCCCGACATGAACATGGGTCACTTGAACGTTCTGAGGTTGTTCTAGGGTTAACCCTGGATGATGAAGTGGGTCCTCAGTTACACCTTTTGGCATAGGGCTTTTCCCATGTTCTGGATTTCTTCCTTCCAATATACTCGCAAACTTGGCAAACTCTTTTTGGGCATTCATCATATCTTCTTGCATTTTCTTGATATCATCTTGTAACTCCAACTGAGCCTTCTCAATTTGGGCAAGTTTGTCCTCCATAACTTTCTTCCTGGTTCTGTAGATATGCTTGGGATTTTCAAGTATTACTCTGTCACAGAGTCATTTTGTTATCGCTGATATTTATTAATGAATATGAAATATATGATTATGAATGAATAAAATGCGATGCAAAAATTTAAATGTATTAAAAATGCATATGCAAAATGCAGGGTGTTGATCCTGGAACGACTCCTTAGAACAACTCTTTATATTAGAACGACGTTCAATTACAAAGTTGAAATATATCACAAATAAATCTGTACCATCTATCTTATTTGTTGTACATGTGCTAGCAACTCCACAATCTTCTGGTTTTCTTCAGCCTCGGGATCCAGTTCTTCAGTCACATCAGCAGTTTCTTCAGATAGAATGACCAAATATTGAGCTATTCTCCGCGTGTGTCCTAGGTAACAAGCAATAAGATCCTCTCTTTGCTTAACTCTCGCCTGAGCTCGCTCTCATCGAAAACGCCACTATATATCCCCCTCATAAGGAACTATCGATAGCTCACTTGCTTACCTCTGAAAATTTTGAACCATGGCTTCAAGCTCACTCACTTGTTTTTTCAGACTTTCAACCTCCCCCTGGCTCGAGCTACCTTCCCTGTTTCGGTATCGTCGTAATATAGTCTCTAAACTTGAAATCTTCCCCTTTAACTTCTCATTCTGAGCTTGACTCTCTTGTAACTGCTGCTATAAAGAATCTTTTTCCTTTGAGAAAATCTTAACTTGGTGTCTGCTTTGCTTGAGCTCTTCTTGACTTTCTCTGGCTACTCTTTTGAGGCTCGCCACCTCTTGCCTCAATTCGACAGACTTACTTGAGATAGAACCTGCCTGAGCTTTTACCATTCGCTGATAAGTTGACCGAAGATCGTCAAAGTCTAGCCGAAGTTGCTTCTCCACTTTTTTAATTCGATCTGCTCTACTCTTCTGAATGTCAATCTCCAATCCCTTTTGATACACTTCATCTTCCAGCTTCTGCAAAGTCATTCTCCATTGTCTCCATTCTGCTTCAAAATCGCGTTTGGCTAACTCTAATGGAGACGACACCACTCTCAACTGTTCTTCCACCGGATGAATATTTTCAGGATTCACCATCGAGATGTTGCCATTTACTCGACCGCTTCTACACTGCTCGTACTCTTGAGATAACTCGAGATCATAGGTGAACAAATTCACGCGACGAGTTTGCTTACAGGCCTCAGAAACCCCTTTAACTTTACCCTTATACTGATCTCCTTTGAATGCAAAATCTGACCCTACCAAGTCCCATGTGGCTGGAATGAACTGCCTTGACCCATACTGTCTGGAAACTAGTAGCGGTGCATACCCAATAGAACCCCATATATCTGGTAAAGGAACCCAATCTCGCTCTCCACATCGGTAAAGTATAGCCGAAGAGACATTCCACGAAGCTCGCCATAAAATATCACTATTTCTGATATCCTTGAAGATGACCATCCATTTTTCTTCGGTGAAGCCCCCAGGCCATTCTTTAGAAAGAAAATCCTTCAAAGGCGAAAACCCCTCTAGAAACACTCGTAATGGTGCTCTTTCAACATGTTTGAAATGACTCATAATCCACACTAGCAGCAAAGACGCACATCCTATAAAGCGTCATTCTCCTTCGCGCCTACAAGAACTCAAAGACCGGAACGTCTCAGCTAAAATGGCTGAAACAGGATCCACGTGCTTGTCTAATCTTTCAAACAGGTCAACGACTGATACGTCTACATATCCTAACACCTTTGGAAAAATAATGAGCCCATAAATCCCTAAAGCAAACAAGTCAAGTTTCTTTCTCTTATCAGGGTGATGATCAATTACTTCTTTCAGAGCAGCCCAAGAGATACACTCACTGTCTCCCTTCTTCTTAATGTTTCTGACTACCCAATCTTCACTCATTCCGGTCATCAATAGTAATTTCTTCTTAAACGAATAAGTGACTGGCAGCTTGGTATATACTCTATCCATCTAAGACCTCGAACAACGGACCAAAGCTTGATATTCCTCTATTGTTGGTGTTAGATCCACTCTACCAAATATGAAACAGTTGTAAGCCAGATTCCAGAATTGTGCCAACGCTCTAAATAGATTTCGGTCAATAGGAACATCTAGAATATAAGGAATATCTCCGTACAACTGATAAAACATCTCCTTGTCGGCTACTGTCCATCTTCCCCATATCTCCTTTAGCTCACTTAGATCATTCTGACGCACGTTCATGTGAGTATAACCAAATAACTCCGACACGTATCCAGGCATCACGTTATCCCCATTGGTCAGTTGGTACTGTTCCGACCATCTCAGAACATCGGCATTGTCCTCAATCTCTTTCTGAATCGTTCATTCCATATTACTGGCCTTCTATATGGACATCGATCCCAAATCAACACCATGTAATGGACATTGCAATGCAAAATAGAAAAGAAATAAAGCAAAGACAACAAAAGATCAGTTAGTAAACATAAAGCAATTAAGTCGGATAATAATTTGTTCAAGAATCCTACTCATATACTGGCTACCCAATCATGCTTTATCAGATCCTACCCAACATGATATCTACCCCCATGCTTTGTTATTCACAAAAATAAATCATAACCGCATGATATCTAATTCGCATGCTTATTCAAAAAATAAACCTAACCGCATGATATCTAGTTCGCATGCTTATTCAAAAAATAAACCTAACCGCATGATATCTAGTTCGCATGCATTTATTCGAAAAACGAAAATAAATAACTCAAAAAAGCTTTTCCTTGTGTACCATCCTCACGAGATTCTTAAGGTTCGGGTTTGGTTCAACCTAAGTTCAGGCTCTACGTTCACTATATGCCGGGTTAGGTTCTAAAGTAATAGGTTCTCGAATTGTCCTTGCCGGTGCCCTCTTGGGCTGTCGAACCCTCAATTCTGGCCCATCACAGGCTTTAGAGGATCGATTTCAATTTCGAGGGAACACACCTCCTTATGTCCATGCGGAGGTGATTACCATCACGAGGACCATAAGGCATGAGCTCCAGGAGCGATCCACTATCCCATGCGGAGGTGAAAACCACACGAGGGCATAGTCTCTCACTCCTACTTAATTAGGACGGAGCAGGGTTTTAGCTCATGTCATGAAAATGCAACTGTGCAATGTGTGAGGAAAAGCGAAAAAACACACAATAAAAAACACTCAAAATTTTCTAAATTCACACAATTAATCTGAAACAATTAGCAAACAAATCAGTACAACTATTTATTAGTTAATCGAATTAATAAAAACAAAATACAAACAAAACTTATTAAAAACCAAACAAGGGATCAAAAACCAAATTAAAACGAATTTGTAATTTTCAATTCAAAGATAATTAATTAATCGACTATCGGCTTGACTCTCTAAAAAAAAGTCCCCAGCAGAGTTGCCAAGCTGTCGAAACGATTTTTTCTTAAAATGTGAAAAAATGTGAGATTTTGAAAACCACATTAATTCTTAATTGTCTCTTTTTATTTTAAAAACATATGCAATTTAAAATACCTCTCGTTTCGAAAAATTTTGAATTTCCTTTACGATCGAAAAATACGGTTCGAAGAGTCGCCACCAATCTTTGATTAGGGTGTGATTGGGCACCAAAAAATGCTTTGTCATTTTAAATAAAAATTAATTTTAATTAAAACAATAAATTGAGGTATGCGTTACCAAAATCTGAGTTCGGGAGTCGGTTACGTGTGGGGAAGGATTAGCACCCCCACAACGCCCTAAATCGGTACCTAGTCGATTAATTAACGTCTTTGCAATGAACTTTACAAATTCGAATTTATTTTGATTTTTGATCCCATAAAATAAAAATGTAAATTTAAAACATTCAAAAGCACTTAAAATAATTAAATTAAAATTATCAAATCATTTTAGAAAGATAAAGAATGTTCGATTATTTACAAATATCGAGACCAGATCTTAAAAGTTATAACAACATTTTCTCGATAAATTTAAATAAACAAACATTTCCTTTTATTTCGTTCCCAAATTTTAGAGTGATGGATCAATTTTTAGGCGTCACTAATGGGATACACTTTTATGTTAAAATCATTAAAAGCGGACCTCAAATCAGTTATGACTGCCCACTTAAAACAATTTTAAATTAAAAGGGTATTACCCTTAGTCCGATTATGTAATAGGTCGAGTTATGCACGTGAGGCTATCATACAAATTGTACCAAAAAAATATGTCATGCCAAAAATTAATTAAACAAAATTAAAAACATCATACAATGTGGCATACAAGAAATTACATATATTTTAATTAAAAATCCTAAATTACGCATATTAACACCTAATGTACAAAATGTGACTCAAATATAAAAAAACAAAATCATAACATGCTAAACTATAAATTTAAAAAGTATATATATACATGTTAAAATAAGGATTAAATTTAAATATATGTAGAATTAAACATACTAATTTAAAATTAAAACAATGACTTAAATAAAAACAAGCATAAATGTAAGGTACATAAACCTAAATAACTCATGAAAATTACAACTAAAACTGAAATATAAAAATAACTAAATCGGGTCAAATTAAAAAAAAAAGAAATCAAAATCAAGTCCTACATCTGACTAAATTATAAACATGCGCTAAACATAGGAGGATCAAAAGCTAATTTACTCCTAGAATTATAGTGACTAGATTCTAATTTACCCGAAATATTTAATATCTAACCTAACTAAAAAAACCTAAACTAAGATAACCCTAAGCTAAACTCATTTTGAACCTCACGGCCATTCTCTCTTCTCCATTCTATCTCTTCTCCACATTCTTCATTGCTTCAATGGTCGAGAGCTCCCATTCAAATCTGTTATCACCATTCTTATATAACCCTCTGACAAAATAAAGACAAGGTTTGTAACCACCCACAAGACCACCAAATCCAACGGGTTCTTCGACTGTCCCAAAACACACCTCCTATGACCAACAAAGTCCTCGTTCTTAGAAGATGAAGAATCGTCCAAGAAAGAAAAATAATCACTCATTTGGTTATCATCGATGGAATCAGTGTTGCTATCCTCGGTCCTCGAAGGAAATAAGAGAGACCCAGAGTGGATATCTTTATAAGAGAAAAAAAAGACTCGACTTTGGGCTACTAGCGGGAGACCAAGAAGGTGTCTTACATATGGAAATTCTAAGAACCCATTTCATGGAATGAAACCAGAAGACGATGGAAGGAATGGGTTCTGTGAAATTTTGGAGTTGGATCTATTGGGTCTTGAGATCGGGTTTAATTTTGTGGTTCTTGATTTTGCTGAACAAAACGTTGGTCGTATCGTAAAGATCCATGGTGATTTTTTCAGTTTAGTCTTTGGTTTTGTTTAGTGTTTGAGAGACACTGTAAAGTTTGGGTTTTTTTTAGTTGAAGAGGAGACAATAGAAAGAAGGAATAGAGAGAGTGAAATGAAGTGGCGTTTAGACTAGACTTCGATTATGTCCATCTCTCCCCATGAACGCCATCGTGAAACTTCAAATTCCGACCGCATACAACAATCCCGACACACTGTAAGGTAAATTATAAAAACCAACCTCTTCCTATTTTAATTTTACTATTTTATTTTTTTAATCTCAGGTTGGTTTGGCAACTCTAACCTCAGTCCCTATTTCTATCAGTCGAATCCCACCAAGACTACTGTCGCACAAATAAGGTGAGTTACTAATTCCTCTTTCTCTTTTATTATATACTTCGAAAGAAAGATTACAAAACCCATACATGAATGAACATTTCAAAAGTAAAAAGGAAATAAATGATATTAATGAAATAAAGAAGAAAAAACCTGTTTATAGATTGCTAGTGTTGCTTTCCAAACTCACTGCTTGTGCCTAGAATACCAGAAAAAAATGGTGTTTTTCCTTTGATCTCTGAATATGGGAAATAGCTTTTACAGGTACTGTTCTTTTTCTTTTCTGTGCTTTTTTGTTGGTTTTTTTATGGTCTCTGTTTTCTCTCATCCTGGTTGCCTCCCTCTCCCTGTGGCAGTTAATTCAAATAAAAACTTACCCTCCCCTTGATAAACTAAGAAAAAAACTGACCCCTTCTTCCACTGTAGTAATTTTAACTGCTAAAAACTGACCCCAATTTCTCTCATCTTTTGCATACAGCTACTGTCCATCGGGCTTGAGATGGACCTCCATCTGGTTTGGGTTCATCTGGGCTCTCATTGCTTCGGGTATGTTCCGACTTAGCCCCGGATAAAAACGAGCATCTACACCTCCCATTGACAATAATCTTCCATTTTAGTGTGTTCCACGTTTTCAAAAATACCTATGAGAGAGAGTGAAAAAGAAATTAGGAAGTGAAAAACGGAGGAGATGAGGCAAGGTAAGTAGTTAGTATAATCATGTCGAGCTTTAACAGCATAAAACCTGGAGAAAATCCATCAAGTTGTATATCACAAAGAGCACCAATCACTTAAAAATCCTTGCCACCTTTTCTAAACTCGTGGAAAAAGTAAAGATGGTCCCCTCGATATCTCTCTGTTCATTACCAACAGGAAATCCGTCCATACTGCATTTATTATTGATCATCGAAATTAGGGATAAACGTAAAATTTTATACTATGAATGAATTTATACAATTTTAAGAGAATAAAACATATTTCTATTAGAAAATATATATGATTTTTTTAAACAACTACTTTGATCGTCCTTTTTAATCCATCACTGATCGGAGTTCCTCAGCTTCCACCATCAGCATTTGTTTATGATGGCTTATGCTCACGCCTCCCATTGCTTCGAGCTACGTTAGGCTGATCTTTTGACTATTCATGGCATTTTTTTTTTGCTAAACAATGTGTACGCCCATGTGTTTCTTACTAAAAGTTGGTGTCAATGATTCACATTTTATGCATAGTTGCCGGTTGGTTTCGATGGTAACCCAAATCCATTCTCTTGCCGTTGTTTGTTCATAATTGATATGAATTGAAAATCAAAGACGTGGACGCTTTTTTTTTTTGTTGTTGAGTTCTGAGGTTTTTTGTTTGAAAAAGATGAAAAATAAAGTTTTAAATTTTCATGCATTAATATTTCATGAATCGATAGTGATCAAATAAGATAGACAAAAAATAAAAGGGGACCATGAATGAAATTTATCCAGAATTAAACGTTTGCTGCCTTCAGGGTTTATACAGAAACGTAGGGTTGGATCCTACAGGCGGAGACGCGGAGCTATGAGCTATGATCGATCTCGATGGTATACGTATACTATGGAAGAAAGGCTACCGTCATCTACTGTAATTATTAGTTATAAATTTTATATAACAATTAATAAAAGACTCCATGAAAAGACCTTCTGAGTAGCTCTGTAACACTGTCTCCTACGCCCCATGCAAAGCCAGTCCACATACTTCAGACTGGCAAAACATCGATATAACGAAAGAGAATGCGATGGAAAAATATTGGGTTTGGGGAAGATAACTGCGTTAGACTGGGAAGCTGTTCACCGTTGATTACATTCATGGAGATTTGTGCCTTTGGGGAAAAAGAGAGAGAAAGATCTTTTTCATATATCAGCAAAATCAGGCTGATTTAAAAGTAAAGGCGGCGAGAATTTACTGATATGATGTATGTGATATCATTCATGCACATGACTCGTTTACCCTTCGTCTCTCTCTCTCTTTCTCTTATTTCTATCAGTATTTTTCATCTATTCCTTGTTGCCTTTGTTTCATCGCTTGCTTTTACAAACAAAAACCCATTATTTCAACGCTTTTGGTTTGAGTCTTTTGAGACTTTGGTCTCTTTTTTCCAATTATGTTTCTGGGTTTTGTTTTTTGTTTCATGATATTTAGTTGGTAATTTAGATTAAGCGTCATGAATGTCATCATGAAACGAGGAAACTGGGAAATGGGCTTGGAACTACGAGCTCTCTCCTTGGCTTCTTGCTGTTGTGGTTGCATGTTTTCTTCTTTAGAATTTCAGTGCATATAAGGAGTTTTTTTTTCTTTTTTTATTTTGAAGTCTCGTATTCTTCTTTGAAGAATTAACCATATTTTTAGCTCAGCTGCTTGAGATTGTTTTAAGGGTGTTTCTTCCTATTGTTTCTTCTCTTTAAAGTTACTTTCTGCAGAAGAACAGACCATGAAGTTTATGAAGCTTGGCTCGAAGCCTGATATCTTCCAAGTTGATGGCAAATGCATCAGGTAAGATGCATTTCACTGAACATTCTTTTCTTTTACAACAATAACCACTGCAAATTTTCTTCATGCTTGTTTCTTATCATGCTGTTATCTCTATTCTGGTTTTGTCCTTATGGTTTCTGAGATGCAAGTGCATTTGCTCTAGAAAAGAGAGACTTTCAGTTGTTAATCATAGTCACATACCATAGGGAACTTTATTAACAAGTAATTTCCCTCTTTTCTATTGATTTCCTTTTGGCTTGGTGACAGATTAACCACATGGGTGTTTTTCGTTACAACTTTTATTCCTTTTCATTGTTTGTTTTTTGTTTTTGGGAGGTGGTCCGGCTATTGAACCTGTCCTCTTTTTCATGAGTTAGTGGTCCAAAGTTCTCCATATGTGGAGAAAAGGCATATTGTGAACAGGCCTTTAATCGTTGTAAGAATTCTTTTTTTTTCCCCTGTAAACAAGTGCATGTTCCACCAAGCATCTATTTCCCATCTCCCAACAAGGAGCAAGCTTTGATTTTAGCCCATAACATGTCCTTAAAGTACCTTCACCTGACAGCACTTCTCATAACTGGATCAGTTTATCATCGTGGTGCTAGGACAAGAGTATGCAGGAGGGATCTGGTTTAGTGCATGTTCCACCTAGCATCAGGCATATTTCCCATCTCCCAAGAAGGAACAAGCTTGGATTTTACCCCATAACTTGTCCTTAAAAGTATCTTCTCTTGACAGCAACTTCTCAGAACTGAATCAGTTTATCATTGTGGTGCTAAGGACAATAGTATGGACGAGGATCTGGTTTAGTGCCTTGGATGTGTCAATTTGTTCCTTGGTTGGAACTTTATACTTTGATTTCGGATGCATACGTTCTTTGACTAGTAGGTTAATAAGACCCCGGTACATGCTTTTTCCATTTTGATTTGTGGTTGTATTAACTGTGAAACCAATTATATGTACACTCAGATATCAAATTTTCAGATGACATTGATTAATTAAAACTGGGAACATGAAAAAAGACTTGAGAGTTCTAATATGGGAATTGAAATCATTGACACTTATTGTTTCTCTTCCATTGATCATACTTATTGCTTTGACTGATTGGTGTTCAAATGTAATTTGACATGCGAGTAATAACCTTGGTTCTTTGGTAGTGCCAAATAGGCAAAATTAGCTCGTCTTGTTCTTTTTTCATTCCTTCAAAGTTGTTTTCTTCATCTTTGCTAACTCTTCCTCATCAAGGCAATTTCTTGTGTATGTATGCCATAACAGAAATATCTGTTGATGCAGGCATGTCACATGTGATTTGGAAACAGATGTCACCATTAAGGTTGGCGAGCTGAAATTTTACCTTCACAAGGTTTGCTCAATCCCCTTTTAATTCATGCTTCTTCTTTAGCGGTTGTCTGTAGATTCAAGTTTTTTAGCTTAATTTTGGCATTTGGTTCATGTTTAAGTAGTTTTCTTTCTATATTCCACTTGAAGTTCATGAATTTTTAAATGTATTTCTTCAAATAACTATTTAACCGATTGTTTTGCTTCCAAAAAAATATTGCTATCGTTACAAATTAATGGTTGTAAGCATGCAGAATTTTCTCAATGCAGCGTAATATGATTCCATGAAATCTTGCAGAAGTTTCTCAGATGACTCTTTTGTGGCGAATCTTTTTCACTTTTTATGATCTCTTCTCTCAGCCTATTCTTAAATTTTTTAAGCTTTGTATGTGGTGCTTACTATTATTGTTAATTATACTTTTGATGTGCATGCAGTTTCCTTTATTGTCTAAGAGCATCCGCATGCAAGAAGTAGTGCTGAAAGCCAGTGAAGATAACTGCGACGAAATTAGTATGGTTGATTTTCCTGGTGGGGCAAGCGCATTTGAAATTTGTGCAAAATTTTGTTATGGGATGACTGTTACTTTAAATGCTTACAATGTTGTGGCTGCTCGTTGTGCTGCTGAATACCTAGAGATGACTGAGGATGTTGATCGGGGTAATCTGATTTTTAAAATCGAATTCTTTCTCAACTCTAGCATATTGCATAGTTGGAAAGATTCGATTATTGTTCTAAAAACTGCCAAGTCTCTTCTACCGTGGTCTGAAAACCTGAAGATAGTTGGAAGATGCATTGATTCCATTGCATCGAAAACCTCTATTGATCCGGAAAACATCACATGGTCCTACACATATAACCGGAAGTTATCAGTTCAGGACAAGATAATCAATGATGGTATGAAGCTTCGAGAGAAGATCGAATCTGTCCCGAAGGATTGGTGGGTTGAAGATATATGTGAGTTAGAGATTGATCTCTACAAGCGAGTCATGACAGCTGTGAAATCAAAGGGAAGAATGGATGGTGCAATCATTGGTGAGGCGTTGAAAACTTATGCTGTCAGATGGTTGCCGGATTCTGTTGAAGCATTGGTTTCCGATGTACATTCCCGAGGAACAAGTTACTAGTGGAAACAATGGCATTCTTATTGCCTTCAGATAATAGTGTGGGTTGTTCATGTAGTTTCTTGCTGAAGCTGTTGAAAGTTGCCATTTTGGCTGGGATGGACGATTCAGCAAAGGAAGATTTAGTGAAGAGGATAAGTTTAAAGTTGCATGAAGCTTCTGTCAAGGATTTATTAATCCCAGCACGGTCTCCCCAACTACGTTATATGATGTTGGAATGGTGCAGTCTATTGTGAACCAGTATGTGATACATGAAAAACAAAGTCAAGATGTAGAAACTTGGAAAGAACGAGATGGGACGTACTGGTTTTGTATTGGGGCATGGATCCTTGTTGCACGTTGGTAAACTGATCGACGGGTATCTTCAAGAAATTGCACACGATTCGAATCTTTCCCTTGCCAGTTTCATCAACTTGTCTCAGTCTATCTCCGAGTTAGCTAGACCAGTTCATGATGGACTCTATAAAGCCTTGACATCTACTTGAAGGTAGGCTTTTCAGCTATTAAACCAATTTCAAATTCTAGAATTATATAGTATATTCGATGCTCGATTTAATTTGTTTGTGAAAGCTTTCACAGCTTGACCACCATTTATGACCCTGTGGCGAACCAATTGCTTTACTAGTAGTGCTTATAGTTTTTAGTAGAGAGGGCGGAATTGTTGTTAAGCAGAACTCAAAATTCACTCGGGATATTGCAATCAAGTAATACCATGTTCGGATCCGGTTTCGGGGTTGATAACTTGAACTTGTAATATATTTGTCTCCTTAAAAATGTTTGTGGTCTAGTAACAAAATTACACAGATCTTATTGTTTCTTTTTTCATAATGTCTGTCACTATTATATAATGAGAAATGGAAACCTTTCACCCGAAGTCATTCGGACAGTGTGAAAACGGGTTATTTTGTTTGCAGGAGCATCCAAACTTGACCAAGGCTGAAAGAAAGAAAATGTGCGGGTTGATGGATGCCAGGAAACTGACGATGGATGCATCTATGCACGCTGCACAGAACGAGAGACTTCCTCTGCGGGTTGTAGTTAAAGTTCTCTTCTTTGAGCAACTAAGGCTGCAGCTGGAGCTCAATCATGTAACTCCGATCATCGAAGTATAGCTGCGACCGAAGATTACAACTGCCTTGAGGAAAAGACGAGTCAAGTTAAGATAGACAAGGATGGAACCCGGGAAAAGTGTAAACTGGCCAAGAACAGAAAAAACAGTAAAAGTGGCATGCTGCTACTGCCATCTAGGTCTAGGAGATATTTGGCAAGCTGTGGGCAGCAGGGAAGGGGCATGTGGAGAATAGAAGTTCCGAAACCCCTGGAAGTTCACCAAGTCCGGCTTCGGTGGTGGTAAGAGGCGGCACCAAGTCATCGGGTTTTTCTTCAAGACACAGGAGATATTCTATTTCCTAGAGAAGGATGGTGGGGTTTGTTCATCAAGAAACCTGAAACTGTTGGAAGTGTAAAAAGCTGTAGGATTTTATGGCATGAAACAAGTCTGTAGCTTATGTTTCCACCCATAGAAAAATGTAATCAATTTCTCTTTCAAACATCTTGTATCCAGTTGTTATGATCATCTATTTTCATATGAAATGTTCAAGTATTACAAGTTGCCAGGTTACAACTCGATTGGATCGGCCATTTGGATTGACCATTCAGCACGGAAAACCAATCGGGAATCTTTATCCGGCTTTCACTAAGTCAACCATTGTAAATATATCGTCAGCCACATACGTGCTTACACGGCACAAGAAATTTCATGTTTGATCCGTTATGCCCAAAAAAATATTTAGGGACTAAATCCAAAATGAGTATAGTAGATGGACCAAAACCAGAATTTGACCAAGATTGTATTCATAACACTTAGGAGCTTTTGTTTACTCATTAAGCGTTGAATAATTCAGAGATGCTGAATGATTCAGAGACTTTGAATGTTTAGCTCTGAATGTGATATGTTGTTTGATAACTGTCTGAATGATTCATAATATTTATGTGTTGAATCATTCAACATGTTTTACTGAATCAATCAATACAAAATCATTCAGAGATATGAAACAAAACACATTGAATAATTTCATTAAGAGACAAACAAACATCCCTTAACGGGCTTTTTAATATGGTTCGTTCATTTTACTTATACCTAACCGAGTTTTCTGTTTTGACTAATGCAATCAGTAAATCCAACGGCTACAATCAATCCTAAAATAAACCCCAAAACCCCCGTGCAAAACGCAACAAACAAAGGCTTAGTTCTCCATAGCTCAGAGGCAAAGGAACATTGAAAGAGAAAAGAAGAACAAAGATGCAGAGAGTGAAAGGTTTACTAAAAGCAAGGCAGTCATTTCAAAAACTTGGGTTTCTCCCCATCAAAGATACTTCTCTGCTCAGCCACTCTACAACCCATATGATGATTTCCAAGACCAGGTCTTTGAGAAAATGATTGTTTTTTTCCTCTCTCTGTGGGTTATAGTTATCTGTGTCAAGTATGATTTTTGTGGTTAAATTTGTGAATTTTCCGAGAAAAATGGAAGACCCAAGTTCATGTTTTGTGTCAAGATTGCTAATTGGCGAGTGAAATGTTTCAGGTTTTTAGTGCAAGGAAGAGCTAAATCAAGAACAGCCATTCTCAATAGGCCTTCTCTCTCAATTCACTTACCAACTCAATGGTTAATTTCCTGCTCTTTCTCTTTTCTTCTTTTGCTTTTTAAAGTCCATGCCTTTTGACTTCCAGTCTTGAATAAATTGAAGTTGTTTTTCGATTTATAGGCATCTCGATTGAAGAAATTGTATGAATCTTGGGAAGAGAACCCTGACATTGGATTTGTCTTAATGAAGGTATAACATTGGATTTGTCTTCTGTAATTGGAATTTCTTCATGCCCTTGACATTTCGATCTTCATCGTCTAAGCTGTTGTTTTGAAATTTGTTGAAGGGTAGTGGCAGTGCTTTCTGTTCTGGTGTTGATGCTGTTTCTCTCTATCACTCACTTAATGAAGGTTAGCCACCTATCGATTTTGTTCAGTCACTTGATTAGATGGTTTAAAACTAAGTGCAGCCTGATTATGGTGTCCATTATGATCAATTTGAACTGAGAGCAACATAGTTGGGCAGTAATTTTCATGAACACGAGTGTTGAGTGTTCAAAACTATTTTTAATCGATACCTTAATTTATACATCAAACATCTCCATGGAATTTCCTTCTGATTAAATTGCTGTATTCTTCTCGTAATCATGACTAAGTCTTAGCTTTTTAATAAACTGTGATTCATGGTTCAACTTCTTATACCTGTGCAGGGAAAGTTGAAGAATGTAAAAGTTTTTTCGAGACGCTATATAAGTTTGTATACGTACAAGGAACATATTTGAAGCCACATGTGAGAATTCAACCTTTGAGAGATGGATACCATGTGAATTACTTCTGAATTGTTTTGTTGCATATGAGACTTGTGATAAAAATGTACTGCCCGTACACGCAGGTGGCGATCTTGGATGGTAACGATGGGATGTGGAGGTGGAATCTCTCTCCCAGGGATGTTTCGTTTAGTGACCGATAAAACTGTGTGTGGTGCCATTCCTTCACAAAAAATTCTTGTTTTAGAATTCGTGTACTGATCCGATTCATTATGTTTCTTATGATTGGCATATGATTTATTTTAATTCATTTTGTCATGCACGGATTGAAAATTTGTACCCTTGTGGTTAGAAATTGTTTTCTTCTTTGTTCTTGTTGTATGAGGATTGAACTTTTATCTGTTAGTAATGGTTAGGTAGCATACCTTCAATGCACTATAAATTCCGCTTCATGCTTCTGGCGGTGTGACAGCCTGAAGAAGGAAGGGTGATATCATTTGCATGGAAACATTTTATAATTAGAATGATAAAACCATTCTTCTCTTCTTGTATTTGTTTGAGATATATACTATGATATTACTGTTGCCTTCGATAAAGAAAATCGGAGATCATTTGAATGAATGAGAGCTCGAAATATCCTCCCCTATCCCTCCGCCACCATATTTGTCCTTTCGAGTGTCTGGACTCGTATAACTGTCTTACTATGCAAAACATTTTCAGGCTTTTGCTCATCCAGAGATTCAATTGGGGTTCCATCCTGATGCAGGGGCTTCGTTTTATCTTTCTCGCCTACCTGGTTACTTAGGTGATGACCATTTTGATAAGTTTTCAAATACGTAACTAAATTCCTTGATATACGAAGCTTAGTTTTTTCATATAATTTTCTAGTTTAAAATGTAAGAATGTTTCATTTGTCCAGATTATTTGCTTGTATCTGGATACACATTCCATTCATCTTAACAAGTTCACCTGTACTGTTTTAATCAGGGGAATGCTTAGCACTAACGGGAGAAAAGCTTAACGGTGTCGAAATGATTGCCTGCAGCCTGGCTACGCACTATTGTTTAAATGCTGTTTGTTCTCTGCTCCATGTGTATTTGTGCTTTTCCTCTGGCTCCTCTTTTCTCGGCTTATTTGAATGAGTTTTCCGTGACAGCGGCTTGCTTGGATTGAAGAACATCTGGGTAGCTTGATGAACGATGATCCTACTGCCATCGAGTCTTCTCTTGCACAGTACGGCGACATTGTTTATCCGGATAGAAGCAGCATTCTTCACAGGTAACAGTTGTTTCAGTGACCATGGCACTTGAGGACAGTTACTATATTTGTCTTGGCGTTATCACGTGATTTTTGTTTCAGGGCTGAGACGATCGATAAATGTTTCTGCCATGACACTGTTGAGGAAATTATGATTCTCTGGTAAGCTTAATTCTGCGCAGTCATGTATGTACATTCGTGTATGCTGTCCACTTGGCTACATGTTCCATTGAATGTTCCAAAAATTAATTAATTCAGGAAACTGAGGCAGCTGAAAAAATATGATGATTGGTGCAAGACAGTGCTCAGGAAAATGAAAGGAGCCTCACCGTTGAGCTTGAAAGTTACTCTAAGATCTGTAAGTGACTAGTGTTTACAACTTTAAATTCCATTCTTGGCTGCTAACTGCTTTATTCGGTTTCTTTGTCGAATTAGATACGAGAAGGTAGATTTCAATCTCTTGATCAGTGTCTGGCACGAGAATATAGGATGTCCCTTGCAGGGATCTCCAAACAGGTCTCTAATGATTTCTCCGAGGTATGGTCTTTATATTTCTCCTTTTACATAAAGAGTGTTTCCCGAATACCTGCGCGAGCTTAATCGAGCTGTTTGTATAGGGTGTTCGTGCTTGGTTAGTGGACAAGGATTTTGCTCCCAAGGTATTTGTTAATATATATTCCAACGACACGCGCGCACATACGTCTATATTCTTCCTCATGTTTGTGTGATCGATTTGCAGTGGGATCCTCCAAGGGTGGAAGAGGTGAGCAAAGACATGGTAGAGTACTATTTCACACCACTTGGGAATTAGAGCCCGAATTGCTGCTGCCTACAGCATTGAGAGAACCTTTTATATGAAACATCTCTTTCTTCGGAAACTATGAGATTTTTGGTGTATGACTCACCAAAACACCAACAGCAAGAAGAAAGATTTGATTTTTATTAAGAAACGTTTGGTTCACGAAATATAACATTTTTTCGCATAAGATTATTAGGATGTAAAATTATTTGACATGTTATTGAGAATGTTTTATTAACTTTGAAAATTTTATATTAGCTTCTTTGGTTCATTTGGTGGGGAATATAAGATTGTGATGTTTGGTGGTAAAATGTAATGTAAGATTATATAAGAGTATTTTATTAAATGTATTTGTTATAATTATTTTTAAACAATATTAACTTTTAATATCAAGTGTAAAATTTGATACTATAACTGGTTGAGTTATACTTTGAATCAATTCTTTCGTTTACATTATGTTGTTGAGCTAGTACTTAAAAGATTATGTCATCAAGTCATTGCTTGAACGCAACGATATAGTAGAAATCATTAAAATTATTTTATCAATTTCAGTCAACATGTTAATGTCCAGTTTAAAGGACCATAACTTTTAATAGCCAAGGGACTCAACAAAATAACTTCCTATAGTTAGATGATCATTTTCTAACTTTTATAGTTTGGAGATTTAACAAGGAAAGGTCCTATAGTCGGGATCATTTATATACTTTACTCTAATATAAATTAAGAATATTGATATAGACGAAGTTTATAGAATTCTTTTCTACTGAATTTTATCTAAATTTTACGCTCCATATTGTTAATATAAAATTCAAGACATAAAATTAGGATTAATCAGTTGTTAATATAAGTTTATCTAATAATTCAAAACATATTGTTAATATACAAAATTAAGATATATATATATATATATCCATAGAATATCAAAAAGGATAATGCAAATTGTTTGCACTAACGCTTCATATAGCATTTGAAAACTTAAAACTTGGATTTAGATTTAACAAAACCCTTACCTAATAATTTTAAGAAATTCAATTTTCATCGGAGTTTATGGAGTTGGTGGTTTAGGGTGCTCGCGATGTAGCGAGCAACGGCTGCCGCTAAAGCTACAGTGAATTAGGATCTTTTGCTAAGGTTGCAGCATAGTCTTCAATTCTATTCTCGTCATAGTTACATCGTTTCTGCAGTTTTTCATGGTTAGAGCCTGATAGATTGAGATCAAGAGTGATGCTTGGTCGAAAGGGTTATTGAGAACCGGAAACACGAAATTCAGACTTCGACGTTGTAGCGGAGATTATCGCGGAGCTTCCGGGGGAAGTCGAAGATAGTCCTATTGTAGGATCAACGTCATGGTTGTGTTGTCCTTCTTATGTTGCCATCAGAAAAGCTTGTCTTCCAAACATCGTTGAACCTAGAAAATAAAACAAGATCATGAGGTGTAATTCATCTTTCAATGTCTTAAAAATTACAATCACCAAGTTTTGTAGTTTGAGGGAGAGGGTTGATACATGATAACATATATCACTTATAAAAAATACGAAGAAATATATATATATATATATATATATATATATTAAAATCAATTAGTATAACAACATTATACATATTATAATTAAATTTAAATAGAAACTTTAAAAACTCGAACAAAATTTAAATAAAATTTGAGTTTATAAATAAGAGTCATCAACTCGAGTAATTGAAAATATTTTAACTCGACTTAATCGAATATTCACCGTAATTTGCATAAAAAAATATTATAATGTGCGTGTGTTATACCTTCTTTTTTACAGGGCATCCGGGAGCCATTGAACACTTGAAATAAGCTCGAGGGGATGGATTATTTTTTGTGACTTTCTGTCCGTATTTCCTCCATTGAAATCCATCTTCAACTCTCTAAAGCCACACTACATTTAACGTTAGCTACTATATATATCAGGAAGATATTACAATGAGTCATCTGTTATGCAATACAACATTAAATTACGATTACAACGTCTATAATAGTATCATAATTTTTTTTCTGTGTTACTATAGCACTGTAATTATATCTATAATTAAATCATCATTATTTTTAAGAATAAATCATGTCGAAATATCCCTAATCTTTGCAACTGCGACAACCTATTTTAGGTAGGACTTACGAGGGTTTCGTCCCCAGGATTTGTTTCCACGAAAACTTGCGAGCAGCTGGCTGCTGCTGACTGACCTCTGGTCTGAGGCTCTTATTTGAGAGATGTTGATGAAGCATTTGTACTTGCTGCTAATCACTTGAAGCATTAATTTAAGAGTTTCGTTCTCTTTCTGCAACTTTTCCAACTCCTCCGAAGAGTTTCCACCTGAAAATTTTCATCTTTTAAAGTGGAACACCAGAAGAAAAAGAAGAAACAGACCAAGATACCTTCTCTTTATTAGGGTTTGGAGCATCCTAAAAGTAGGTAGTCTTGTTTTGCTCTCAAAAACTGGAAATATTTTACTAGAAGTGGGAGACTGAGTCAAGAAATTATTGAAATCATCATGGTCATGGGTTTTTAATATATTCGAAGCACCAACTATGGAGGGATTTTAATCTGCATGACATCATTCAGATGAGGTAAGCAACTTAGCTTCACAATTCTTATACTGTCCCACTGTCCCTGCGTGTTGGTTGCTGTAGACAAATTCGTGGACTTGGGTGAGGTGTTTGTTTCTCGAGAAAAAAAGAGATCGTTCATAAGAATGTTGTAGTGCTTACATAAGAAATACAATCGGGGTATCGATTGAACGGCTCTAAGCAGTAGTCAATGCTCAGCGATCATAAGAGTCAAACGGTAGTATCAATCTAGAAGCAATACGAAGCAACCTAGCAATTTCCCTCATTCATCCCATCCAAATCCCTTTTTTAAGATAATTTCACGAAATATAGAATCATTCAAATCAACATTAACTATTATTTCCACTCATTCAATAATTTTTAATATATAAAATATTAAAAAAATAATCTTAATATATATATATATATATTATGAAAATAATTTATTCAAAAATATACATAATCATCAATTGACTTAAATCAGGTTGTAAAGTTAAATTTAAAGACATCTTAGAAATAACGGAAAGTGATCTGACTGTAAATAAAGTAGATATTTTTTCTTAGAGATAAAGGTAATTTCATGAAATTAGCCTCTCTTTTTTTACTTTCAAGAAATGTAAAATTTAAATTTCCACTTATATCAACTGCTAATTAACCCAATTTCAGTGCTGGCTTATTCTTTTGATCAAATTTAATCTATGGACTAAATTAGTCTACAAATTATGATATTTTTAACACATTAGTCAATTATTCTTTCAAACATGATGCCTTGAAGAGGACGCTTAATCTTGAGCTAGACAAATTATAAAATCTAACTGTAATGTCCTCCGATTTCTAATGCCAAAGAGAATTTTAATATGTTAATTAGAAGGAAATCAATGGAGAAAATTAGAGGTATTTAAAATTATTCGACTCGACATATTTGATTTGTTGATCCGCGGACTGAAATAAAAATAATTAGGTACTTCTTTTAAAATATTTGAATTTAAGGGTTGAGTATCCGATCTGCTATTTTTTGAGTCACGTGCAGGGTCATGGGCTGAAAGTTTCAACCCGGTAGGTCGGCGGATACCTAATTCCCTATTTTTTTTTCTTTTTAATATTTTATATTAGATTTCCACACCCAATTTTCAAAATTATTTCACCATAATATTCTAATCAATTGCTTAAATTATTTCACTATAAAATTCTAAATTTTATTTTCTTAAATTATTTCACCCTAATATTTAAATTACTTTTAAAATTATTCTTTTAATTTCAAAACATTCTCAATTTAGTTCTATTTCTTTATTTTTTTTGGATTTTTAAGTTTTGTTTTGGACTATGTAATTTGAATTTTTATGTGTCAATCATGTATTATAAACTTTTATATTTTAAGTTTTAAGTTTTTTTTCTCATGTGATTCTTTTTTAAAAAATAACATAATTCTAAAAAAAATATTAATCAATACCCTTGACCTGAAATATCAGCACTCCATTAGTGAGTATTCAGATATATAAACCGGGAGACAGGTTAATTTTTTTGATGTCTAAAAATCTGTAATATTCGATACTTCAAGTACCTAAAAATATATAAAACAGTTATAAAGACTTTTAGACAAAATGTTTGAATATTAAAGTAGAACTACTTTTTAAAAAAATGAGTTAAATTAAGAAATGTTTAAAACAAAATCAAATTTTATTGACCTTCACTGTCTTACCATTATTTTATTTCGGATTGCAGTATTTTTAAAAAAAACTTAAATTAGAGGTATGATACGATCCAATCCAGAGACGAAATCAGCAGCGTTGACGTGAATATTGCTTCTCAGCCCAATTGAATGTTGGCAACTTTTATTAGTCCACTCGTTTATTTAATCGGCTAGTGGAGCAATGCTACATGTCTCCATATTATGGATGCTTCTATTTTGGCCCAACCTGTTTAATTCACATCACATAAAATAGAATAGAAGAAGAAATATTTATTAAAACAAGCTTTTCCGAGTAAGAAAAATAGAAGAGAGTTACATGTATTATGAGAATTATAAACCATCTTATTTAGAACAAATGTATTGAATACCTAATGTCACCGACATTCTCGACGTGACTACAAAGTCATTTGATCATGTTCAAAAGCCAAAGCAAGTTCGTTTGTTTAGATGAGCTACTTACCAAGAATATTTTTTGCTTAATCTTAGATTACGTTGTGTATGCTACAATATAATATAATTGTCTATTTGATTCTATTAGCAACTATGTGTTTAAATATAATATTTTCGATTCAAACAAAAAATATTATAAAAAATAATAATATCTTAAATTAAATCAACCCTAAAATATTAAAAAAATATTGTCGTTTAATAAACGTTCTTTTACATCTTATAAGCGTTATAGAAAGCCTCCTAAAAATCTAAATCTGTTACAACTTACATCGAAAGATTCGGCTTACTATAATATAATATTTGATTCCTTAAGCAAATTGAGTGCTCGACTGGTGGTGCTTAAATGTGGTTTAAAGTATAGTGTTTGTGGGACGTGTCACCCAATGAATTTTCCGAATTCAGTGTATGAAATCATTGTCCGATATGAGCTGTAATTTGCACAACAACAAAAAGGATGTTTAGATTAACATCTCTTTTTCCATGACCTTCGAACGCTCCACTCTTCTTTTTCTTTCTGGTAATGAAATCAATTTAGATTATCAATAAATAAATAATTATTAATTGATATTTTTATATTAAAAATAAAAATTAAACAGAAAATATTGAGATAGTAAGATTTTAATTTCCTTTCTCAATCTTAATGGGAATTATTTATAATGATCTTTAGTTCATGTATATAAATATTATAATTATTTGTATGTTAACGAGTTTTATATAAATATAATCTTTAGACAAATTTTATTCTATCGATCACGTGGGTTTATGAGAGGGTTTTTTCTTTTATACACTGTAGTTCATTAAAAAATGTATTTAGAGGATATAGACTAATTGAAAACTTTGATGAATAGAAACACCTTAAATCTTAATTTATTAAAAAATTAATAATTTTAATGAATCCGAACCGTAAAAACCTCGATGATTTTCAAAAATTATCTCCGGAAATATAATACTTTCTCATCTCCACACCATGATTGTCATAAAACCAGACAATCGGCAAAACCGGGCGGCCACTGTTACTTGAATTCTGTCTTCTTCTTCTTTTTAGTTTTTTAAAAGCGACAAAAGGACCAAAAACTCCATGGCCAGTATACACAAAATTCAAACCCATACCATTATTGTACTAATAACAAAGTACGTATTTACAAATTCTCATCTTCAACCACAAAAAGCAGGTAAATAAAGAAGATTTTCCTTAATTTTTAGGAACTGTTAAGTTGTCACTTGCGGCTGTACTTGCTATGTCGAAACTGTCACCTTGCCATGTCCACACAATGTCTTTCAATGCAGGCCTAACATCTTCCTCGCAGAACTTAGCATACTCCAAGGTATCACCAGTCGACTTTGCGAATTCAACGATTGCAACCTCAGGTGCAACCTCGAACACCTCCGCCGTCATCGAAAGCCGCCCTTTTCTCCCCTCCGACGGCCTTTGTAATCTCATCTTGAACTCCTCCCTGGCTTTCCCCACCTTGAAATTCATCCCCTTTGCAACAGCTTCGATTTCTCCATGATTGCCCGGCCGAACATCTCGAAGTGAACATCATCCCCGATCTCTTCTGCTCTCGAACAAACTCGACAGATCGAACCCCGACGACATCCAGGAAATCAACTCGAACGCATTGAAAAACTTGGGAGACGATTGTTTCACATTCTTTGACACAGTCGATTCATCGTCCTTGATTGATTCCTCGATCGAGAACGCGGGTGGACGTGTGAATTCTTTTCGAAACCAAGGATCGAGCATTATGGCATCGATTGTGATCCTTTTTTCAGGGTCCGACACAAGTAGTTTTGAGATCAAACGCCTGGATTCAGTCGAAAACCAGCACGGGAACTCGAATTCGGCTTTGAAAACTTTCCGATACATCTTCATCATTCTCATCTTGAAATGGCAAGAAACCTGCAAGAAGAACATACAAAATAACCCCACAAGACCAGATATCGGCTTTGGATCCATCGTACCCTTTCTTCCTCAAAACCTCGGGAGCAACATACGCCGGAGTCCCACACTGAGTGTGAAGTAACCCATCGTTGAGAATCTGCTCCGGCAAAGCAGACAGCCCAAAATCAGAGATCTTCAGATCTTCATTTTCATCCAAGAGAAGATTATCCGGCTTCAAATCACGGTGGGAAACGCCCCGACTATGGCAGAAATCGACGGCGCTAATCAGCTGCTGGAAGTACTTACGAGCTACATGTTCTTTGAGCTTGCCTTTATAAACTTTGGCAAAGAGTTCACCCCACGGACATACTCCATGACAAAGAAGATCTTTGTTGGTAGCCATTATTCTTTGAGTTCAACTATGTTTGGATGTCGGACGAGGCGCATAACGGAGATTTCTCGCTGGATTTGCTCCATCATCCCTTCTTCTCACCTGATCTTTGTTGATGATTTAATGGCGACGCTTTCACCCGTCGTTAAAACTTTTCCGTGGTAGACTTTCGCGAAAGTACCTTTCCCTAATAGCTTTCCCATCTCATATTTCCCGAACAAAACATGCTTCTCCTCCATATTTTTTTCTGCAAAATAAAAACTGGGTATTTGGCTATGGTTCTAATGAAATCGAAGGGAATATAAGGGAATCCATGAAAGAACAGAGCAGATGGTGATGATGCTGATGGATTCCATCATGAGGGTGGAGCTATTTGTGCAGCACACAGAATGAGGGAAATTTTTGTCAAAACAGGGGTCGATTAAACAGGAAAGAGGCGTTGATGTTGCGGGGGAGGTTACACAAACATTCATAGACTAATCATTTTTCACCTTTTTATCTTCACTAAATTCTCTGCTCTTCTTTTCTCCACTGGCTACGATTTGGGCTCCAAAGATCCTTTTTCTCATCATTTTTACATTACACATCACCAAACTATAACTTATTCTAAATTGATCCTTAAAATTTTAAATATTTTAATTTTATACCTAAATTATGACTTTCATTCTAAATTAGTCCCCAAACTTTTAATCATTCTAAATACCAAGATCTTCAAAAACAAATTAAAACTTTTAACTAGTAGAATTAATGTCACGTTAACAAAATGATCAAAATGAAATAATATCGATAGTTTGAAGAACGATATAGAATGTTTTAAAATTTACGAACCAATTTAAAACAAGAGTCATAGTTAAGGTCATCCTATGAAACTATCTCCATATTTATTTAAACAATGTATTTTGTGTACTTACTATTGTAACTGTGCTACTTAAAATTTTAAAAGGAGAATAATATGAAATAATAATGTGATTTGTCAATAAAATATTTATTTTTATTCTAAATATCAAGAAAAAACTGATAAATTAATACTTAATCGTACGTAGCTTTCGCTTACTGTCTTACGTATTATATATAATAAATAGCAATAAAGAAAACTATAATGCCCAAGTGGAGGGACGTGATTAATTTAGCTTTGTTCCATTTTAAGATTAATTATTTTTTGTGTGAGAAGTGTACAGGTTTACATATTAAGAAAAATGTTTATTTTAATATTTAAAATAAATTAAGATAATTTTAAAAACTATTAATATAATTGAGAGACTTGATTAATAAATAAAGCACGGGTCAATACTCAACATGTAATTTGGGCACTTATTGAAAAAGCCAATCATTATTGGGTCAATAGGTAATTGGGGCACGTATTGAAAAATGCAAGTCGAGTCGTATAAAAAAAAATTAAGTTATTCGAGTTGGTGATTCTTATTTTATAACTCAAATTTAATTTTAAAAAAATAACTTTAGTGGAGTGGAGTCGAGTTATTCGAGTTTCTATTTAGATTTAATTGTAAATGTTTATAATATTATGATAATATTTTATTCTAATTTTAAAAATTTCCTATAACCATAACAATACATATATATTTCTTCATATATTTTTCATATGTGATACACATATATTATACAAAATCGAGAGACTCGACTCAAACTTAAAAATCAATCAACTAACTATTAAAATTTTTAAATTATTTAATTTTTATTTGATGGCTCAATTCAAATTTCAAATTTTCTGAGTTAAGTCTAATTTATAAAATTATAAGTAAAGTTAATTTAATTTGAGCATTTACTGAAAAGGACAATCATTGTTGGGTCAATAGGTAATTAGGGCACATATTAAAAAGACAAGTATATAAATAATGGTTCAACTCTCTCTTTTAAAGAATTGGGATTCAAACCCCTTCCCTTCGGATTAGGATAAGCGCAACTCTTTTTATTTATCTTTAATATATTTTGGGTAAATTGCAAATTTCATCATTCAATTTTATTATCAGTCTTATTTTTATCATTAAAATTAAGTTTTTTAAATTTAATCATTAAACTTTTAAATTATTTCTATTTTCATCACTCAATGTTTATTTCTCTAATTATGTGCTGAATTGTTTCTTTATTAGTGATTTGTAAGCTTTGTAGGGGCTCGAATTTCGATCATCACTGGCTGCAGCCGACCATTTTGTCGATTATCATCACCAATGACGATTAAGCCCCAAAATTTAAATCACTCAATTTGATCTTCCAAGTCCAAGTCATGCCTCTGATTAATCAAAATTGCCTATTGTCTCAACATAATCCTTTACAGTCAAACAATATGAGATGAAAGAGGAAATGATGGCGACAAGAGGAAGCTCTTTGTATGGTTTGAACATCAAAGACCATCAAACAGTGGTGGTTTCGTAAGAGAAGAGAAACATTGATGTTAGATATGGGGTATGGAGTGTTTCTGGGTAAATATATCAAATTCATGTTTAAGAAGGAGAAATGAGTTTGGTAAGAAATTTTAGGACTCATCGGCCATTGTTAATGACAATCAACAATAGTCAGAATTTGATAGATGAGAGAAATGAGAGGATTAAAATGGGGGGAAGAGGAAATGGGGGGAAATTAAGAAAATTGAGAACTGGGTTTTGTATGGATCCAAAACGATGTTTTGGTGTAAATTTTACTTTTCCAAAACAATGTCCTTTTGAAGTCGTCATCATGTTATAAAATTATTAAATGATTAACGATAAAATGATCAAAATAAGAACAATTAAAAAATTTAATGATAAAATTAAAATATTTTAAACTTTAATAATCAAAATAGAAATAAAATAAAATTGATTGATTGATTGATTGAAATTTATAATTTACACATATATTTATCTTTTTTTTTGAAATATTTCATCATCATTCATATTGACATAAAAAGTGATTAATTATATATCGAAAGGGCACTTCAATATATATATAATATAAAATTGAAAGGGAGCCAATTGGTCCCTTGCATATTTCACGAATTTTGTTTTGTTTTATTTTATTACTTTTAATTATTTTATTTTCTAAATGCACATCATGATAATTGTTTAATTATATTGATAGCTAACAACTTATTCCCTAGTTTTCCTCTGTATATAAATTTATAAAATTTTCAATATAATCTTTAAAAACAATTAAAATATTGATCAAGCATTTTTTTATTGAATAACAGCCTTTGATTGTTTGGTGGGTCATTCTCACATTTGGAGCAATTTTAAAGTGCTAGTGAGATGTTCGTGGGTGTAAATTGTAAGCGAAATGATTCTTTAATTAATTATGGATTTATGATCTATTGATATATTACTTCATATCAGATTTTATAGAGATTTATTATGGGATATTTTTTTAGCTACCAAAGTTTGAACTCAAGATACTGTTTAAAGAATTTATTGTCTTATCTCACTAGACTAACCGGTTGTTAATAAATTATAAGCGAAATGTTCACGTTTCTTTTCTGGTTTTTATGGGAAAATCATAATATAAATATAGGTTTTTATAAGGTATTTAAGCATAAAAATACAAATAAATTAAATCCATTGAGTGAATTTATTTTCACTAGAGGTTATAAATTCGAGCAATTATGTTTGTAGGATGTGTGCGAATCATTAACTAAAAAAATTTATATATAAATATTACCTTATAATCACATCAAACTATTTAAAAAGTTTATATAACTATTGAAGTTTTTTTATATTAAAAAGACTTTTTTTAAATAATTGATAGTATTAAATATTAATATAAAGTTATATTTTATTACTTTTTAAACAGTAAAATATGAAATTTGTACGGATTGAACTCAAACTTCATTTCTTTTACATAAAATGAAAATGAAAATAAATTTATATAATGAATATTAATAAAAAACTATATATATATACATAATTTTTATATAAAAAAATCAAACATCATAGAATATTAGTTTTTCTAAAAAAACATTTCATTTTTCAAAATATTTTTACAAAAAAAACAAACTTAACATATATATATATATATATGAATACTTAATTAATAAGCATATATACCAATTGACAAATTAAAAATTTAAGATAAAAGAAGCCTTCACGAACCAAAACACTATCGATTGGCTATCCTATTAATAAAAAAATCAATTGAAGCTTTCAATAATTTTTTTAATAATTTAAAATAATTATAAGATAATATTTATTCAGAATTTATATATCAAAGTTAAATTTGATTGTTTGTTTCAACGAAAGTGCCTGTTCGGTACTTGTTTTCTGGTAGAAAATTAAGTAGCTGAATTTATTGGTTTTAGATTAAAAGTTCAAACCAATGTTTGTTCATAACTTTCACGTATCTTGTAGATTAAGTGCTAAATTGATAAAAAAAATTGATAAAACTATTAGGAGGTCCCTTAAAAATTATTAATTTATAAATTGGTACACGGTGTAATTGCATTTTGGCCCCCCTAAAATGATGAAATGATGATTTAATCCTACTAAAAAGAAGAGTTGAAAGTAAAATATGCAGGCCATGTTGCAATAATTTAGGATCAAAAGGCCAACCCGATGTATGTATTCTAATGCTGCACCTTAAACAACATGAGTTTCATTTAGCCATAAAACCTAAAAACTAAGTCCATACCAAATGCATGGGTAGCTGTGAACTGTAACTGTGAATAACTGCAAGCCACAAAGCTTAAAAACCAAGTCCATACCAAATGCATATTTAAGAAGGCTGCAACATCCGAGTTCCACATCGGACAAGAACCAGCCTTTGTCCCGGCTATGACTCTGGTGTTGAAGTGGCTTTTGGCTCTTCTCGTCGCTTTTTTACAGACTTGGGATCAGTTCCCTGTCCTTTCAATGAACTTGGGGCTTTCCGCTTAAAAGCTTCCACAACCTCGGCTGAATCAGCTGAGTTCTCTTTCATGCTCTCACTTTCTTTCACCTTTGATGAACCGGATTTTGACTTTCTCCCACCATTTGCATCCGATTTACCACCACTTTTAAGAGGCTTACCCTTGGAATTGGAGGAAACTTTGGGGGCTTCCTGTTTGGTCTTGGCTGTTTTTGCAGCATCTTCCTTCGGCTTTGTGGTAGATTTCGGTGTGACATTGACATCATCCTTGGGTTCGGTAGACTTGGGCATGTCAACATCCTTGGGTGTGTCAACACTGTCCTCGTTTTTGGATTTGCTGCCCACTTTTGAAGCATCGTCAACTGGTCTACTACCACTTTCAGGGGTATGATCCTTGGCTTTGGTAACATTGTCCGATTTATCGACATTCTTGGAGCCATCCACTTTAGTACCATCTTCCTTTATTTTGCTACCAGACCTCATGGCAGCACCCTTGGATTTTCCGGACGAAGCTCCGCCACCCCTGGACATCCAATTCTGAGATATTCAGAAATCAAGGAAAGAATCGTAGCAAAGATTTTCGTTTGAAAGAATTCACGAACCTTTTTGGCGAAGCATCCATCTTGGCTTTCTTTCTCGGCTGATCAGCAGTTTTTGCTTTCTTCTTTTGAGAGCTGTTAATGGAAATGGAAACAAGGGGTCGAAAAGATAAGGCCACAGAAGATATCAGACAGGAATAGAGCAGGAAACGGACATGTAAATGCAAAGCTAGTACAAACTACCAAATATATCAAGCCCTAAACCTACAGTAAAACTCTAGCTTCAAATAGAATTAGGATTGCTAAATATCGGAAGATATATCGACATAAACTGCACAAAAAACCAAGCAGGTTTCATGACGCAAGGCCCAAATACATAATGACACCATCTAGAACCATGATTGTGGTTCAATAACTTTAGCAATCAAGAATCACAATAGGAACTTACATTTCAGACGAACCACTTGGATGATCTGCTGCGACTTCCTGTTTAAATAAATTATTAGCAATCTAGAACACAAATCAAATAAAAGCTAGTAATATATATTAATTAGGAAAACTGACCACCCAATCTGACCCAGGCTCATCTTTGATCATCTCCCACTTTTCTCTCTTAAGATTCAAAATTTCTACATCACCGTCATCATAGAACACCTAAAGACAGGGAAATGAAGAATTTTAAAAATTATACCATAAACAGTTAAGAGGGAAAACCTCAGGTAACACATGCAGGAAAAGAAAAGCATATAAGGAAGCTTTTATCTTAGTTGATGTGCCAACCTTATGCTTCTTTTTAATAGGATCAAATGATTGAATAACACCGTCATAGAATCTGCAAAACAATAACACCCATAAGGAGAGTAAGAAACTGAACCTTTAATCAAAGTGTAAAGAAAATCTAATATCTATGTACATTTACTTGATTAAGTTCCTTGACTAAAGTAAGTCAAGCCAAAGACTTAATAAATCTTAATACAAACATGACTTGATTCAGAAGTCATTAAACCTCCAGGAAAAACCTCGAGGCAATTAACAAATAAATAACCAAGTGGCACTTAAGACGTCATCGTTCAAAATAACCAAATAATTCACCCTTTCAGGTACATGTTATTTACTTTTTCCACTAAGCATCCAACATAAAACCAATTGGTAGTAAGTGAAGAGGCCCAACTGAAATAAAACAATAAGAAATCTAGTCCGTAAAGATGTGTGGTAATACCATTTAATACCATCCTCTAGTATAGCTCGACAAGAGACTACACATGGACAACCTCACTTAAGATAGTTAGGAACAACAGAACACACTTTGACCTGATACCATGTTATGCATTCAACCTAAACCAAATTGTAGTAAGCAGAGAAGGTCAACTTTAATAAGACAAGAAGAAATCCAATCCATAATTGACAAGGATAACGCCAACCAACACTTTTATTTTGAACCTCTTAGAAAAACTTAATAGGAGAAGTGATGCCATTTTGCTAGCAGAAAAGATAGGTTTAGTTTCATACCATTCATAAGGGAGAGAAGGGGAGAGGGGGGGTTGGGATGGTTGGTGTCTGATCTTGGTTTCATGTTTTGGGGGTGATCTGCTTTCAAGAGTTTACTGAATAAGATTAGGAAAGGCACCTGTGATTAACATTGAATCACAGACCACTGCTGGCTTCTATGTCAATTGTCTGTTGTTCATCAAGAGATTTTATTATCTTCATATTATAGCTTTTTTATTACACACTCAAATCTTACATTCGCACCACATATTTGAAAGAGATCACTTGCCATTAGTCATTTGTTTTCCTTGGAGCAAATATAAGTTTGAGTATGAACATGGTAATAGGAGGTTATAAACTGGTATGGGAATGGTAAGAGAAAAGATCAAACGAATAATATTTCAGGTTTCTTTTTAGAGAATCACTTCGGTAATACTTGCAAATAAAGGATGGAAATACAGAAATATATATACTTACGCATGGTCTTTAGGCCACCAAACCTTCACCTTCAAGCCAACCAGATTCTCACCATATTCTAAGGTATCAGATCCCTGACAACAAATAAAAATAAAATCTAAATCATTTGTTTCCAGAAAAAGGACATGCGCTATCATTGCTTCAACTATGTTCAGATCGCAGTTTGTATGAACAAGAGTCAAATAAAAGGATTACGATTAGTCATAAATATATTTGAGCCTCCATTTCCATCATGTGAGATAAAGGGACAAGCTATGATCTCAAGAAACAACAAGGAAAACTCAAAGTTAGCAAAACGAAACATAAAAGTAGAACACAAAGGCAACCTCAACAGCTTTTACCTACAGACACTTACTTTTTCTTTACTTTGGGTATGCTTTCTCTTGGAATTCATCTTAGGGGTCTCATCCGCATGAGGATCAAGTTGTTGATTTCACTGCCTTTGGAGAACCAACCATTTCCTAATTAAACGATAAAACAACACTTATTCCCTTTATTTAAGTATCCAGAACAGCTAAAATGTAAATAATAAAGCTTTAAATAAGCAACTTAAAAGACAAAAATTAAGCACCTCATCCTCATTCCTGGTCGAGATTTGGTTCCATCCTTCTCAGGAAGAATAACTTTTCCCCGAGCTCGCTTTTTCTTATCCTTAAGTTTCCTTGAAGAGGATCCATCTGCATTATTACTACTAGAATCCACCATCTTTGATATCTGCTTCAGTGGTTTTTCCGCTGAACCACTTGCAGTGCCACTTCTTTCTTAGTTTTATCTACACCGGGAGGAGCACTATCCTTTTCGAAACCGCCGAAGCAACCTTTTTCCCGATCGTTTATTTGTTTTTGCTTCTGAATCAATTGACACTTCAGATGACTTCTTAACATTGTCAACAGAAGGTGTGATCTTGCTCAAGCCATCTTTCTTTTTTGGCCGAGCAACCTTGATTGAATGGCTCTCATCATGTACAGCCCCGCTTGGGGCTGGGGAAGCAACATCATTGGGTTCATCCGTAATTGCTTTTGTCAGGGAAGGCTGAACATCTGTCTCTCTTCTATTTTCCGTGGATACAACCCCATCAACAGAAGGATCCTCAGAAGGTGGATGAGCATCATCCTTCCTGTTTTTCTGATCGGCTAAGGTCTCAACTTCCTTACCATCACCATGAGTGCTGTCAGAAGGTTCTGTTGGTTTGAATGAGATTGTCCCCCTTTTTCATTCATACTTTGTTCTAACTTAGAATCTGAAATGACCACTTTGTCACCTTCCAATCCATCAAGTTCAGAAACAGTTGATGTATCAACATTCTCAGACTATTGGCAAAGCAGTCATCCTCTTGCTTCTGTAAGGAGTTTGAATCACGTAATGAATTGTTTTCATCAGTTTGAATAACACCATGCTAACAACTGAAGTTGGAGATTTTTCATTTGCATGATCAACTTGTTCGGTTAAAACGGACTCTTTAGGAATCTCCTCCTGTATAGGATTTGAGGATTCATAAATGATGAATTTCAAGTATCAAATTCTAATAACAAGAGTAGAATACAATGAAAAATAAAGGAAGCACTTGAATCCACACACACTCATAGAACATTGACAACTGACAATAAATATAAGAAACATGCCTGAACTGCATTCTCCAAAGGTTCCTCTGCTGGTTTGCTCTCACATCCTACAGCAAATTAACCCAAAAAAGAAAGAAAACATTAAGGTTACTAATACTACTCTATGTTGCCAAAGAAGGCATAAAAGGGATCAGTAGGTGTCTTAGTGTGCCAGCACAAGACAAGCTTTTGAAGGATGTCTTGAACAAAAGAACTGAAAAAGATAATAAAAAAAGATCAATAATGAAGTACTGTACAAAATTAAATAAAAAACTCTTAACCTTATATAATCAAATAGTGCCTAATACAACAACAACAACAACAAAACCCAATTCCCATATGCAATGGGGTAAGGGGGAGGTAGGGTAGTAGGCTGCCCCCAACGCCAGGTTGAGAGTAGCTTCCGTGGAAGACCTCCGGCATTCAGAAAATTAAAATATAGATAAAATGCAATGCATGTAAATAAATACATAAATACATAGTTGTACAGTATTCATATGCAGTCATTAATATCGTTAATATCATATGCGCGTCTGTAATGGGCAGTAATCTTTGTATATAGACAGAAACGTAAGACCCGACTAAATTTAAAAGTGAAGAGAATGATACACAGAAGTCAAACGATAGCAAGCCCAGTTCTAAGCCTTCATAAATACCAATAACAGAAACGGATAAAAAGTAGAAGTTATGTAAATTACTACAAAGGCATTAAAAGAAGACAGAGATGTGACCCACACTACTCGACTATCCTAGTCTTAAGTATAGACATACAAAACCAGAGAGAGAAAAATGACTAAACGAATTGTCATCAAACAAAAAGAATTTATAGAATTATATTCAGATGAAAATGAGATAATTACCACACGTTTGTCAGTAGCATCATCATTCTGCACCACAGCATTGGGTGCCACTTGGCATATAGAAGCTACTACACTATAATCCTCATAAGCAATTCCCAAGCTCTCTACAGCTTGAGTTAGGTAAGGTTTCAGTTTTGATGCACAGTTTTCAAGAACACTCTTCGCCAACTTCCGAGCAATAGGAAGAACTTCCTGAGAGGAAATAGATGCCCTACATGAGCTAAACAAGATTGCAGAAGAGAACAGATAGAAAGTGACTCATATGGTAACAGACCTCATTATCTTTCTTTACCCTAGCTAAGATTGGGGAGAGCAGCTCCATAGAGATGTCTTCACTTTCTTCCAACACAAGGGTCATAATCGTCAGCATTGATGTAAACACAGTATCTGCATGATAATCTCTGAAAAGCAAACAAAAAGAATCACAAGGAAAACAATGGTTCAGAATGCATATACATGATAGCATACTAAACCACTTCTTTGTTCTCTTTTATAATAGCAATCTACTCCAATAAGAAGCCTATAGAAGGATGAATATAACAGAATGACAACTTTCTACTTTAGATAATGCAATAACCATCTTGTGGAAAACTAAAGCCTACAAATCACACAGAACTCGTAAGGTGGAAATAATGGCCAAGATTTGTGCCGATGAACGAATGTGAACAAGGGAATGCATCTCTCCAATCATGGACTTAGTTGTACCTTATTGCATTAAGGAAATGCTGGAACATCTCAATGATAAAGCATCACATTCAAGATCCAACATCACCACACATGATCTGACTTTCGCAACAGTTTCAAGAATTGAGATCCTCTTAGTATGTGAGCGACTGGACTTGTCAGATAAATTTTCAAATGATGATACAATCAGTTGAAAGATCTCCTGCATACACATTAAGAAGAATCATTACTTCCAGTGCAGAAAATGGGTTTTAAAAGATCATGAAATATGCAAGAGCGTCCAGAAAAAATGAATTCAAAGTACCTTCATTGGTCATCATTATAAGGAGCATCTGGTGCAGTTATCCTTGTTATCTCACTGATGCAAGCACCAACTGCAATTTTAAATCAGTATCGGGATGTCTGAAAAGCTGCTCTGCAATCAATGCTTTAAGTGAAGGAGAGATTGCATTTTGCATTGATTGGCTTGGTGCTTGTTCCACCCTTGACAGAAAACTCTCGACTTGCTATATTTGCAGAGGGTAGAAAGAGCAGACAATTATCAATCAATGTAAAAGTAGAAAAACAAGCATAAAGCACAACCCAGAACAAAAAAATATTAGATAATCAATTTGATCATCCCAGCTTCATTAGGAACTGCTCAAAAATTACCCATACAGAATAAAATTCTATGAAAAGAAACAGATTTAATACATAATACAGACAACAGTAAGGGTACAGTAACCAGTGAAAAAAAGAAACAATGATGCCCCGGTCAAAATGTCAAATAGGGAGAAGAAAAAAACAAAACTACTTGGAAACCATTCTAGTTCAACTTGACTATAAACCAAAGACAAATTTAAAGTATCCAACACCCCAATCAGCACTAATTTCTATTGCAGTCACTTATACAATAAACAAGTTGTAAACCCTAATTAACAATGAGTCTAAGGAGATAGCTTAAAAGAGAAGCAGATCCCAGACAAACAATTTATCAGAAAAAATGATTAAAAGTTGCCAGAAAACATCTCACCACACATTTTTTCACATCCACTTCAAGTTTTACTTGACACCATGAATACATAATTTAATACCAACTTCTATATCTTGTGCAACAAAAACATATTTTCACATGCTGAAAGAATTTTCCTTACTAGAAATGTTTTCAAATACAAGCTTTCCAAAGTCATTAAAAACTTTAACTCACTATTAGAAGTTAATTTCCAAATGATCTAGTGCTTAATTAACTAAGGAAAAGAAAAAAAAAATCAAAGGACACACTATCCATTATACTAGTCCTAAGATTTTATAAAATTAAAGCCAGATATGTGACTCCCTTCAATAGGAATCAGACCGTTACGATGCATAAAGGCACAAAATATGCACACGTGTAAATTCACACTCACTTAAATGGAGCTCGTGAGATTAACTTTTGAAATAAAGACCGTTACCATGCATATTGACAAAAAAAAGCACAAACTTGTAGATACTCACATAACTGCTTGTATGTTTCCCTTTAGAGAGAATCAAAACCATTAGGCCACATATGAACAAAAAAGTGAGCACGTTTAGATACACGCCAACTTAAATGCACCTCATATGATTCCCTTTAGGAGGAATTAAGGCCGTTACGCCGTATATTGACAAAAACACGTGCACTTGTAGACACACACTCACTTAAATGCAGCTTGCGAGATTCCCTTTCGGAAGAATCAAGACCGTTAGGCCGCATATAGAAAAAAAACTGTGCGTGTGTAGTTAAATGCTCACTTCAATGCCATTCACGCAAATTTTTTAATTTGAAAGAATTTCAAAACATCAAACCATTTCCTTTAGGAGGAATCAAGACCGTTAAGTTGTATATTGACAAAAACGCACGCACTTGTCGATACAAACTCACTTAAATGCAGCTTGTGAGATTCCTTTTAGGAAGAATCAAGACCGTTAAGTCGCATATAGACAAAAAAAAATTTTGCGAAAGCCGTTTGCGCGCATTTTTAAATTTGAAAGGATTTCAAAGCGTCAAACCATTTCAGCCAAATATTTTCTACTGCATAGCATTTGCACTCAAATACAAGCAACATTCTAGCATTGAAAACTATTATACATATCAGATATTTGACAAATTATATTATCAGATATTTGCTACCGCAAAGCAAAGTTATTATTCATATCAGGTATGTGAAAAATTCAAATTCATAGCATGTCTTCAAAAAAGATAGAAAATTGGCAGCATTTAAGAGTGGAAAACAGCACCCACAGACAGAATCAGAACTGAGCATCAGTTAGAAATCATTTTTGAACTTATTCAAGATTACAACAGTAACGGCATAACCATAATTGAACACACGAATAAATAGAAAACATAAAAATAAAACCTTTAGGACAAAGAAAAACTTAGATCACGAAGAGGCAAATGCAACTTACTTCAATATCAGAAAACCAAAATTATTCACCAAAAAAGAAAACGAAACCGTCATGCGTGGCATAAAAACAAAGAAATGAATCGAAAAGGAGTGTGAAAGAGTAAAAGAAGAAGCTAGGGTTTACATCGAGGAGAGTGATGAGTTCATCAACTGACGAGGGAGGTTCGAGGAGGCTGTTTCCGGCCTCCAACAGCAGCTCCAGCTCTTTATCAGATGAAGCCATAGCTTCTTTTCCTTCCAAAAAAAATTATGTACGCACCTGAATACACATAGACACAGATACAGTTTAAAATCAGAGTCCAAAAGTCACCATTTCACACCGTTAAAAAGCTCAGAACTCAACCTTACAGAAAAACACACGAAACCAAAACAGAAATTCAGGCAGAAAACAAACGGGATTTACTGGAGATTAAGTTAGGGTTTTGGGTTTTTTCCGGGAGCGAAGTGATACAGTGAGATGAATAAGAACTTTCGAAGAGGAAGTACTGTCATAAAAAAAAAACTAATATTTTTTTTAACTTAAAAATACATTTTTTACGGTTGGTTTTTCGGCAATTTAAAGGGGAGAGAGATCCAGCGAGCTTGTGCTCGGATTCCGCCTTGCTTTTATAAACTGTAGTTAAACTACAGCTTCAATCCACCTTGGATTTCCGGGGCCACCTGGTGGTATTTCCTGGGCCACTGATTTCCTTTTCTTTCTATGGAAAGACTGTAACGGCTAAATATACAACTAAGCAATGTCACGTAATATACACCATTTATTTACCAATACAGACAACAATTATAATTTTAAGTGATAAATTTAAAATTTACAGATAGATTTTATTAATTGCATTATATATATATAATTATAACCTTGAAAATTTAATTTTAATTTAATTCTACATTGAAATGTTTGTTTTGATTTAATCGTGCACGTTTAAAAAATAATATACATACATAAATGTAAATTTATATTATGTTCACAATACATTTTCTACTAAGCACGAGATAATCATATCCTAGTCATTACAATCAGTATTCAAAAGAGATAATATTGAAACTATCAAATAGTTTTAATAGTTAAATTAAGTGTTGATTTCTTAAAGATTTTAAATTTAAATAATTATATGTATAAAATATGTGATTTTATAATAATTTCAGATTATTCAAAAAATAATAATTATCATTGACACCAAATAACAACACCAAAACATAAATCTCATTGTAAATCATTCATTGCGGAGAAGTTTGGCTTTTCCAATTATTTATAGTAAAATTTAAATTTCTTTTTAAATATGAGTTTGGGTGATTGGGTTGACATAAATTCATGAAATTCGGTCTAAGGTTTACCTCTAATGAACTGCATAACCCAATCTCCAAAAAATAATATTTTATAGAATATGTAGGATGATAAATAGTTATCTATTTGCCTTGAAATCCAAGCATCCTTCGTTATTTTTTATAACTATTGGTATTCGATTTATCAATCAATCAATCTAGATCAATTAATTATTGATATTAAAGCATTCTTCGTCATCGTCGTAATAATAAAGTGTTGCGGAAGACGGCTATCGGATAGAACAAAATCGCAACTGATAATTTGAGAAAATAAAAATGAAGATAAAAGAGACACAAAATTTACGTGGAAAACCCCTAAATAATATAGGGTAAAAACCACGGGCAACGGTAGAAGAATTTCACTATGAGAAAAATATGAATTACAACCTCTCTCGATCTACTAAGGAGAAAACAATGATAATTCTCTCTTGATAAAAATGAGAAAACAACTCTCAAGAAACTCTCTAAATTCTCTCTAGTATTGGAAGAAAGCTAGAATGCTTTGGGATGGTTTTGAAGCTAAATGAGCTAGGGTATTTATAGTTGAAGCTTTAAGGACTAATTTGTAAATACCCAAAATTACAATGACTAATTGCATAGTTTTACCATCCAAAATTTTCAACAATTTGGTGGCAAAATTTGACCAATTTTACCGCCCCATTAATGCCACCAAATTGCCACCCATAATGTTGACTAATGATGCAATTTGGTGTGTCAATTTTCAACAATCTCCCACTTGAAGATTTGATTGGAACAATCATATCTTCACACCATTCTTTCTACCTTGTACCTTTCATGTTGCTTACGTCTCTGACAGGCCACAGGAGGATCGACACCAGGTAAATTTATCAGCGTTGATCGCCTTCGTCATAAAATCTGCTATGTTGTCTTTGGTATGGATCTTCTGCATATCTACTGTCCCTTCTTCCACCTTTTCACGAATAAAATGGTACTGAACTCGTATGTTCTTTGTCCTTGAACGAAATGTTAGATTCCTTGCTAGATGCAAGGCGCTTTAACTGTCACAAAACAGAGAGACATACTCTTGATTGTGCCCAAGCTCCTCCAATAGCATCTTCAACCATATTGCTTCTTTACTGGCTTGTGTAGATGCTACATATTCTGCTTCTGTTGTGGATGTAGCCACAACTTACTGTAATTTTGAAACCCAGCTTACAGCTCCACCAGCAACTTTAAACACATATCCTGTAGTAGATTTGCTTTTATCAAAGTCCCCTGCATAGTCAGAATCTATATACCCATTGATTAGTAAGTTTGATCCTCCGTAATATAATGCAACATTTGAGGTCCCTTTTATGTATCTCAGGATCCTCTTTACTGTATTCCAATGCTCTTTTCCTGGATTCGCCATGTACCAACTAACCACTCCCACTGCTTGTGCAATGTCTGGTCTTGTGCATATCATAGCGAACATTAAACTTCCCACTGCTGATGCATACGGTACTCCAGACATCTTCATCCTCTCTTCTTAACTGCTAGGACTCATACTGGAGGATAATTTGAAGTTAATAGGAAAAGGGGTAGAAATTGGCTTACAATCTTGCATGTTGAATCGTGACAAGATTTTCTTCAAGTAATTCTTTTGTGAAAGCCAAATCTTCCTATTACTTCTGTCTCGGTGAATTTGCATCCCTAGAATCTTATTTGCTGATTCCAAGTCCTTCATTTCAAATTCCCTAGCCAGTTGTGCCTTCAATTCTTCAATATGATATTTGTTGGGTCCTGCAACCAACATGCCATCCACAAACAACATCAAAATAACAAAATCGTTATCACCAGACCTCTTGAAATAAGCACAAGGGTCTGCATTAAGTCTGTTGTATCCAAGGCACATAATGAAAGAATCAAATCTCTTATACCAACACCTCGGCGCCTGCTTTAGACCGTACAGAGATTTGTTCAACCTGCAAACCAAGTTCTTCTTTTCTTTTTCTTCAAAACCTTCAGGCTGGAGCATATAAATTTCTTCTTCAAAATTTCCATGAAGAAAAGCTGTTTTAACATCTAGCTGCTCTAGATGTAAGTCCAATGTAGCAGACATTGCCAAAACTACTCGAACTGTTGTTAGTCGAACCACATGAGAAAATATTTCATTGAAATCAATACCTTCTTTTTGAGCATATCCTTTGACCACCAGTCTTGCACGATACCTCTCAACTTGATCGTCACCATTTCGGTTGATTTTGAATACCCATTTGTTACCAATTGGCTTCCTTCCTTGTGGTAGTGGCACAAGGTCCCATGTATTATTTTTATGAAGGGCTTTAATTTCTTCTTGCATCGCCATCATCCACAGTGAAGCATCTGAGTTGTTTATTGCCTCCTGGTATGTTGATGGCTCACTGTCCTCTGTTAAAAGGCAGTATGCAATATTACCTTCTATAACATAATATGAGTGCCAATTGGGACGTCTTCTCACACGATCTGATTGATGAGTTGTTGGAGCTTCAGAACTCTCTGGTTCTTGTTCATCATGTGTTGGTTCTGCTTCAGAAGAATCTCCTTGTTCAAACTCTTTTTCCACATGTATCTGAGTAGTATCTGACTTTTCAACGCTATCATCGTCTTCTTTTCTTTGTAGTTTATCTTCTACAAAGATAACATCTCTACTGATGATCACTTTGCGGGCAGTGGGATCCCACAAGCGATACCCCTTTACTCCAACAGCATACCCCAAGAATTTGCATTTCCTGGATTTTGGATCCAACTTTGAAATTTCTTGGGAGTTGTACATCACGTACACTGTACTTCCAAATACATGGAGGTTTGAATAATCAGCTGGTTTTCCAGTCCACATCTCCATTGGTGTCTTCAGCTCTATTGCAGTTGATGGAGCTCGATTCACCAAATAACAGGCGGTATTGACTGATTCTGCCCAGAATGATTTTTCTAGGCCTGCATCCCTCAACATTGCTCTTCTTATTTCTAACAAGGTTTTGTTCATCCGCTCTGCCACTCCATTTTGTTGAGGAGTGTTCGCCACTGTGAACTGTCTTTTGATGCCTTCTTTCCTGCAAAAGTCAACAAATTCTTCGCTTATGTATTCTCTTCCATTATCTGTTCTGAAACACTTGATCTTATTTCCAGAATCAAGTTCCACCCGCGCTTTGAAGTTTTTGAAAGTTGAAAACACGTTTGACTTCTTCTTAATAGGGTGCACCCAACATCTCCTAGAGTAGTCATCAATAAATGACAAATTATTTTGCTCCACCTAGGGATGTTACTGGTGCTTGCCATACGTCATAGTGAACCAATTCTAGATCACTTTTTCCTCTAGAATTTGATGTGTTGAATTTCAACCGGTGCTGCTTACTTGTTATGCAATGCTCACACAAAGTAAGTGATACAATTGTTAAGCCTAGAAGTAGCTTTTGCTCCACAAGGACTTTCATTCCTTGTTCTGACATGTGTCCAAGTTTCTTATGCAATAACATTGCAGAATCTGAACTACATGAGGCTACAGAGGCTTATACTTCTAGCAATGTCTCTCCCTTCAACATGTACAAGTTTGCAGCTAGCTTTTCACCTTTTAGCACCACAAGCGCTTCACGGAACACCTTCATGATTTCTTTTCGTGTTTCAATCTTGCTAGCATTATTATCCAATAATCCGTAGGATAATAAATTTTTCTTCAGACCTTTCACGTGCCGCACATCTCGAACAACTTTAATTGTTCCATCATACATCTTCAATTTGATGGTTCCCACGCCAACGATCTCTAAGGCATGATCATTACAACTATACACAGGTCCTCCTGAGACAGGTTCATAATGATGGAACCATTCTCTTCTTGAGGTCATGTGATATGTTGCTCCCGAATCAATGAGCCATATATCTGTAAATCGTTTTCTTTATTCCATGGTGGTTGACGCTTCACAGCATAGAGCATCTCCATCATCTGAAGTGTTTGTGGTATTGCCTTGTGGATTGGAGTTTTTATTTAGACTCCAACAATCCTTCTTCAAGTGACCCTTCTTTCCACAGTTGTAACACTTTAAATTCTTCTTGTTTCTCGACTTCGATCTACCATGTTTGTGACTGCTGCTTTGGCCACGTTCTGTTGATCTCCCTCTCATCGTTGTCATCGTTGTCAACGCTTCTGCTTGTTGCAGATTTACTTGTATGTCTTCCTTGTTCTTGCGCCGATTTTCTTCTTGTAAAATAGCAGCTGCAACGTCATCGAAGACTAGACTGGTGACATTACTGTTTGTCAAGTTGATGATGAGTTGATCATATGAATCCGATAGACTTTGAAGTAGAAGTTCAGCACGTTCTTGTTCTCCTATTTTACAGCTTAAGGATGTAAGCTGAGAAAATAAAGTGTTCAGTGTATTTAAGTGCTCCGTCACTGAAGTAGATTATGGTATACGGAGAGTGTACAATTTTCTCTTAATGAAAATTTTATTGTGCAGCGATGTGGCCTCGTACAGTTTGGTGAGATGATCCCATATCTCTTTAGTTGTCTTCTTCTCCTCGATACCTGGCAATACTTCATCTGTTAATGCTAGATGAAAGTTTGCCATAGTATTTCCGTCCATTTCGATCCATTTGTTGTCGTCTGTGAAATCTACTGGCCTTTCGCTGATAGCTGCTAGACAACCGTCTTTCCTCAGGATGACCTTCATCTTCAATTTCCACAATGAGAAATTTCTCCCATTGAACTTTTCAATATCAAATTTCGTTGTCATTGCTTCGTTTACGGATAACTCCCACTATTTCACTATCGTGAATAGTTCTCTGGAACCTTCAAAGAATGGGTAATAACTTCTTACTTTCTTATGTTGGAGGATACACCTTTCGCTGGTAACCACAAAGACAATAAACAGATATTACACACTCTAATCTGGCTTTGATACCAATTGTTGCAGAAGATGGCTATCGAATAGAGCAAAATCGCAACTGATAATTTGAGAAAATAAAAATGAAGATAAAATAGACACAAAATTACGTGGAAAACCCCTAAATAATATATGGTAAAAACCACGGGCAACGGTAGAAGAATTTCACTATGAGAAAAATAGGAATTACAACCTCTCTCGATCTACCAAAGAGAAAACAATGATAATTCTCTCTTGATAAAAAGAAAAAAACAACTCTCAATAAACTCTCTAAATTCTCTCTAGTATTGGAAGAAAGCTAGAATGCTTTGGGATGGTTTTGAAGTTAAATGAGCTAGGGTATTTATAGTTGAAGCTTTAAGGACTAATTTGTAAATATCCTAAATTACAATGACTAATTGTATAGTTTTACCATCCAAAATTTTCAATAATTTGGTGGCCAAATTTTACCAATTTTGCCGCCCCATTAATGCCACCAAATTGCCACCCATAATGTTGACTAATGATAGCAATTTGGTGTGCCAATTTTCAACATAAAGCATATATTTACTAGTTTTGGTTCCTAAGGAGTCGAAAATGGAGGCATTACTAACCATCTAGATCGTTATTTTTTTATTAATATATGATGATTATAGAATAATATTTGTTCTAAATATTTTTAACTATTTTACGATAAAATATAAAATATCATTGCAGTCTCTAGTACTTGAACTTGAGACATTTAGAGATAATAATCATCGTTTTAAACACTAAGATAACTTGGTTTATACTGCTCTTAAACTCATAAAAAACTCAATTATGCTCATTTCTTTTTGTTTTTATAAATAGTTTTTAAAATATTCGTCTTTAAAAATGTACTTTTAAAAGATGTACTTTTAAAAGATGGACTATTCATCAATTGTCTTGAATTAGGTATGATCGAGTATCAATAAAATTATCATTTTAAAAAGATTTTGACGGTTCTATTTGAAAAAATACAATTTTGGAAGCCCATGTTTAAACCGCATTAAAATTAGATTTCGAGAGTGTCGAAACGATTTTTTTCTTAAAGGTGAAAAGGTGAGATTTTGAAAACCACATCAATTTTTAACTTATCCCTTTCAATTGATTTTTAAATTAAAGATAAATGCGATTTAAAAGACCTCTTGTTTCGAAAATTTTTGGATTTCCTTTATGATCAAAAAATACGGTTCAAAGAGTCGCCACCAATCTTTGATTAGGGTGTGATTGGGCACCCAAAAATGTTTTGTCATTTTAAATAAAAATTAATTTTAATTAAAACAACAAATTGAGGTTTGCGTTACCAAAATCCGAGTTCGGGAGTCGGTTACGTGTGGGGAAGGATTAGCACCCCCACAACGCCCTAAATCGGTACCTAATCAATTAATTAACGTCCTTGCATTGAACTTTACAAATTCTAATTCAATTTGATTTTTGATCCCATAAAATAAAAATGTAAATTTAAAATATTCAAAACTCAAACAAATTAAATTAAAATTACCAAGTCATTTCAGAAAGATAAAGAATGTTCGATTATTTACAAATATCGAGACCAGATCTTAAAGATATAACAACCTTTTCTCGATATATTTAAATAAACGAACATTTCTTTTTCTCTCGTCAAATTTTAGGTGACGAATCAAATTTTTGGTTTCACTTTCGGGATACACTTTTAATTTAAAATCATTAAAAGCGGACCTCAAATCAGTTATGACTGCCCACTTACAATAATTTTAAATTAAAAGGGTATTACCCTTAATCTAATTATGTAATATGTCGAGTTATGCAAATGAGGTTATCATGCATATTATGCAAAAAAAAATATGTCATGCCAAAAAATAATTAAACTAAATTAAAAATATCATGAAAAAAAAATATTTAAAATTAAAAATTAAAAATATAAACAATGCTTATTAACATATAACGTATAAATATGACTCAAATGTAAAAACAAAAACTTAACATGTTAAACCATAAATTTTTTTTTAAAAAATGTATATTTACATAAATGTGGTGATTAAATTTAAATGAATGTAACAATTGATAGCTAAGTTAAAAAAAAACAGAAAAGATTATATTCAAGCACTAAGATATAACATGAAGAGAATTATGTGCCAAATGTATAAGTAAATGGAAAATAAATATACTAGTGTCCAGGACTAAATTCAAATGTTCATGAAATAAAAAGGCAGAATTAAAACATAAAAGATTCGACTTCAGGACCAGAATGCATGACCTTGAAAGTTGAATGGCTCACTTTGTGGATAACCCACACGTGAAATGGGTACTCTAAACACCTAAACGACGTCGCTTTATCCCTGTTAATTAAAACCTAAGATTTAACCTAAAAATTAAGCCTTCTTTCTGTTAAACTCAACCCCTACAACGTCGTTTCACCTAATACCCTCCTACTTTCTTCTTCAATGAGAACCCTAAAGTTCTAAACACCGGCCACTGCTAACAACCATCAAATCCAACCCACTCCAACAAATACTCGATCAAACTAGGTAAATCTCCTTCCCCTCTCTTCTCTTCACTTAGAACAGCGCCCTTCTTCTTCCCTAACTCTCTATTGTTCTCAATTGAAATCCTCACTGCACCCCGATGATAGCTCCGACGCTCGAAAAAGGTAGACCTCCTCTTTCTCTCGCTCTATTTTTTTTAGTTCTTATTTTTTTTCAAAACTTTCCCTGACTTTCGAACAGTGCCCATGCATGCAGAGGAAACACTGCTCGCCCACGCTCGAACTCTTTTCCCCGACGGCCACGCGACTCGATAGACTAAGGTAACCAAGATAAATCTCTTTTTATTCCTATTTATTTTGATCTCAAAATGATACAAGTAAATATAAATAAAACCGGAAGACAAGAAGAAAAAAAAAAGACTGAAGAAATACCCTGTTTACATAGAAATTTTTATGGTGTTCTCCCTGTGCTCGAATTTCCCACTGAATGTTGATGGAATTTCTGCTTGATTCGTTTTTTTAGTTTTTTATCGGACAGTAGAACCCCCTTTCTTTCTTTCTTTGTTATTTTTCCTGTTTCTTGTCGTTTTTGTCTTGATCGTGTTCCTCCGTAATGCTTGCTATTTTTTTCTCCAGAAAAATGGTTTCCGTTTTTTTTTCCTTTACTCTTCCTTTCTATCCCTCCCCATGGTTGATAGTTTCTAGTAGTTAAACCCCCTCAAAACTGACCATTTACAGTTTTTTAATTCCCCACTATCTAATTATTCCAACTGCTAAAAACCAACCTGGATCTCTTTCTTTTTCCGCATCAAACTGTTGTCAATTGGTCTTGAGCTGGACCTTCATCTGGTTTGGGCTCATCTGGGCTCTCATTGCTTCGGGTCTGCTCCGACTTGGCCCCGGACAGAAACGAGCATCTACAGCTGCCCCTCTTTGCTCATTGTCGTGTAACGAGAATAGAACAAAGATCAAAAGATGATCGAATTTGTCCAGTCATGAGAACTTCAAAAGATTAAACCACTCAATATTACGTCGGGATAAGTGAGACTTGAAAAATCTTCAAATGACGAGTCTGTTCCCTATTCCTTCAGGAAGTATAAGACTCGAACAATCTTCATAAAACGTGTCTGCTCTCTATTCATTCAGAGAGTATAAGACTTGAACAATCTTCAATAAAACAGGTCTGCTCTCTACTCCTTCAGAGAGTATAGAACTCGGAAAATCTTCAATAAACAGGCCCGCTCTCTATTCTTTCAGAGAGTATAGGACTCAATCTTTAACAAACGTGTTCGCTCCCTATTCCTTCAGAGAGTATAGAACTCGAGCAATCTTCATAAAACGGGTCCGTTCTCTATTCCTTCAGAGAGTATAGAACTCGAACAATCTTCAACGAACTTGTCCGCTCCCTATTCCTTCAGAGAGTATAGGACTCAATCTTCAACGAACTTGTCCGATCCCTATTCATTCAGAGAGTATAGGACTCAATCTTCAACGAACTTGTCCGCTCCCTATTCCTTCAGAGAGTATAGGACTCAATCTTCAATAAACTTGTCCGCTCCCTATTCCTTCAGAGAGTATAGGACTCAATCTTCAACAAACTTGTCCGCTCCCTATTCCTTCAGAGAGTATAGGACTCAATCTTCAACAAACTTGTCCGCTCCCTATTCCTTCAGAGAGTATAGGACTCAATCTTCAATAAACTTGTCCGCTCCCTATTCCTTCAGAGAGTATAGGACTCAATCTTCAACGACTTTGTCCGCTCCCTATTCCTTCAGAGAGTATAGGACTCAATTTTCAACAAACTTGTCCGCTCCCTATTCCTTCAGATAGTATATGACTCAATCTTCAACGACTTTGTCCGCTCCCTATTCCTTCAGAGAGTATAGGACTCAATCTTCAACGAACTTGTCCGCTCCCTATTCCTTCAGAGAGTATAGGACTCAATTTTCGTCTGAACAACATTCTTGTCAAAATCTCAAGACCAGTTATCTTCATCTCGATGCTTCAAACTCTTCAATCTTCAACTATCATTGGGAAACCTGCAAATGCTTAAGTCATCATGCAATTATGAGTGTCATGATCTTATTCATGCCTAAATGTATGCAATTATGCAATTCAATGCGTTTTCTTCTTTGAAGGAACTCTATCTCCTTTTGATCTCGATGGAACTCGGTTTCATATTGGGCACAGAACATTTAACCAGTTCACCCCAGTTAACAATCTCAATTCCATATCTCTCGGCTTAACAGTACCTTGACTTATTTCTTTCTTGAAACCCGTCAGTACCCATGACCAACTTCTTGATCAATGATAACCTCCTTGGGTCATCTTTTAATGGTTGAGATTTTCTTTGAATTTGAGGATTTTAGTTTCCCATGGCCACACAAGCTTACATGTTTAAACCATTGTCAACTTCAGAATACCTGCATTTTTCAAAACCTTTTGCACAATAATACAAAATGATCTCATGTACTTCAAGTTAAGCTATATGTTTTGACCTTTCAAAATAAGATGTTTGTAAGAGGGAAATTAACAAGAAAATACATCTCTTTATTTATAAAATGCAGAGAATTTTTAGGTAATTTTATGGCAAACTTTTAACTGAAAACAGTAAAAGAACAAAAGAATAGGCGTCTTCAAATATCAATAATGCAAATGCTTTTGAACTGGCACGCCGTTAGAATGTCTCGAGTGTAGCTTCTGTCAAAAGGATCTCCAAAATTGTGATGCTTACGAGTATGAAGCTACTTCTAAACTCCCAAATCTCTATTATTTGATGCCCTAAACCAATATTGAATCTCATATGCATTCAATTTCTCTTGGTTATTTCAATCGAGACTCAAGTCGCCCTTTGCGAGTTTTCAACTTGAGACCTCCTTTGGTTCCAAGACGCCCTTTTCGGGTTTTCGTCTTGAACCCTCCTTTTATTTCTCTTTTTTTCATTTTTCTCTTTTTATTTTTCTTTCTTTTTTTTCATTTTTATTTTTTCTCATTTTTATTTTTTCTCATTTTTATTTTTTCTCATTTTTTCTTTTCTTCTTTTTCTTTTTCTCATTTTTATTATTATTTTTTTCATTTTTCGTTTTTTTTTCTCTTTTATTTCTTCTTCAAGCGAAATATCTCTTAACAGCGTCGGAATTCACTGGATATGGTAATTCTGATCCGTCCATTTCAGTTAGGACTAGAGCTCCCCCAGAAAAGGCCTTCTTGACAACATAAGGTCCTTCCCAATTGGGCATCCATTTTCCTCTGAAATCTTTCTGAATAGGCAAAATCCTTTTAAGCACCAAATCTCCCTCATGGAATTCTCGAAGACGAACTTTCTTACCATGTGCCCGTATCATACGTTTTTGATACATCTGACCATGACAAATAGCTTTCAATCTATTTTCTTCAATCAAATTCAACTGGTCATACCTAGCTTGGACCCATTCTGCCTCATCAAGTTTTACCTCTGACAAAATCCGAAGTGAGGGAATTTCCACCTCAATAGGTAAGACAGCTTCCATCCCATAAACCAAAGAAAACGGAGTTGCCCCAGTTGAAGTCCGTACTGAAGTTCGATAAGCAAACAGAGAAAAGGGCAACTTCTCATGCCAATCCTTATAGGTCTCAGTCATTTTTTCTATGAGCCTTTTGATATTCTTATTGGCCGCCTCTACTGCCCCATTCATCTTTGGGCGATAAGTGGTGGAATTATGATGCTTTATTTTGAACTGTTTACAGACCTAGTCCATCATCTTATTATTTAAATTCAACGCATTATCGGAGATAATCCTCTCGGGTAAACCATATCTACAAATGATCTCTTTCTTCAAAAATTTGCATATTGTAGACTGGGTAACATTTGCGTAAGAAGCCGCTTCTACCCACTTGGTGAAATAATCTTTGGCTACCAAAATGAAGCGATGACCATTTGAAGCCTTGGGCGAAATTTGTCCAATAACATCCATGCCCCACATTGAGAATGGCCACGGAGCTGTCATTACATGCAACGGATGAGGAGGAGTATGTATCCTATCTCCATAAATCTGACATTTGTGACATTTTCGGGCATAATTGATACAGTCTGTTTCCATAGTTGACCAATAATACCCAAATCTCATAATCTGCCTAGCCATAACATGCCCATTAGCATGGGTACCACATATTCCCTCATGCACTTCTTCAAGAATCAATTTGGCTTCTTTCGCGTCCACATCTTAACAAAACCTGATCCAGACTTTCTTGTATAGGGTCTCACCATCAAGCACATACCCTGATGCCATTCTTCTAATGGTTCTCTTATCATTCTCAGTAGCCTGTTCTGGATAACTCTGATACCTTATATATTGCAAGATATCATAATACCAGGGGTTTCCATCTTCTTCTTCTTCAATATTAAAACAATGGGCTGGATACTCATAAGCCTTCATTTCAATGGGCATCATATTTGAATGCTCGTTCATCTTAAACGCTGCTGCCACTGTGGCTAAGGCATCTGCCATTTGATTCTCTTCTCTGGGGAGGTAATTAAAAGTTACTTCTTCAAATTCTTCAACAAGCTCCATAACCAACTTACGGTATTCTACAAGCTTGGGATCTTTTGTCTCCCATTCTCCTCTGAGCTGGTATATTACCAAAGCTGAATCTCCATACTCCTTGAGCATTTTTACTTTGCGTTCAACAGCAGCTCTAAGACCCAGAACACAAGCTTCATACTCAGCCATATTGTTAGTACAATCAAAATTAAGCCGACTGGTAAAAGGATAATGCTCTCCCTCTGGTGAGACCAAAATTGCCCCGATTCCATGTCCCAAGGCATTTGAAGCACCATCGAAGTTCAACTTCCAATATTTGCTAGTGGATGCCACTGCTTCTTCTACCGAAATAGCCATTAAATCTTCATCTGGGAAATCAAAGCTCAACGACTCATATTCTTCCGAAGCCCTGCTTGCAATGAATTCCGCTATAGCACTTCATTTAATTGCCGTCTGGTTTACATACTGGATGTCAAACTCGGACAATAAGATCTGCCAACGAGCTAATCTTCCAGATAATGCAGGCACACCCATTAGATATTTCAAGGGATCAAGCTTGGATATAAGCCAAGTAGTATGATACAACATATATTGCCTAAGCCTTCAGGTAGCCCACACTAAAGCGCAACACAACTTTTCAATGGGTGAGTATCTTGTCTCACATTCAGTGAACTTCTTGCTGAGATAATAGATAGCCCTTTCTTTCTTCTCAGTTTGGTCATGTTGCTCCAGCACACACCCCATTGAATTTTCATAAACCGACAAATACAGAATCAAGGGTTTGCCTGAGATGGGTGGCGCTAAAATCGGAGTGCTCGACAAATATCTCTTCACTGTTTCAAAAGCTCTTTGACAGTCTTCACTCCATTCTCCTGAGTTATTCTTGCGAAGAAGGCGGAATATGGGATCACACTTTTCCGTCAGCTGTGAAATAAACCGAGCTATATAATTCAATCTCCCCAAAAATCCTCTGACTTCTTTTTGTGTTCGTGGGGCTGGCAAGTCTTGAATAGCCTTTACTTTATCTGGGTCTATTTCAATTCCTTTTTTGCTTACTACAAATCCCAACAGCTTCCCAGATGTCACCCCAAAAGTACATTTATTTGGGTTGAGTTTTAACTGGCATCTTCTTAGTCTTTTAAAAAGCTTTCTCAAATTCCCGATATGTTCTTCCTCTGTCTTAGCTTTGACAATCATATCATCGACATAAACTTCTATCTCTTTATGCATCATGTCGTGAAATAACGTCACCATGGCCCTTTGATATGTTGCCCCGGCGTTCTTCAATCCAAATGGCATTACTTTATAACAAAACGTTCCCCACATGGTAACGAACGTCGTTTTTTCCATATCTTCAGGGTTCATCTTAATTTGATTGTAGCCAGAGAAACCATCCATAAAAGAGAACAAAGAATTTCCAGCAGTATTATCCACTAGCGTGTCTATATGTGGCAAAGGAAAATTATCTTTTGGACTAGCTCGGTTGAGATCTCTGTAGTCGACACACATTCGAACCTTCCCATCCTTCTTCGGTACTGGGACAATATTAGCCACCCATTCAGGATATTTTGGCCACTTTAAGAAACCCGGCATCAAATTGTTTCTTCACTTCCTCTTTAATCTTGAGCAGCATCTCGGGTCTCATTCTTCTCAGTTTTTGTTGTACCGGTTTACATTCAGGCTTTATTGGCAGTTTGTGAACAACCAACTCTGTATCTAAACCCGGCATATCTTCGTATGACCAAGCAAACACATTCTTGTATTCTCGAAGCAATTCTATCAAATCATGTCGACCTCCAACTGACATAGTGGTACCAATCTTTATTTCTCTCTTATCCTCATCTGTCCCCAAATTCAAAATCTCAGTAAGCTCTTTATGAGGTAGAATATGCTTATCTTCATTCTCCACCATTTTCAGCAATTCAGAATGTAGTTCACATCCTTCATCATCATCACAATCCTCGATCTCCCCTTGACATATAGGCTTTTCGAAATCAATCTCCGGGTCAGAGTCATTGGCATTCATATTATTGATATCTGAGCTCCTGAAAAAATAATGAAAGAGAAGATATATATACATATATACATATGGGAGGATATTTTCCCATATAAATAAATAAAAAGAAATAAATACATACATATATACAACAAAGAATGAATGAATGAAATGCATGGGAGAATGTTTGCCATTTGGAACTAACAGAATGCATCCTTTATTGAAAGCAAGAAAAAACAAACAGCTTAACCCTTTACATAAAATCACCTATTGCCCCAGGGTATGAACAACAGGGAGAAAGTTCCAGTGCATTACTCTGTAACAGATTTGTAAACTACAGGCAATTCTTTCGCGGTCCAATTGTTCAACACGAAGCCCGGTGGTGCAGGATAAATGCCCATAGCTCTCATTTTCCTCGGATTCATCATCAGTTATAACATTAATGCCTAAATCTCCCAAGGCATTCTCAACCATCGTCTCAGTGTTCCTTGTATTCCCTTGAAACATATGCCCCCCAGACATGAAAATGCTACTCAACGGCGGGAAGGTCATGGGTTCCCAGCTAAGGTCTTCACCAGCCAATCTGGCCTTTCTGATTTCTTGGCCCTTCTTAATTCCCCTCATCTTATCCCTCGAAGTTGGCTGATATCCCAAACCAAATCGATCTTTTTAGTAATAGGGCATATGGGATTCACCGGTCCTTGCAACTGTCGGCCTAAACCCTTTCCAACTTTTGCTCCTCTTCCAAGAGTCAATTTAAGCCCCATCTTGGTACAGTTTGACAATCGAGGCTTTGGTATCTTCTTGCCTTCGGCCACAAACGTAGCATTGACAAACTCCAACGATCTGAAAGAACACTCGACGGCTTGCTCATCAACTTCAATATACGGAGCAGTAGTAGAAACAGAAGCAATAATGTCCTCTTCAGCATGAATACATACCAACCTTCCATCAATCACAAATTTCAGTCTCTGGTGTAATGTGGACGGAACTGCACCGGCCTGATGAATCCAAGGCCTTCCCAACAAACAATTGTACGTAGGCATAATGTCCATTACGAGAAATTCTACTTCATAAGTTGCTGGACCAATATTCAGAGGAACATCAATCTTGCCCAACACTTCTCTTTTAGTCCCATCGAAAGCTCGAACCACACTTTGACAGGTTCTCATAAGTGTACTATCTAATGGAAGCTTCTTCAGAGTCACTAAGGGCATCACATTCAAAGTTGAACCATTATCAATCAAGACCCGGGACAACACATGCCCTTTACATTTAACTGTAATGTGCAAAGCCTTCTGACTACCAATCATCCCAGAAGGGATCTCATCCTCAGAAAAAGATAAAAAATTATCAGCTTGTATATTGGAAACTAACCGATCCAACTTTTCAATGGGCAACTCTTTCGGAACAAAAGTCTGGTTCAAAACCTTTAACAGAGCATTCCTATGGGCCTCTGAACTCAAAAGTAATGATAAAGCAGAAATACGGGCAGGCAACTTGTGTAACTGTTCCACAACACTGTATTCACTGTGTTTCAGAAAACTTCAAAAATTCTACCGCTTCACTCTCGGTTACTGGTTCATTAATAACAGGCTTATCCTCTTCTATCTGCACATCCACTTTTTTCCCTTTATCAACTGCAACCTTCTTCTCAGACTCTTTAGGTGGATTAAGAGAATAACACCTACCACTTCTAGTAAAGCGTCCCACCTCATCTACTTCCTCATTCTCTTTTGTTACATCTCCCATATGGCAATCATATCTCCAAGGCACTTGTTTATTATCCCGATATGGGAATGGAGATGGAGGTGTAATAACCACTTTCGGGGCTACTTTCTCAACAACTCGATTTTTGGGAGTAATAATTAGAGGACAACTGGCATTGTATACCCCTTTAGACGATCCTTTTGAAGCGCAAACTTCCGCTTCCTCTTCTTCAGCAATCTCTCTAAAGAACTCAATTTCTTTACTGTCCATCATGTCTTTGTACCAAAGATAGGAAGTCAGGACATTGTTGAATATTGTGTCCTTCACTGTTATGATACAGACATACCTCTCCACTGTTAAACTGTTCACCCATCAAACTAGGCTTCAACAATCCTACCTTGACCATCTGGCACCACACCCAACTCATGGGTAATACTACATCACTAACCTTCCTTACAATTCTCTTTCTTTTTTCTTCAGTAATCGCATTAACTCCTGCCCATGCATGGCTTGGCAACGGATTCTGAGCTATATTTGGCTGCTCACTGTCACCAAAGTTGATGACATTCCTCGTTCTCAAAGCTTGGACAACCTTCTTAAAAGCAGTACAATTCTCAATGGAATGCCCAGGGTTCCCTGCATGGTACTCACACTGAGCACTAGCATCATACCATTTGGGAAAAGGAGGTTGTATTGGTGTCACGTGATATGGCGAAACCACATGTCGATCATACAAAATCTGAAACAATTCCTTATAAGTCATCGGAATTGGATCAAATTGAGGCCTATCTCTCTTTTGGTCCCTTACCCCTTGTCTATTGTCATTTTGTGTTGATGACCCTGCTCCTTGAGGACGGGAAAAAGTGATGTTATTAGAATCGTACTGCCTCACATTACTGACTTCGTTTTCCTTTTTCCTCGTTGGTGGCCTCTTACTAGACTCTCCTCCCTCGAGCTTCCCACTCTTAACATCCATTTCAATCATTTCTCCCGCCGTAACTACATCAGCAAAACTTCGATAAGGATTACCGATAAGATGCGAGAAAAAAGAAGCCTTTAAGGTGTTGACAAAAGCATTTGTTTCATCCTCTTCCAATGGCGGGTGGACTTGCACTGCTACATCTCTCCATCTTTGAGCATATTGTCTAAAACTCTCGTTAGACTTCTTTTCCATTCCTTGCAACATCATCCTGTTGGGCCTAACATCTTTCACATGTTTGTATTGCTCAAGAAAGGACTTAGCCAAGTCTTTCCACGATTTAATATTAGCTCTACTCAGCTGGTTATACCATCGGATTGCCGAGCCAGTTAAGCTTTCCTGAAAGCAGTGTATCAACAATTGATTGTCCCCTATGTATCCGGTCATCTTCCTACAAAACATTGTGATATGTGCAGAGGGGCACCTGGTACCATCAAACTTTTCAAAGTCAGGAACTTTAAACTTTGGAGGCAAGACCAGATCAGGAACTAGACTTAACTCCTTTGCGTCGAATCCATAGACACTGGTATCTTCCTTCATGGCTCTGACCTCTCTTTCTAACTGCTTCCATTTCTCTTCCAGCAGATTGTTTTGGTCCTTCTTGGCTTCTTCATCAAGGTCCGGAACTTGATGATATTGATGTTCTTCCTGATATGAACTAGATCCAGGCTGTACGTTTACAGAAGCACCGACTGGATTAATGTGCACCTTCCCGACATGAACAGGGGTCACTTGAACATTCTGAGATTGTTCTGGGGTTAATCCTGGATGATGAAGTGGGTCTTCAGTTACACCTTCTGGTATAGGGCTTTTCCCATGTTCTGGATTTCTTCCTTCCAACATACTCGCAAACTTGGCAAACATCTCCTTTTGGGCATTCATCATATCTTCTTGCATTTTCTTGATATTATCTTGTAACTCCGACTGAGCCTTCTCAATTTGGGCAAGTTTGTCTTCCATAACTTTCTTCCTGGTTCTGTAGATATACTTGGGATTCTCCAGTATTACTCTGTCACAGAGTCATTTTGTTATCGCTGATATTTATTAATGAATATGAAACATATGATTATGAATGAATAAAATGCGATGCAAAAATTAAATGCATTAAAAATACATATGCAAAATGCAGGGTGTTGATCCTGGAACGACTCCTTAGAACAACTCTTTATATTAGAACGACGTTCAAGTACAAAGTTGAAACACATCACAAATAAATTTGCACCATCTCTCCTATTTCTTGTACGTGTGCTAGTAACTCTACAATCTTCTGATTTTCTTCAGCCTCTGGATCCAGTTCTTCAGTTACATCAGCAGCTTCCTCAGATAGAATGACCAAATATTGAGCTATTCCTCGCGCGTGTTCTAGGTAACAAGCAATAAAGTCCTCTCTTTGCTTAACTCTCGCCTGAGCTCGCTCCCATCGAAAACGCCATTGTATATCCCCCTCATAGGGAACTATCGATAACTCACTTGCTTGCCTCTGAAACTCTTGAACCATGGCTTCAAGCTCGCTCACTTGTCTCTTCAAACTTTCAACCTCCCCACGGCTCGAGCTACCTTCCCCTCTTCGGTATCGTCGTAATGCAGTCTCTAAACTTGAAATTTTCCCCTTCAACTTCTCATTCTGGGCTTGACTCTTTTGTAACCGCTGCTCTAAAGAATCATTTTCCTTCGATAAAATCTTAACTTGGTGCCTGCTTTGCTTGAGCTCTTCTTGATTATCTCCAGCTACTCTTTTGAGGCTCGCCACCTCTTGTCTCAATTCAACAGACTTACTCGAGCTAGAACCTGTCTGAGTTTTTACCATTCGCTGATAAGTTGACCGAAGATCGTCAAAGTCTAGCCGAAGTTGTTTCTCTACTTTTTCAATTCGATCTGCTCTACTCTTCTGAATGTCAATCTCCAATCCCTTTTGATACACTTCATCTTCTAGCTTCTGTAAAGTCATTCTCCATTGTCTCCGTTCTGCTTCGAAATCGCGCTTGGCTAACTCTAATGGAGATGGCACCACTCTCAACTGTTCCTCCACCGGCTGAATATTTTCAGGATTCACCATCGGGATATTGTCATTTACTCGACCGCTTCTCCACTGCTCGTACTCTTGAGATAACTCGAGATCATAAGTGAACAGATTCATACGACGAGTTTGCTTCCAGGCCTCAGCAACCCCTTTAACTTTACCCTTATACTGATCTCCTTTGAATGCAAAATCCGATCCTAACAAGTCCCACGTGGCTGGAATGAACTGCCTCGATCCATACTGTCTGGAAACTAGTAGCGGTGCATACCCAACAGAACCCCATATACCTGACAAAGGAACCCAATCTCGCTCTCCACATCGGTAAAGTATATCCGAAGAGGTATTCCACGAAGCTCGCCACAAAATATCTCCATCTCTGATATCCTTGAAGATGACCATCCATTTTTCTTCAGTGAAGCCCCCAGGCCATTCTTTAGAAAGAAAATCTTTCAAAGGTGAGAACCCCTCTAGAAACACTCGTCCTGGTGCTCTTTCAACATGTTTGAAATGACTCAGAATCCACACTAGCAGCAAAGGCGCACATCCTATAAATCGTCCTTCTCCCTCGCGCCTACAAGAACTCAAAGACCAGAACGTCTCAGCTAGAATAGCTGGAATTGGATCCACACGCTTGTCTAATCTTTCAAACAAGTCAACGACTGATACGTCTACATATCCTAACACTTTTGGAAAAATAACGAGCCCATAAATCCCTAAAGCAAACAAGTCCAGCTTTTTTCTCTTATCAGGATGATGAGCAATTACTTCTTTCAGAGCAGCCCAAGAAATGCACTCGCTGTCTCCTTTCTTCTTAATGTTTCTGACTACCCAATCTTCACTCATTCCGGTCATCAATAGCAATTTCTTCTTAAATGAAGGAGTGACTGGCAGCTTGGTATATATTCTATCCATTTGGGACCTCGGACAACAGACCAAAGCTTGATACTCATCTATTGTTGGTGTCAAGTCTACTCTACCAAATGTGAAACAACTATAAGCTGGATTCCAGAACTGCGCCAATGCTCTAAACAGATTTCGGTCAATAGGAACATCCAGAAGATAGGGAATATCACCGTACAACTGATAAAACATCTCTTTATCGACTGCTTCCCATCTTCCCCATATCTCTCTTAGCTCACTCAGATCATTCTGACGTACGTTGATGTGAGTGTAACCAAATAACTCTGACACATATCCAGGCATTACGCTGTCTCCATTGGTCAATTGGGATTGTTCCGACCACCTCAGAACATCTGCATTATCCTCAACCTCTTTCTGAACCGTTCGCTCCATATTACTGGCCTTCTATATGGACATCGACCCCAAATCAACACCATGTAATGGACAATGCAATGCAAAACAGAAAAGAAACAAGGCAAAAACAACAAAAGATCGGTTAGTAAATATGAAGCAATTAATTCAGGATAATAATTTGTTCAAAAATTCTACCCACATATGCTGACTACCCTATCATGCTTTATCAGATCTTACCCAACATGATATCTACCCCCATGCTTTGTTATTCACAAAAATAAATCCTAACTGCATGATATCTAATTCGCATGCTTAAAAAAATAAACCTAACCGCATGATATCTAGTTCGCATGCATTTATTCGAAAAAACGAAAATAAATGACTCAAAAAAGCTTTTCCTTGTGTACCCTCCTCACGGGATTCTTAAGGTTCGGGTTTAGTTCAACCTAAGTTCGGGCTCTACGTTCACTATATGTCGGGTTAGGTTCTAAAGCAATAGGTTCTCGAATTGTCCTTGCCGGTGCCCCCTTGGGCTGCCGAACCCTCAATCCTGGCCCATCACAGGCTTTAGGGGATCGAGTTCAATTTCGAGGGAACACACCTCCTTATGTCCATGCGGAGGTGATTACCATCACGAGGACCATAAGGCGTGAGCTCCAGGAGCGATCCACTATCCCATGCGGAGGTGAAAACCACACGAGGGCATAGTCTCTCACTCCTACTTAAATAGGACGGAGCGGGGTTTTAGCTCATGTTATGATAATGCAGTTGTGCAGTGTGTGAGAAAAAGCGAAAAAACAAACAATAAAAACACTCAAAATTAATTCCTAAAACAAACAATTATTCTGAAACCATTAGCAAACAGATTAGTACAACTATTTAATTGTCAATCGAATTAAATTAAAGAAATCAACATACAAACAAACAAACAAAAATTATTAAAAACCAAACAATGGATCAAAAATCAAATTAAAACGAATTTGTAATTTTCAATTGCAAAGACAATTAATTACTCGACTATCGGCTTGACTCTCTAAAAAAAAGTTGTCCCCAGCAGAGTCGCCAAGCTGTCGAAACGATTTTTTTCTTAAAGGTGAAAAGGTGAGATTTTGAAAACCACATCAATTTTTAACTTATCCCTTTCAATTGATTTTTAAATTAAAGATAAATGCGATTTAAAAGACCTCTTGTTTCGGAAATTTTTGGATTTCCTTTATGATCAAAAAATACGGTTCAAAGAGTCGCCACCAATCTTTGATTAGGGTGTGATTGGGCACCCAAAAATGCTTTGTCATTTTAAATAAAAATTAATTTTAATTAAAACAACAAATTGAGGTCTGCGTTACCAAAATCCGAGTTCGGGAGTCGGTTACGTGTGGGGAAGGATTAGCACCCCCACAACGCCCTAAATCGGTACCTAATCAATTAATTAACGTCCTTGCATTGAACTTTACAAATTCTAATTCAATTTGATTTTTGATCCCATAAAATAAAAATGTAAATTTAAAATATTCAAAACTCAAACAAATTAAATTAAAATTACCAAGTCATTTTAGAAAGATAAAGAATGTTCGATTATTTACAAATATCGAGACCAGATCTTAAAGATATAACAACCTTTTCTCGATATATTTAAATAAACGAACATTTCTTTTTCTCTCGTCAAATTTTAGGTGACGAATCAAATTTTTTGGTTTCACTTTCGGGATACACTTTTAATTTAAAATCATTAAAAGCGGACCTCAAATCAGTTATGACTGCCCACTTACAATAATTTTAAATTAAAAGGGTATTACCCTTAATCTAATTATGTAATATGTCGAGTTATGCAAATGAGGTTATCATGCATATTATGCAAAAAAAAAAAATATGTCATGCCAAAAATTAATTAAACTAAATTAAAAATATCATGAAAAAAAAATATATTTAAAATTAAAAATTAAAAATATAAACAATGCTTATTAACATATAACGTATAAATATGACTCAAATGTAAAAACAAAAACTTAACATGTTAAACCATAAATTTTTTTTAAAAAAATGTATATTTACATAAATGTGGTGATTAAATTTAAATGAATGTAACAATTGATAGCTAAGTTAAAAAAAACAGAAAAGATTATATTCAAGCACTAAGATATAACATGAAGAGAATTATGTGCCAAATGTATAAGTAAATGGAAAATAAATATACTAGTGTCCAGGACTAAATTCAAATGTTCATGAAATAAAAAGGCAGAATTAAAACATAAAAGATTCGACTTCAGGACCATAATGCATGACCTTGAAAGTTGAATGGCTCACTTTGTGGATAACCCACACGTGAAATGGGTACTCTAAACACCTAAACGACGTCGCTTTATCCCTGTTAATTAAAACCTAAGATTTAACCTAAAAATTAAGCCTTCTTTCTGTTAAACTCAACCCCTACAACGTTGTTTCACCTCATACCCTCCTACTTTCTTCTTCAATGAGAACCCTAAAGTTCTAAACACCGGCCACTGCTAACAACCATCAAAGCCAACCCACTCCAACAAATACTCGATCAAACTAGGTAAATCTCATTCCCCTCTCTTCTCTTCACTTAGAACAGCGCCCTTCTTCTTCCCTAACTCTCTATTGTTCTCAATTGAAATCCTCACTGCACCCCGATGATAGCTCCGACGCTCGAAAAAGGTAGACCTCCTCTTTCTCTCGCTCTATTTTCTTTTTAGTTCTTTATTTTTTTTTCAAAACTTTCCCTGACTTTCGAACAGTGCCCATGCATGCAGAGGAAACATTGCTCGCCCACTCTCGAACTCTTTTCCCCGACGGCCACGCGACTCGATAGACTAAGGTAACCAAGATAAATCTCTTTTTATTCCTATTTATTTTGATCTCAAAATGATACAAGTAAATATAAATAAAACCGGAAGACAAGAAGAAAAAAAAAAGACTGAAGAAATACCCTGTTTACATAGAAATTTTTTATGGTGTTCTCCCCTGTGCTCGAATTTCCCCACTGAATGTTGATGGAATTTCTGCTTGATTCGTTTTTTTTAGTTTTTTATCGGACAGTAGAACCCCCTTTCTTTCTTTCTTTGTTATTTTTCTTGTTTCTGGTCGTTTTTGTCTTGATCGTGTTCCTCCGTAATGCTTGCTATTTTTTTCTCCAGAAAAATGGTTTCCGTTTTTTTTTTCCTTTACTCTTCCTTTATATCCCTCCCCATGGTTGATAGTTTCTAGTAGTTAAACCCCCTCAAAACTGACCATTTACAGTTTTTTAATTCCCCACTATCTAATTATTCCAACTGCTAAAAACCAACCTGGAACTCTTTCTTTTTCTGCATCAAAATGTTGTCAATTGGTCTTGAGCTGGACCTTCATCTGGTTTGGGCTCATCTGGGCTCTCATTGCTTCGGGTCTGCTCCGACTTGGCCCCGGACAGAAACGAGCAACTACAAATTACATATGAAAAAGAATAAAATACCGATACCACGCTCAAAATCAACACCTTTTCAAATTAGAATATTGTCTCGTTTTAAACAAATAAACAATTGTAGAGAACATATTAGTAACAACCTCAATACTAATATCTATATTGAGTTAGATACCATGAATAAAATAATAAGTATAAATAAATAAATAAAAATAATTAATAAAAACAAATTAATAATAAACATACCTAAAAAACTTCAAATAGATTTAAAATTTAACCTCGTACATAAAAATTAAAATTCGAGTTTATATAAATTGATTATTGTAATACGACTTTGATTTTTTAAAATAATTAACCAACTCTGATGTAACATTATTATTTCACATCAATACAATAACAATTAACATCAATCATGAAATTATTTAATTCATTTTACTAATTTGAACATCTAAATGAATGAAAAATCGAGATACAATTTTCGTATATTTGAATATATTCAAGAATCTTAAGAGAGAGAGAAATTGAAAGATTATGAAGAAATTAATCAAAGGGATTAAAAAGAAAAATAAAACTAAAATATTAGAATAAATAATTGAAAATAAAACCATAAACAATATACATAACTGAATATCTTATAAATTTGGTAAAACTTAAGAAAGAGTTGGTGCCTCGATTCTAAATAAGAAAACAACAAAAACAAAAGTCTTTTATATTTTTAATTCAAACACTCCTTCAACCCATTATTATTCTATTCCGACTCTCTTATCGATTGACATTTTCCAAATGTATTAGAGAGATAGATATAGAATTTCATACTTGGATTCAAAGCATTGTAGGATAATATAGAAAGATTCGAGCTCTGGGTATTTCTGGGTTTCAAGATTTGAGTTGCGGGTTGATTTTTATTTTCCGACAATGGCGAGTTCCGTGAGGATAATTGATGGAGGGAAAAGCTGGTGTTCATGGATGCAAATCAAGGAAAAAGGGAAGAAGATTGGGAAGAATAGTGTTAGAGTTCGTTGTTCATCGTATTCATCTTCTATTATGGATCCTTATAATACTCTAGGATCCAACGAGGTACAATTGTTAGAAATCAAACTTGATTTCTAGAATGTTGGAAAATATGCATATGACAAATAGCTGGCAAGGCATGGATAATTCTTGAACATTATGGAAATCAATGTTGGCAAAAGAAGAGAAATTAAAGAGGCAACAAGATGATATAGTTGCATGAAGTTTGAAATTGTCAAAGTTGGCAACACACTTGGCAAAAGGTAGTAAACGCTAGAAGATTCTTGATTAATGAAGCAAGATCTTGAATTACTTAAGAACTAAACATGGAAAATAAACATGTGACAATTGATGATGGAAGGGAATTTTATTAAGACAATGAACTCCATGTGTCAATACAAGAATAATTTTGAAATGCCTAAATATTTCATTAAGGAGGTTAATTACCCTTATAAATATATGTCTTTAGCATTAATATAAATGTATGCAAAGTGAAAGAGAAGGAATATGAAGATAGCTTAGAAAAGCCAGAATGAAAAATAGCTTAGCAAAGTTATTACAGAAAGAGAGTGAAGCTTAGCAAAACTTAGAATAGCGAGGTTGTGTTTGTAAACTAGCTGCAACTAGTTTTGTAGTGTTGTCATATTAGGGTAACGTCATTGTAACGTATTTTGTTTCGTATTAATAATAGTTCGAGTTAGAAAAATTACTCGAGTGCCCACCTACGCTTCCAACAAGTGGTATCAGAGCTTGGTTCGAGTTTAACGTGGTGGAGAAGATGATCAACATGATTTAACCTCAAATCTCAAAATTTACAAAGACGAATTATGGCAATTTGAGCGTTCAAATGAAGGCGTTACTAGGCTCCCAATATTGTTGGGATATCATCGAGGATGGTTACACCGAGCCTGAAAATGCAGCAGCAGCAACAGTCTTGACCAATGAAGAAAAGAAGGTATTGAAGAAATCCCGAAAAAAAGATAAAACAGCGATGTTCTTTATTTTTCAAGGAGTAGACGAATCTACCATTGAAAAAATTTCTGATATTAAGACCGCAAAACAAGCGTGGAAGAGTTTGCAAAAATCTCTACAAGGTGCCGAAAAAGCAAAGAAGAATACATAGTCGCAGCAACGTGCACTTGCCAAGAATCCAGTCTCCCATAGCCGAAGCAAGCATATCGATACAAAGTATTACTTTATACGAAAGCAGGTGAAGAATAAAATTGTGGAGCTAATTTACTACAGAACTGAATATCAACTAGCAGTCATTTTCACAAAGCCATTGAGAGCAGATATATTCAACCGACTCAAAGAAAAGCTCGGAATGAAAAATCAAGTTTGAGTGGGAGTGTTAGAAATCAAACTTGATTTTTAGAATGTTGGAAAATATGCATATGACAAATAGCTGGCAAGGCATGGATAATTCTTGAACATTATGGAAATCAATGTTGGCAAAAGAAAATAAATTAAAGAGGCAACAAAATGATATAGTTGCATGAAGTTTGAAATTGTCAAAGTTGGCGACACACTTGGCAAAAGATGGCAAATGCTAGAAGATTCTTGATTAATGAAACATGATCTTGAATTACTTAAGAACTAAGCATGGAAAATAAACATGTCACAATTGATGATGGAAGAGAATTTCGTTAAGACAAGGAACTCCATGTGGCAATACAAGAAGAATTTGGAAATGCCTAGATATTTCTTTAAGGAGGTTAATTACCCTTATAAATATATGTTTTTAGCATTAATATAAATGTATGCAAAGTGAAAGAGAATGAATGTGAAGATAGCTTAGAAAAGCCATAATAAAAAATAGTTTAACAAAGCTATTAAGAAAGAGGGTGAAGCTTAGCAAAGCTTAGAATAGCGAGGTTGTGTTTGTAAACTAGTCGTAGCTAGTGTTGTAGTGTTGTCATATTGGGGTAACGTCATTGTAACGTATTTTGTTTCGTATTAATAATAGTTCGAGTTAGAAAAACTACTCGAGTGCCCACCTATGTTTCCAACAGCAATTGGGTACTCAAATTTGAATACACTACAAGAAAAATATACCTTTAATGATACACGAACGATGACACACGCTAATTTATGACTTGCAAAAAATGTGTCATAAAAAATGTCATGTTTTTTAAAATCTGAACGATTTATGACTTACAATAATGTGTGTCATATTTAATAGTCATAATCCAAAAAAATTGCAAAAAACACTGAGTACACTTTTAATTGTGTGTCATTTGTAAAAGTCGTCTTTTAATTTCCTCCCATTATTTTCATCCTTTCTCGCTTCTAGTCCTGGCCTCCTCTATAAGCAATTCACGCACGCATACTTCCCCATTCTTCTCTTTTTCCTTTTTCTCTTTGCATCAGTCCACTGCTTTATCCATTCACCACAACTTTACCCGAAGGAAAACCACATTTGATAAAGAAGCTTGCTGATGTAAAATGTCATAAGGTAAGGAACTTCTTTTTAATCTTTTTCAATTAATCCATCATTTGTTTCTCTGTTTTGCGTGTCACTTGCCATTGATACTTAGTTACTTCTACGGTCTCTGGCTGCACTTTCACATTTTTTCTTCTGCTATTCTTCATAAAGAATGGTTCATTCAAAGATGTGAATGTTGGGATTTCGGTGTTGAAGGATCAGATATCACGGTAGATCTGCTAAAGGAATTGCTTTCAATTTTCGTTAGCTGTTTCGGAATGGAGAGTTGAAGCTTTGTTTTATTTTGGATGGTAAGCGTTAGAGGGAAATAGGAGCGAAGTGAAGAGAAAATAGGAGAGTTGGTAGTTGCAGATGATGAACGGAGCTCCGGGGAGCAATCGTAAAGGGCGGTGGCATTTGTAATTTCCTCACATGGAATGACAGATCTTGTTAGCTACGGTAATGCCCAACGTGACATCGACCAGGTCTTCCTTTTTACATTTCTACTTTTCTTTGTTTTATAGTTAACCTTTAAGATTTTGTTTATACTTTATTCTTATTCTCAATTTCGTTGTTAACTTTGTTTCACTTTCAAAATTTTCCTCAAATTTTCTGATCATGGGAAGAAACGAATGGTTATCTGGAGGAAATTTTGGATTTTCTTTTATTTTTTGGAATCTTTAAGTGTAGCATTTGGTTTCTTATTTCTAGATTTTTGGAGACTTCACATTGCTTGGAAGATTTTTTTTTGGAATCTGATTTAGGATAATCTAGAGCAATGTGCTTGAGAATGTTGAAAATTTGTGTTATTTATTGGTTATTAGAACCGAGCAAAAATGGTTGGCAGCTTTAGTTAATGAATTTTTAAGGTGCATGCTTTATTAGGCTGTAAATTTTCTTGATCACAAAATTACTTTCTTGATGTTTTTATCCTTCTGCAAATAATCTTTGTACCGTATGTTGGCATTAATAGCTTTGAAGAAGGGTGCTTAGCTTCTGAAATATGGGCGCAAGAGAAATCCTAAGTTTTGTCCATTTAGACTTTCTAATTTAAGTTTGGTTCCAACTTTTGAAACCTTTGTTACATTCTATTCATGTGTAAATATAATTGAAGAATTGTTTCTGGTGATATAGGCTTATACCTTATAATTGTTGGTTTGAACTGATATAATCTTGCTTAGTATCTTCTGTCTTTGTTTCTTTTCCTCATTAGTTGGTTTACATAACTCTAAAGCTATCATAGTCGTTAATATCGTAAAATTTATGACTTGTACACTGGATGACAGGGTGGTATTGACCTATTATAATATTTGATTTAATTAACGAATAGTCATAACCATTTCAAGACATGAAAATTATAGCTCACAAAGGGATGCAGGAACAAACATTGAGTGATTTCTAAGATTTGATGCTCATATATTGTTATCAAATATTGCAAAAAAGACAAGAAAATATACAATGGTATAAACTAGACATTAACTTTACAATCTCTTTGTTGACACATGAAAACCTTTGTTCAGATTTTTATTTTAAATTTTGCTTGTTACTCTTCTGATGATATTATATTGTTTGTGATTCCTTATAAGGTGAGGTTTATGGTCAAGGAGGAGATGATTTGAAGCTTGAAGTATCTATTGTTTTCTTCTTAAACTGCAAGCAGGTTGGTTATTATTTTGCACCATGTGGCAAACCTTACCCTGATAACTGGATAATTACTGATATCATATATGAAGTTGAAGGATCAGTGCCCTCGCGGTAAGCATTTTCCACTATGGACCATTTAATTTGTTCGACAATATGTATACATGAATAAATCTCTTTCCCTGTAATCAGTATTAAAACTACTATAACAGTGATTACTTTTAACTAGCATAACACTTATTCTTGTAGGTCAGGGAATCAGGTTGAAGGAAATCCAGGAGCTACGAGCGAAGATGAGACAGTAAACTATTTGCTACTAGATTACGGTCGTTGATCTGCATTTTATTGTTAAGGTCTAACAATTGCATAATGTACCCGTAATTGTGAAAGGTAACATATCATTCTTTATCTTGGTGCAAGAACTGCCTTGAGCCCAGAGTGAACATAACAAGAGCTCCACAGGTATACCTGGTCAATTTAGTAAATCTTGTGGATGCAAGCACCTTTGTATTTTTATGATGATTTGAAAAACTTTCAATCTTCTGGATACTCAACGCATCATATGTATCTGAGTGGGAGTTTAATGAGCTATCTGAGCTGAGCTGTATAACATTTTTTATTCCATATTTCTCTCAAACTGTTTTATAATAAAAAGGGGTATTTATTTGTGTACCGAATAGGTAAAACATGTGAGGCATTATCCATCTAATACGATGAGTATGTTTGCTAGGTTTTAATATTATATATCCTAAGTATGACATAATTATTGAGAGTTTGAAATAGTAAACTTTTTCTTGCATATTGCAGTCAGAGCATGATGGGTCAGATGTACAAGTGGAGTTGAATATTGAGCATCATAATGAAGATATAGTCCCCAATATGACAAGGTCACCCAGAGTCAAATACATAACTTATTATGAAGACCCATAAAGCATTCCCGGAAGAAAGACAACAGTTTGAGAGCTTGATAAAGGTAGTTGACATTACATTTGATGTTTTTCTTAATAAATAACTTTCATAGAAGTATGATTTCAGATTATGTTGAATTGAATTTCCATGCTACTAATCATTTTTAAGAATATTAAATAGCCCAACATTATGGTTCTTGTGCTTATGGCTCGATGTCCGGTTAGGGATCTTATAAAAAATGGTTCTCTCTGGTTTTAGAAAAACGTTTCTTTTAACTTCCTGCATAATCTATAAAAATCAGAGTTATGGTAACTGGGGAACACCTCTTGTGCCTTCCTGCTAAACGACAATCAAAATAAATATTTAAAAACTTGTCTTCCATTCAAGGTTTAGCTACTTAGCTTGATTACTTTGTATTCCCCATTTCTCTATGTTGAGGGAGCATTATTACCATTTTCGAGTTAGTTGCATTCTTTCTATTTTTCTACCATTTCTTTTACAAGAAAATTGAGTTAACAATGTTAAGTAACATTCTTTGACTTCCACCTTATCACTACAAGTGGGTTAAACTGATATCATCTTCATGTAGTAAATCACAGGAGCATAGTTAGATTACTAGCTCTAATGCGAGAGTTATGGCTCCAAATTTGGCATTATATTCATGTTGATGCACCATCCAATTTTGTTACAAAAATGGCGTACTGCTTTACTTCTTTTCTCAAAGTTTAATTGAGTTTTACTCATTATAATAATGCTGATAGCTAAGCGAGGACCCTTAAGGGATGATGACTTCTATTGGGATTATGGAAAAACTCAGTGTGCATGACCTGAATACTGTGAATACAAGTTCCATATTTTATTTTATCTCCGGCTTTTCCTCCTCTTACCAATATCAGATTTTCATTACCTGTTGTTTGGTGATGTAAGTATGTCTTTGGGGATGTCCATTTGGGACAACTGTAGGTTAAGGAATTCTTCGGCCGATACACTCCGACATTATGTAAAGAATAGAAGGTAGGCTAACCACTTGTTTATCGTCCATCCATCAATATGAACAGATTTGTTGCTTCAGTTCTACAAAGTTTACTACTATTGTTCTCCTATATTGTTATAGTTCACACTTTGACAATAGTTATTTTTCAACGTGCATTGATTCGGCCTCCTTTACTGACATATTTTGTCTTTGCCCCAAATTTACATGCTGCCTGTTGAGGAATTCGGGTCCACAGTATGATAAACTCGTTAATATTACTGTAATATTCACTTGTTGGCATATATATGTCTGCTTATTTCAAACTACTTTATTTATTTACATACTTGCAATAATCTTATTATTATGATTAAAATTGGTCATTTTAGTACTCTTTGATAGTTATATACTTCACTTTAAATAAGTATAAATTATACTTATTTCATATTTTTTACTTAGGTTGGCGATGGAAAGGAAGAATACACGGATGATGACATTGATGATATTCGCAAAGAATGAGTATCTTATGTGGAAAACTTTATTATGCCGTGATATTTTGTATCGACATATGATTACAATATTTTTGATAACTTAATGTTAATATATTGTATGCAAATGGATTACTTACTTATATATAATATGATATATATATTTAGTATTATGAGGCATTAAATGTGATTTAGTTTGATTATTTGTCAATCTACAATATATATATATAATTTAATACATACAATCACGACACAAAAATGTGTGTCATCTTTTCTAATGACGTGTGCTTCAATGACATGCAATGTAAGTCATAAATGCGCGTCATAAATACGTGTCATAAATGCGCGTCATAGATTTATGGCGCACAATTACGTGTCATCTGAAATTTATGTAGGTGGCTTCAATGACGCGTATTTGTGTGTCATCTACACCCATAGATGACGCACAATGCGCGTCATTAAAGGGATTTTTTCTAGTAGTGATAACATAATTGTTGATGGAAATAATTAAGTAGGTCGTGTTTGTTCACTTCTTTTGATTTAGACGAAAAATTACAATTGATGGTTGTACAGTGGTTACCAGTTGATTGATGTCAAGAACCTTTGTTTTCTTGGAGAAATAGAATAAAAAGTGGAGAGTAATTCTAGATCCTCCTCTTATCGATGAGTTTTATAGTGATCCTTAGTACTTATGTCAGACATAAAATTATGATGACTACTCGTAAGTTGACATGTCTAATTTATATGCACAACTATTGATTGATTTTGATTTTAACTTACAAATAATATAAAGGGATTATGACTTTTATAAGAGGTGTAAAAGACAGAAAGACCTACGTATGGAGATATTCTCATAGAGTATCCGTTACAAATGAATTCTCTGACAATCTTAATGTATGATTACTTGTTTTATAGCAGAGGTACGATGATGGTACAATAAACTAGTAAAATTTATAATGAATAAATAAAAATAATAATAAATTTATTGTGTTTTGTAGTTATTGTACTAGAAATAATTTTGTTCGAATTGATGTAATCCTTAAAATTAGACATTGTCATATTCAAGAGGAACATAATCTTTTGAATTTCGTAGACTTAAAATAAGGAAATATTACTTTGAATTATGTTATTTTTTTCTTAGAAGAAAAATGGAACTTTTAATTAGTACAAAACATTAACGAAAAAATAGATTCTGAAAATCTTTACTCAAAAACAAATTACTCGTAAAGATATTAACGTAGAAAACGAGAGAATGAGTTAATTTAAAATACGTGTCCTCTGAAAAAAGATAAATTAAATCATACTTTAGGACATAATGATAGTTAAAATAAATACTCCGTAAGCCATTTTCTATGAAAAAAGAATGAAATATTTGTTGTACGAATCAAATTACTTTAATAGTTAAAAAATAATAATTATTTTTAGAAGTATTTAAGTTCAAACATTAAAGATTGTAGGACATATAAACCTTCATTGTCAAATAATAATAATAATGAAATACTTATTATCTGAACTCTCCCGTATATTTATCCCTGTCTAACTAAATGTGCTCTGGGACCGACCCCATTAAACCTATCCCACCCGCGTCCCTATATTTATACCGTGTCTCTATATTTATACCGTGTGGTGGGAACAATAGAGCATATTGGCCTAAAGTCGGACCACATATGAAATGGATTCCTGACTAAGAAACCGAAGCAATGTATAATTTGGACTTTAACAGCCTGTTTTTCAAGGAAAAAAAGCTCTGACTGTGATTTTTTATTCATGTTCTGATATATTAATTTAGATTAAATATTATTAAGATTTAGTATAAAGTAATTTATGTAATTATTTTTCTTTATTGGCAAGGCCAAGAATTAAATATATAACTTTATTTAATAAAACTTATTCTACTATTATATTCTTTTAATATATATATATAAAATAATAATGATAGAGATGGATCAAAGTGAGGATGGATAGAGACAATTGTCCCTCTTGAAAATTTCAAATTAATATATATTTAAAATATTTTTTTTGTATTTTCAATTAATAATCTGTCTTAGTCCACTAAAATTTTACAAGTTTACTTCCTCCTAAAAGTTCAGAAGTAAATCCCACTAATGTAAGATCATACGTTCAGTCATAATAATATATATTATTATAGCATTTTTAAGTTATAATAATTAACATTTGATCGATTGATTCATTATCTATTAATTCAAATAAAATACTATAATTTATCATGAAATAAAATTTTCAATCAAACTTAATATAATCAAATTCTAAAATTTATTATATCATTTTCATGTACACGGAAAATATAATGTGAAGGGTGTACTAATGAATTTTGCATGTACAACGTGTGGCATGAACATATTTGGCCATAAAGTCATGACGTATAGAACTAGGTTTAAAAATTGATGTGATCGCTGCCGACTTTACTGACTTTAGGGCAAATCAAAGACTGCAGAAAATTCTTAAAATCAAATAAATATGGAACACAACATGAACCTTGTCTAGTTATAAACAGAAAAAAACGTATAATTTTATATTGAGATTAAATTTATAAAATTTAAAAATATGTTAATTTATAAAATTTTAGATAACGAAAATAAATTTTCAATTGAAAAATATATAAAATATAACCCACTCTTCCCTTGAACCATCCCTAGACGTAAATCTCACGGGTCTTCCTATAAAGAAAGGTCATGCATGGCTTCACAAACAAACTCTCCCAATCCTCAAAATGGCTTTTGTTAGGCACATTGTGGCAGCTCTTTTCTATGTCGTTTTACTCGAGAGATCGGTATCTTTCGCCCAAGACCAACTTACTCCAACATTCTACGACCAAACTTGTCCCAACGTTACCAACATCATACGAGGAATCCTCCTTAATGCTGCCATTAATGATCCGAGGATCACGGCCAGCCTAGTTAGGCTTCACTTCCATGATTGTTTTGTCCAAGTACAACGACCTTTTCGTAACATTTCGTACTTCTATTATTAGATCTCGGGTTTGATTTCATATTAGTTATGTTTTTTATTCTCAGGGTTGTGATGGTTCGATCTTGTTGGATGATCCGGACACGACCGAGAAAGTAGCTCTTCCGAACAATAATTCGGCTCGGGGATATGAGGTTATTGATCAGATGAAGGCGGCGTTGGAGAATGTGTGTGCGCAAACTGTTTCGTGTGCTGATATCTTGACCATTGCAGCTGAAGAATCTGTCGTTCTGGTAAGCTATAAAACTCCCTCTCGGCTGTTTATTGTGTTTCGTTTGATGCTTCGTGTTGAACTTACTAGCTCGATGATTATGCAGGCAGGGGGGCCGTCATGGAAAGTTCCTTTAGGAAGATTGGATAGCCGTTCCGCAAATCGGAGTCTTGCTAATACAGCGTTGCCTGGTTTCAATGAACCACTTGACGACATCAAAGCCAAGTTTGCCGCCGTGGGGCTTGACACCAGTGTTGATGTGGTTGCCCTCTCAGGTAATTTTTTAGGGAGTAAAACTATTATTACCATGTCACATTAGACACATATTTTTAATTTTAACAACAGGGTAACAAGTTTATAATTGAACTAATAATTCAAGTGTTGACCTGGATGTATTTTATCCTTATAAAATTTTGTACGAAAAAAATCCCTCAAATTTGGTGTACAAATATTTAATTTCAGGTGCTCACACATTTGGCCGAGCTCAGTGTTTTACTTTCGACCAAAGATTGTACAATTTCAGCGGCACCGGAGATCAAGATCCGGACCTGAACGAGACACTGGCGGCGAGACTACGCGAGATATGCCCCACCGTCGGCTTGACCAATCTGACGAACCTTGATCAAACAACGCCGGACGTTTTCGACAACACTTACTTCAAGAACCTTCAGGTCGAAGAAGGTCTTCTCCGAAGCGATCAGATTCTGTTCAGTACCCAAGGGGCCGACACGGTTGGAATCGTTAACGACTTCAGCAGTAACCAAACCGCTTTCTTTGAAGACTTTGTGGAATCCATGATACGGATGGGGAATATTAGGCCACTGGCTGATGTGATCGGAGAGGTGAGACTCAACTGCAGAGTCGTCAATGCTAATATTTCGATCGCGGCGACCGATGCGGAGGATGCTCGGCTTGTCAGCTCGACTTAGACAAAAGTGTAGTTACCATGTGTGTGCTACAGACAAGAAGAATAATTTGCGATGGACGAGTGATTTCACGAGATTATCATCCTCCTTCCAATAAAAAATACATCTAATAAGATGTATAACTTCATCACTTTTACGTTTTATGATATTGTTTTCCGATGTAAAGTTAATATCTTATATCTTCCTAAGACGTAACACAAAATCTATTTTAAGGTTTTTTTAAGTTTATGGTAAAGTGTATAAATAATCTCTCGATTATAAAATATTATTTTATTAAGTTTTTAACTATTAAAAGTTATAAAATGACCATTCGACTATTCATATGTTTTAAACTCATTATTTTTTTAAAAAAAATTGGTGACAATCTAAGCTAGACGTTAACCTGCTGATTGAGATATATTAAAATCTGATCTAGAATCTTAAATGACTATCATATCTTAGTCAACATGTTAATATTCAGCTCAGACGACCGTCATCTTTGTATTTTTTAATAATCGATAGATCTACAGAGTGACTCCCTATATTTAAAGGATGATTTTATAACTTTTAATATCAGTAAACTTAATAAAGCAACCATTTGTGTATTTTTAGCACTAAATAATTTAATCGGATATCTTTAGCACTGAATCTGAATGGATCCAAACTAAATTTGGCCCAAATTCACTAAAGCGGGTCAACCCAATTCGATTTAAATCAAGTTAATAGTCAACATTAGTTCCAACCAACAAGATCCATACACGTCATCATTTTCCCACATGTAGACTTATTATTGGATGATATTATGTTACTCGAACGTGTCAACCGGCGAAGAAAACTTCCCTCCCTCTTCAAAAAGCCCGATTCCAACCCTCCCTTTAGAATTCCTTCACAATACAAAACCGCTAACTTTCCGATTAGATCTGAAAACAGTTTCCTCCACCGTGGCGCCGTCGGGGCCGCAAGCACTCTCTCGCAGAAAACCATCTCAGCCGTCAAGTCCAGGTGCGAGCAGAGAAGATCGAAAAGAACAATTTAGAAAGAGTACGTCGATCGATTATCCATTTTGGCAGCAGAATTGGTTCATTGGATTGTTATTCCTGATGGCGATTGGAATCTTAGGTTTTGGTCTCTTCTTCTTACTCACAACCGGTTTCGATACAGACTCTCCTTCCTCCGCCTCCGCTGCCTCCTTCTCCTCCCAAAACGTCGAGGTTTTTAAAAATCACTTTTCAATGATCTCTCATGCTTTTTCTCTTTAAAAATGATGTTTTGTTTCTTAAATTCATTAAATAAAATGAATGCGATCAGATTACTTATGGGACGGTCCTAAAGCTAATGCACGAGAAAACGAAAGTTAGGCTACATTCACACGAGGTGCCGTACGGTTCTGGAAGTGGACAGCAATCCGTTACTGGCTTTCCTAGTGTAGATGACTCCAACAGCTACTGGGTACTCTCTTGTCCCTCTATTACCACCTGTTTTTCATCTTTGATCTGATTTTCTGAAGTAGTTTCCGAGAATTTTATTTTTGTTGCAAATGTTGTGTTTTTTTCAAAATATTTGTTGATGGTTAATCTAGTGGACCAATGAAAAATCTCAAGCTAATAGTAAACATTTTTGTTTGTTTCAATCACGATTAACCATATGCATATATCATTGTTTGTTTTTTTCATTAAGAATTTATATGATATGGTTCAAGAACATGAAATTCTTTGTTTCTGCAATTTCTATGTTTATGCTGACCAGTGCTATTGTTTTGTTTCTACATTTCTTTTCTTATATAATTTGAAATAATTTGATAAAGTTTGGATTCAAGTTTGGGCTTTTACTACTTTGCAATCAAAATCTTGACCAATCAAAATGCTTTGCAGATTGTTAGGCCTGAACCTGATACATCTGCTAAACAAGGTGATACCATTCCTGATGGAGCAATTATTAGGTTGCAACACATGAGGACTAGAAAGTGGCTGCATAGCCATCTGTATGCATCTCCAATATCAGGAAACCTAGAGGTTAGCATTTTTTACGGTTTCAATGGCCGATCTTAACTTAAACTTCTCAAACTTTGTCAATTTTTAAGCTAATGTTCATTTATGTTGGTAAACCGTGGCGCTTTCTAAAATTGGTTAACAGATGAATAATAGCTTTCAAAGTAGTGTCCATGCTTTCAATCATGCAAACTTACTGATAATGACCTTATCCTGTGGTGTTGGGTTTAGATTAGCTGCTTTGGAGGAGAGTCCGAATCCGATACTGGTGATTACTGGAGGTGAGACAAACTTTTCTTTTGCCAAGTTTATGTTTATCTTTCTTGGTTTTCTGTTGCGCTGATGTTTCATTATTGGACAATCCTCTTCAGGCTTGTTATTGAGGGAAATGGGAAGACATGGAAACAAGATCAAAGGATCCGGCTTCAACATATCGACACCAGTGGTTACCTGCATAGTCATGACAAGAAATACTCCAGAATTGCTGGTGGACAGCAAGAGGTAAGAATGGAATTATCCTTTTAATATTAAACATAAAATACATATGCCTCTTTAGTCTATCATAAGTATTTAAGTAATGCTTTTTTTTCTTCTTTTCTCTCTACTAAATTTCAATCAAGGAATATATATATACTTTCTAAGCTCATCATTTAGTGTGAAAGCTGCACTTATTTATTCTATTATACTTTTCTAACATGGATTTCCTTTTATGAACTGTTAATGGTGAAGGCAGTTGACCAGAATGTATATTTCTGAATTAAATCGGCATTTGCTACTTGTTTGTATGTTAAACCATTACAACATTTCGGTGTAGGTTTGTGGCATTCGAGAAAAGCGTGCCGGTAATGTATGGTTGGCCGCAGAAGGTGTGTATCTCCCCATTACTGAAAGCAAGTAGTCTATACATATGTAAAAGCAGGTGCATGGGTTTTGGATTTTCAGGTGGACACTGCCTGCTTATTTAGTACCTTGCGAAACACTTTTCTTTGCTATATACACTATAATGCATGCTTATGCAACTTCGGATTATATGTATTGAGTAATTTTTTTCATTATAAAGATATTAAATTTCCTCTTTTTACAAAAAAAAAACTTTACCAGTATGAATGAGGAAAAGAGGATAAATATTGTAAGAAAAAAAATGTGAACAGTGTCTTAAACTGTGGCATTGCTCAACTCTGGTCAACAAATGTGACCTTGTTGAGGATATATACAATGTACAAAATGAGTTTGACACTGCATCAGCAATATGTGTAGGCAGATTAATCCATGGGGCATGGTAAACCAAGCTACTTTCCTTTATGAATCACGACAAAATGTCGTTCTGAATATGTTAAGATACCAACGAATGAAGAATGTTTACTCTTTGTTTGTTCACATGTGGCAAGGAAACTTTAACACCATGATTTTGACTTGTTCCAAATCTAAACCTGAGCTTGAGGGATAGTTGTTTCCATAAATTGGCAAATAGCGAAGGATGTATGGATTATTGAGAAGACAGAAATCATAGAGGTCTCCTCGAACCACCGAGATCATACGCAGAGGCGTGGCTGAGGGTGTGCAAAGTGTGCGACCGCGCAGGGGCTCAAAAAATAGGAGCCTCGAAATCGAGTATATCTATCAGTTGTTGTCATTAAGAAATCCAAAAAAATAGGGGTCCAAAAATCGAATATATCTATTAGTTGTCATTAAGAAGCTCCAAAAAATAGGGGTCCAAAATAAGTTCAAAATCTAATGGTTCCTTTATAAGAATTTGCACAGGATCTCCAACAATCTAGCCACGACCCTGATCCTACGAGTGAATAGATAGCTGGTAAAAGCTACAAATACATCTCTATTACTTTACTAGGTTACTTAAATTATCAAAAATAAATCAATGCATCACTGGCCAAATTTGATAAAATGTTGTGGCGGACAGGTATTATCTAGAGTGGGAATATTCATCTCAGACTATTCAAAAAATGGCAACTCAAATAAAATGTGAATAATCAATATTCTAATAAAATGCTTGCAAAGCGTCTATGAGACAATGCATATAAGGAATAACTCATGCACACTAATTTGACAATTCTTAGCATTTAGAGGTAATCTTCAGAGATAACTTATGGATCGAAATTGTGAGGTAAAAGGAAGGGTACGTATACAGATTGTGAGTAGGTTTACATGCATATTGTAACTGAAGTCTAAATGAGAATAAAAACAATATAAGCATCTTTTTTTGTTCAGTTTTCTTACATCTGTTCTTCCTTAATTACTACAATTAATTATAGGTACAAAAAGCCATGAGAGATTTTTTTGGCATTTTTATGGTCTGTTTTGCATACCAAATAGGTCGTGGATTCTTCATTGTGCAGGCAGGTGTGTATCATATTGGTTACATTCCAGATAGACAGAGACGACAGATTTTAGTTACATTCTTCATTAACGGTCAAATTCATATCATATTGTATTGACGACATATTTATATGATTTATTTTTAAGTAGATATAGAAAAGCACTGTTCCGACAATACAAGCTTCTTGGATCATATGCTTCCAGAAGTATTTTTTTTTATCAGGGATTTATTAGATTATGATTGTCATTATATTTTTAAGTGTGTTGTGTTTACCGTAATTGTGATAATAACAAGTGTTATCTTTAAGTAACCTATCTGTAATTTTAACAGTATACATTTATTATATGTAAATAACTTAAACTTTAAGGTTTAAAGTTAAAATATCACCGCATAAAAATATAATACTATGTTTAGATTGTCAAGACGATATATTTAATAATTGATCATGAATAAAAATATTTAATATATTAACTTTCAAGTGAAAGACCATAATACCCAAATAAAATAAGGGTAAAGTTTACAAATAGTTTCTAATTATAAGATACTATTTTGTTAAATCATTCGATTATTAAAAGTTATAAAATGATCATTCAATTATTCTTATTCATGCGACAAAAAATAATATTTAAAAAGTACTTGATATGAAATTCTATTGATTTTTTTGAATAATTTCTATATAGGGAGAAAGGGAGTAATTTTTGCTGGTATTGAACCCACAACTTAAAGAAAAAATGAGGTATAATTTGAGAGGATTCAACCACTTGCTCTATAGATTGTTGATAAATTTTATTAAAAATAAAAAATATAGATTGCCATTTTATTTAATATTTAATATTTAATATATTAATCCTCAAATGAAAAGACCATAATACCCAAATAATTTTGTTGCCCTTAATTACCATAAAAATAAATATAACGTATAATTTTAGCCAAATACATCCTCTCAAAATGTCAAAAATGTCTTTTACAGCCTGTAATTGCAATTAAAGTGCGATAATACCCATCCTAATAATCCATATTATCATGTTCCCCATAGTAATTACGTCACTTCATAAACCGAATAAAACCCGGCGGTTCATGTTAATTTTTATTTTATATTTTTTGCACGGCATCGGTTATTTTCTTCGCTACTTTCCTTCCCCGCCCCGGCCCACCACCGTCTCTCCGGCTCTGGGTCTGACGGAACTTCAACGTGCTTGAAGGGAGCTCAGATCCCTTAATTCTTGGTAATTTGCTTCTACCTATCTTGTACATTTTTTAAACGTTTTGACATTCCAGTTATTTGATTCTAGTGCCGAAGAATGCTGGAAATGAGGTTTTGATTTTAACTTCCATGAGTTTTTATTTGTGGATTGTTTCTTTCTGTATGAAATTTTGTGTTTATATCAAGAATTTTTTACTTAGATATGCTTTGGTTTAATTTTTGGTACATTGTTTGCTTGTCAGCTTGATAGTTATTTTTTTAGGGTTGATAATTAGGTCATTTCGTATTTGTTTTGTTTGTTAAAATATTCATATATGTGAGTGTATGCCTTTGTTTCGTGTGCTTGGAGTGAAATTTGATTCAAAGTTATTGATCAGTTTAAGGAACATGTATGAAAACCTTTAGTTTATGGTTGTTTGATGGTAGATATGTGAGTGGAAATGTCTTTTGCATTAAGTTTCAGCATCTAGGGTAATTTTTAGCTTCAATCCTGTCATTCTCTTCCCCCTTTTGTAGATTCTGTACAGTATGGTGACTGGATATTTTGATAAAAGTTTCAAGATCTATGAACGTCGATTTGACGATATGAGCTAATCTGTGTCGTTGGATGTTGTTATGATGCATGTTTTCCTTCTTTCTTCTGTGTATTTAATTGCTGTTCTGAGTTTATTTACTGTGCCATTATCCAATCAGGTATTTTGGGGGTGTCTTGTCACTTTTGGATTAAACTACATGCTGGTTTATCGACTCAAAAATTTTCTTGTTGTGATCTGAGCTATTTTCTGTATTGACCATTTCCTTTGTCTTCCTGTTTATCATACAGTGTTTCTTGTGTTACGTATAGGTGGCTGTGCTAATTGCACAAACTTATGCAATCATGATCCATTGAGAGACATACACTTACGAAGTATGCTCTCTGCATTTTCGTTTCACGTGCATGCCTATTTTATGCATGAAACGCTTTTAATTAAATGAACACCGAGACAAGGAACATGATCGGTTGTTTATTTTTTCTTTGTTGATAGAAATTGGAGGTCTCATTAAAAACTCCCTTCGTATTCGTTCACATACTAAGAAGTATGTTAACGAACATTGGAAGGAAGAAAAGAGTACCTCATAGTTTATTAATAATAATACCCAATACAAAAGACAACACGGAAAATCCTCCTATGGTGATCTACACCATTACGACAAACACCTTAAACTCATATATCCTCATCCTAAGCCACAGTCGAATAACCTTAATTCTAATTACACCTCCAGCAATTGGATTAAAAACAACGCAAAAGAACATAATACAAAGGAAAAGCAACACCTGCAATCATTTAAACTAAATCAAAGCCACAATTGGAGAGACGAGATCTAATGAGATTCATCTTCTTCAGGAGCCCAAGAGTTTGGTTTGAATGAAGGCTCTATCTCGTGCACCATGATCTTGAAATCTATGTTGTGGAAATTCAGTCTTTGCGTTGTGAAAAGTGCTGATGCCTTGGATAAAACAATGTTGGCATTCTGTTACTCTTTAATTTATGTTTTTTGTTTGTTCAAATTTATAGATATGGAACATACAAATGGTTCTTCGTAATTGGTTTTACTACCCCTTTACCATTTTTAATGATTAAAATCACAGAGAAAACTCCTGTCAAGCCTGTGGAGAGACTGAGAATCTCTTGAGTTGTGCTACATGTACTTATGCATATCATCCAAAGTGCTTACTTCCTCCATTGAAAGCTCCTCCTCTTCATGACAACTGGAGATGCCCTGAATGCGTATGATTAAATAGTGCTTTCTGATATTGTTACTACCTCTATATATTGGATTTCTGTGAACCGTTCACAGCAGCTTAGGGTTACCTTTTTTTGCTTGCAGGTTAGCCCTCTGAATGATATTGACAAGATACTGGATTGTGAAATGCGTCCTACTGTGGCTGATGATAATGATGCTTCCAATACGGGTTCAAAGCAAACTTTTGTGAAACAGTATCTTGTTAAGTGGAAGGGGTTATCTTATTTGCATTGCACTTGGTAATTTTCAGATTAATTATGTTTATAATATTGTTTATAGTGAACATTAACTATATATCTACATGGTGATGTTAGGGTACCTGAGAAGGAGTTCCTAAAAGCTTTCAAGTCCAATCCTCGTTTAAGGACTAAGGTGAACAACTTCCATCGACAAATGGCATCAAAGAATAGCTCTGAAGATGACTTTGTTGCCATTAGACCTGAGTGGACTACAGTTGATCAAATTCTTTTTTTTTTTTGATAAAAGTTGGAGGCCTCATTAAAAACCTCCCTAATGGTCGTCTATTTCCTGAAGGAAAAAGACAACCAGCGGAAAGAGGAAAAGAGTACCTCAATTTATTAATATAGATGAATTACAAAAAGTTTAGGAATTACACCAGGAACATAATATTTCAAAGAAACACTAGGCACAAACCTAAAACATAACCCTTACAAATCACCCAATCCCCTCCTTTGCTAATTGATCGAATTCTTGCTTGCAGGTTCACTTATCTAATAACATTTTCTTATGTATACAGCCATATGCATGTTATACATGTATATCGTAGTTCTTTTTCCTTGATTTTGGTCATCTGATTTCAATAATCATCTTCATGCACAATTGCACATTATCATCTGAATTCTGGATATTTATTTACTTTACTGTTTGTGAATCTGGTTGGTGTTTTTGTGCCATGTTTTAAGCTTTATTTCTGGTTCAGTAGCTAATGTACCATATGAATGTTTGTTATGGGTACTGATTTATTCAGGGGAGATGAGGATGAGAAGGAATACCTTGTTAAGTATAAAGAACTTCCTTACGATGAATGTTATTGGGAGGTCGAATCAGACATATCTGCATTTCAACCTGAAATTGAGAGATTTAATAAAATTAGGTCCAGATCTCGTAAATCTGATAGTCAGCAAAAAGGCAGCCTTCGAGATGCTGTTGAGTGCAAGAAAAAATCAAAGGAATTTCAGCAGTGTGAACATAGTCCCGAGTTTCTTTCTGGAGGTAGATCTATTTCTTTTTCCCTGCAATCTTGCACTTGTCTGAGTATGCTCGCACATAGTCTGTCATTATTAATTGCTAAAATCATTTAAATGGAATTCTAGGCACATTGCACCCTTACCAGCTTGAAGGGTTGAACTTCTTGTGTTTTTCTTGGTCCAAACAAACACATGTAATTCTTGCTGATGAAATAGGCCTTGGTAAGTCCTATTTGCAAGCGGGTATTTTTTTTGAAGGAATTTGAGTTGCTTATGTCTTATATAATATGTTGCAAATGCTTTGTCTTTTATGCTTGCAGGTAAAACGATCCAGAGTATTGCTTTTTTAGCATCTCTTTTTTGAAGAGAAGATTGCTCCTCATTTGGTAGTAGCACCACTTTCAACATTATGGAACTGGGAACGGGAGTTTGCAACATGGGCTTCCCAAATGAATGTTGTATGTACATGAAAAATATAAAATTACCAGTTACAATTCCCTACATATGCTATTTTAATCGAGAATTCTATGATGCAGGTTATGTATGTAGGTTCTGCCCAAGCTCGTGCAGTAATAAGGGAGTATGAATTTTATCATCCTAAAAAGGGTCATAAGTGTAGATGCTCGTTTTTGTCCTAGGTCCAATACAAGACTCAAAGTGGATTGCAGGACTAAAATAAGTATGACAGTTTGTAATACCCAGTGAATAACCAAGTCAGATTATTTTTGGAGCCACGTAAGAAGCAATGAGGCAAACGGTTATGGAAAAAGAGAGTAAAAACTGAAGAAAACAGTTTGTAAGTGGGGGCACGACTTGAAGAGCAGTTTTTGGGAAGAGTTAAACTAAAGGGAGGGTCAGTTGTTAAGGGGAAACTAACAGCCATTGACAAGGGAGGGGAAGAAAAACAATCAACGACAGCGAAACCAAAAACAATCCAAAAAAAATAGAAATCACCATTCTAAAAATCAAGAAAAAAGACTTACCTCTTGAATCCAGAAGCCTTGGTCGTCTTCTCTAGGAACTCACGACCCGTGAGAAGGTAAATCCTTCATTTTTTTTGTTATTTTCCAGTCATGCATGCTGGTTTTAAACCTTATTTGATGGGTTTTAAGTAGGTCTCGGTCGGGATTGTCCTCGGATATAGGGGTTCTTGTTATTTTCTCGTCGAAACTTAGGGAGAAGGAAACCTACAGTGGACGTAGGTTTGGTTTTTGAGGGGTCTCGAGGGTTCGATTAGAGCCTAGGCGTTGGGGCTTTGGTTTAGCGGTTGAGAGGCTAGTTGTCGGGGAAGTTTGGAGGTGGCAGTCGTGGTGGTTGCCATGGTCGTCTAGGGTTTGAAGGATGAAGAAGGTGAGGTTGGGGAAAAAACCAGAGAAAAGCGGCGAGGGGGGGAGTTGTCTGGCTTAGGGGTTGAGAGAAGAAGTAAATTAGAATCATATGTCAAAACGCCGTCGTTTCAGTCGATACTTTCCTAGTTTTTATTTCTGACCCAGTATTATGCGCGCATTCCATTTCGGTCCCCAAAATCAGGCATTTCGAGCTTTGTTGTTATTTTAATACTGTCTCTTAATTTTAAGCGTTTTATATCTTAGCCCATAATCATGTTAGAGCTTTTTTTTCACTGGTTTTACATTGGTTATGTAATTTACGGAACTTTCATTTTGGTCCTTGAACGAATCTTTTGTGCCTTCTTAATTTGGTCTTCACATTTATGAACAGTTTTCATGTTAGTCCTGAAATGTTTTTATGTTTTATTTATGAAATGTAATTTGTAATTTGGTTGTTTGACAATTTAGTCACTTAGCATGCTTTCTTAATTTAATGGTTAATTCCTACTTTACATGCTTAGTTTAATTTTATTTTATTATGGTCCTTCATGGTAATTTTGAATGTGAAGTCGAGTTATTAATAGCATGTTTTATTGTATATATTGTTTTATTCTAATGTATGTTAATGTCGTAAATACATATGATTTTTTTTATTTATTTATAAGAGTTAGAAGTTTGTTTGAGTGCAGGGCATATTTTAATTAATTTTGTTTTTGCATGACATTATTTTGCATAATATGCATGATAGCTTCATTTGCATAACTCGACCGTATTCATAATTGGATTAAGGGTAATATATTTTTAATTTAAAATTATTGAAGTGGGCAGTCATAACTGATTTGAGGTCCGCTTTTAATGATTTTAAAATAAAAGTGTATCCCGAAAGTGAAACAAAAAATTGATTTGTCATCTAAAATTCGGGAACGAGAGAAAAAGAAATGTTCGTTTATTTAAATATATCGAGAAAAGGTTGTTATATCTTTAAGATCCGGTCTCGATATTTGTAAATAATCGAACATTCTTTATCTTTCTAAAATGACTTGGTAATTTTAATTTAATTCGTTTGAGTGTTCTTGAATGTTTTAAATTTACATTTTTGTTTTATGGGATCAAAATTCAAATTAACTTCGAATTTGTAAAGTTCATTGCAAAAACGTTAATTAATCGATTAGGTACCGATTTAGGGCGTTGTGGGGGTGCTAATCCTTCCCCACACGTAACCGACTCCCGAACTCGGATTTTGGTAACGCAGATCTCAATTTGTTGTTTTAATAAAAATTAATTTTTATTTAAAATAACAAACATTTTTGGGTGCCCAATCACACCCTAATCAAAGATTGGTGGCGACTCTTTGAACTATATTTTTTCGATCATAAAGGAAATTTGATTTTTTTTGAAACGAAAGGTTTTTAAATCGTATTTGTTTTTAAATTAAAAATCAATTGAAAGAGATAAATTAAAAATTAATGTGGTTTTTTTAATCTCACCTTTTTTCACATTTAAGAAAAAATCGTTTCGACAATAAGAAGATAAAAAAAAGAAGAAAGAAATCTGACCAAATTGTTAGTGAAAGAAAACTAGATAGGATGAATTTTGATGTTCTTCTAACGTCATATGAGATGATTAACTTGGACACAGCATCGTTGAAGCCAATAAAATGGGAGTGCATGGTATATCTTGGTGCTCATTGAGTCTATTTGGTGGTTTTTTTAGTGAGTTTTTGCTCATACATGATTCACTGTGTAGATCGTTGATGAAGGACATCGGCTCAAGAATAAAGACTCAAAATTGTTTCTTTCATTGAAACAGTATACCAGTTACCACCGCACTCTTTTGACTGGAACTCCTCTTCAGGTTTGTTCTTTGTTTTGGTATTACATTAGAGATCACAAAAGTTATCACAAATAACATTAAAATTTGTTCAATAAGTCACGAACATGTTTTCCCTCAGCAGCACAATTATTTGCATGTTATTCCTTTCATATCATGTTTTGCTATATATCTTTTTATGTCTCAATATGAATGCTGCTTTCCTAGCCTTTTATTTATCTCTTCTACTTACCTAAAAGCCAGTAAACTCCTATGAGAAAATTTTCGAATTTAAAAGTTTGATGTTAAGAAATAAAGTCAGGCTGCATTATTTCTCTTTTGTAAGTAAGAGTTCCTAACCATTGAACTTAAAATATGTCTGCAGCACCTTGTATTTATTTCTAAATAAAGTGAAAGCTTGTTTACAAATAAAAAGGTTTATATTAAGCAGTTCTTTGAATGACTTTGTTTCTGTTTATATTCTCCTGGCCCATCAATTCTCTCCTAAGGATGCAAGAAGCTTACTAAGTTTGTTCTATTTTGGGTTTTTCGTTGCTGGTTCTTAACCTTTTATGATTATTTCTGTTTGTCTTTGTTTTGTGTTTTTCTCTCTCTCTTTTTTGTGATTATCTCAGAATTTACACACACTCATTTTAATATATTTATGATATTTTTTATTTATGACTTACTCGTGGACATTTGTTTGATTCTAGAACAATCTGGATGAACTTTTCATGCTAATGCACTTTCTTGATGCTGGAAAGGTTAGTATCAATTTAGTTATATGGAATATGGATTTTTATTAACGTAAAGTTCCTGGAAGATTTTAAAGTTTCTTGAGCATTTTCGAAAGCATTTTTTTGGTTCACCTATATGTAGTTCGGAAGTTTAGAAGAGTTCCAGGAGGAGTTTAAGGATATTAATCTGGAGGAGCAGATTTCAAGGATTCATACAATGTTGTCCCCACATCTCCTAACTACTTAGCTGAATTAGTTTTTTCCTGGATTAGATATCTCTAATCAATGTGGTTATGGAGTTGCGGAAGCTATGTTGTCATCCTTATATGTTGGAAGGTGTTGAACCAGTTATCGAAGATGCAAATGAAGCTCACAAGTAAACTTATATGCAAGCTTTTTTGCTAAAATTTCTTTTTATTATCATAATGTTTTTCATTTTTCTTCATCTTAATCTACTATTGAAACTATTCTTCTGAAATTTGTACTGAACCAGTAAATGTCTGCTTCTACCTTTTCTTTATGGCTTTTTACAGACTGCTCCTGGAATCTTCTGGGAAATTGCAACTGTTGGAAAAAATGATGATAAAGTTTAAAGAGCAGGGACATAGAGTTCTTATATATTCACAATTCCAGCATATGTTGGACTTATTGGAGGATTACTGTACTTACAAGGTAATATTTGCATTAGCATGAAGATTTTATGGTTAAATTGTTGTTTCACTGAAAAATTAGGAAGTTTTACTTATTATTGGTGCCCCTTATGTATTTTTCAGAACTGGCAATATGAACGTATAGATGGAAAGGTTGTTGGAGCTGAGAGGCAGATACGCATAGATCGGTTTAATGCCAAAAATTCTTCCCGGTTTTGCTTTTTGCTTTCTACTAGAGCTGGTGGCTTGGGTATAAATCTCGCGACTGCAGATACAGTTATCATTTATGATAGGTCAAACAATTACCCTCTTATATATCCTTTCTGTTTTCTGTTTCTGCTTTTTTATTCTTTTAATTTTTTCTTGTAGTGGGGGGTTATATTGATTGAATTGCATTCTTCCATAATTGTTGATCGGTTTAGTTTTATGCTTTATTTCATTTATGTAGGGTAAATCTTGACTGCTAGGTAAAATTAACTTGTCTAGGAATTGGGATTAGAGCATAAAGTAACAGTAAGAAAGTGTTTTCATAGATGATGGATAAAGACAGACTGCGAAGATGGAAGGACTTGATTCTCAAATTTAATGTAAAAGTCGTAGCAACTCAGTAAGTTGTATATTGTGTTCTGGACGCAACCCGAATGATCAAGAAGCACAAACCTGATATTGCCTTTACAGTACCATGTGACAGAATATTAGGTTTCTCATATTGCAGAGCGAATGGTATAAAGGTTACAATATCACGAACTATTGCCCGTTTGCTGATGTAATGTTGAAACCTTTTTTTGGTGACTTTCAGTTTGTTTATTTGTTTGTGTAATATTTTAAGGTTTAGGTATATTGCATGCTCCCTTTGGTTTCGTTCAATTGAAAAGTGAAAATATGGGTCCTGCCTCTACAGTGATTGGAATCCTCATGCTGATTTACAAGCAATGGCTAGAGCTCATCAAGAAGCACAAACCTGATATTGCCTTTTCAGTACCATGTGTCAGAATATTAGGTTTCTCATATTGTAGAGCGAATGGTATGAAGGTTACAATATCACGAACTATTGCCCGTTTGCTGATGTGATGTTGAAACCTTTTTTTGGTGACTTTCAGTTTGTTTATTTGTTTGTGTAATATTTTAAGGTTTAGGTATATTACATGCTCCCTTTGGTTTCGTTCAATTGAAAAGTGAAAATATGGGTCCTGTCTCTACAGTGATTGGAATCCTCATACTGATTTACAAGCAATGGCTAGAGCTCATCGACTTGGCCAAACGAATAAGGTCCAAGTTGATTCCTTGATTTATTTAAGGCAACCCATTCTCTCTCTCTCTCTTCCTGTTTTCTTATGAAGAGTATTTTCTGTGTTATAGGTGATGATTTATCGGCTCATAACTCGAGGATCCATTGAAGAAAGGATGATGCAGATGACTAAGAAGAAAATGGTTTTGGAGCATCTTGTTGTTGGGAGGCTGAAGGCTCAAAATATTAATCAGGTACTTCTGATTTATGATATAGCAGTTTATAAAAGGATTCAGAGATTAACTAATTCACGGGTTAGTTATGATGTTATAATGATTACATGGCTCAAGAAGGACCTAACTTACCTAGCTTTAAATAGTATTTTTCATATATTATTGAAATAAATCTCAAAACTACATAAAATCTGATCCAATGTGCAATGTAATATGGGAACTTTGATTTGGTGCAATGTGAACAATGACTAAATCTAACTATTTTCATGTTGTGTAAGTATTTTTTGGTATGCAATAAATTAACTTAAAATTGTACCATGTCGGTATTGTGTTAGTAGCATGTCAAATCAAAATTAATGTTTCATGTATACAATTGCACAAATCAAAATTCCTGTATTATATTGCCCATTGGATTGAAGTTCGTGTGTAGTTTTGGGATTTATCCTTATATTATTATGCTGGAATAAAATGGTTTTTAGAAAAAAAATAGAACCCTTAAATAAATAGATTGCTGGAGAATGACAACACTGTTGGGTTTGATATGAAAGTAGATTGTCATTTGGGATATCCCAACCAATTATGGAAACACATTTGTCCTTGCTAATTGTCTATGTGGTGTAAATAAACCGGTATAGTGTTGTGACTTCTTGAAATTCCAACCGTCTATTTCTCTTGCACATTCTATTGAATGGAAGTTTATGCTCGAAGGAACTATTTGCTGATGAAAACAATGAAGCAGTAAAGTCCCGCCAAATTCATTATGCTGCTGCTGCTATTGATAGGTAATCCATTATTCACTATTGTTTCTACATCTTGATTGATAATGGCCTCTGCCAGTTTAAAGTTAATTTCTCGGTTTTATTTTCCCCTTTGATAGATTACTTGATCGTGAACAAGTTGGCGATGAAGAGGCTTCAGTGGATGATGAAGAGGAAGATGGATTTTTGAAGGCTTTCAAGGTTTTATTAATTTTTATGTCTTAACTTCTTCTGTGTTATTCTTTTACTGGATGATGAACTAATATGGCTTGCAATTATTCACTTCTTGAATTACCAATTTTAGGCTTGACACAAATATGACCTGATACATGTTAATTGATTTTCTTCCCCGGAATTCTCATCATTAAAATTCCAAATTTAGCATATTTAAAGTAAGCTTTTTTTTTTTGGAAGAAAGAGTTCTTATTTGTGTGCATCCTTGGCATATTGGTTTGATTTTTCTTTTTTTGAGTGCCAAAATCTAGTGATTATGGCATTTTGTTAAGCATAATATCTCGACTAATAGAATATTCAGTGCAGTGATAGTTTACTGGGCTCTTGAGGGTTTCAGTGGTGGATTTGTCATTTGAGTGATGAGACTTGCCTATTAATTGTCCCAGATATTTTACTTTGGGAATTAATCAGCACCTTATCATAGTCTGTGCCATTACCATATATGTAAGGCTGTTTATTTCTACATGGGTCCAGTTATTTTAGGGCAGCCATCTGTCAAAATTTCATTGCTCTTTTCAAAGGTTTGATTTCTTAATTACAGGCAACTGCAGCATGTAACGCCATAGCCTGTGCCATATATTTAAGGCTCTTTATTTCTCCATGGGTCCAAATATGTTAGAGCAACTATCTATCAATATTTGCGTTACATAATGCTCTTGCCTGTATTTGAGAAATCAAACATTTTAAAAGAGCTATAGAGTTTTCAAGGTCAGTTACATGAATTGGTGGTTTAATGAAATCTGTTCCAATGGAAAAATTGGAGCTGACATTATCATTGGGTCGTTTTGTTGATTCTTTGTAGACAGTTCATTGATAAGAAATGGGTGGGTACGCATGGTTTGGATGTATTTGGGATGTAGCATATCAACTTTTGGCCATTTTCAATGAATGACATTCAAAACAGTGGTAGGTATAAGTCTGAAATGGTAAAGTTGAGCAAGTCTGACCTATCATTATTCATTTGGCTTTCTTGGACTGCCAAATACAGAACTTTACCATGTATACCGCTGTCAATATATGTTTAGTCTTGCAAGTTTGTTGAATCACGCAGTCTCTCCTTTTTAGACTCACTTTCAGATTTCAGTGCCTTTCGGTTTACTAAAGAAAAAGAACTACTGGTGTTTGCTGCAGGTAGCTAATTTTGAATACAAGGAAGAAGAAGCTGTTGCAGAGGAAGAAACTCAAAAATTGACCACGGAGAATAGCAATACCATGAACAATTCTGAAAGAGCAAGTTACTGGGAATAGTTGTTACGAGACAAATACGAAGTTCAAAAAGTTGAGGAGTTCAATGCTCTAGGAAAAGGAAAGAGAAGCCGTAAGCATGTATGTATATGCCATAATGGCATAGCTCAAAATTTGATTGAGTCAGGAATTGATTTATTTGAGGTGTCTCAGGAGTTGACTTAGCTCCACTCTGGTTATTGATTTTTTGTTAGTAATGTTGTTGCGGTACTTATTGATTTCCTAGCGTTATCTTGGGAAGATTTATTTATTTATTTTGCTAAGACTACTACCCTCTAAATTTCTATAGACGGTCTCTGTCGAGGATGATGACCTTGCTGGTTTGTAAGCTCTGATGGCGAGGACGATAATTTTGAAGCTGAACTGACTGATGGTGATACAACTTCATCTGGAACTCAATCTGGTAGAAGGCCTTACAGGAAGAGAAACCGCGGTATGTTTTGTCTGTCCTCAATGATGGCCATTATTTATTCATATGGTACTTATAATTTCTCCAAATTCTAATCATTGCAGTGGATAGTACTGAGCCAATTCCTCTAATGGAAGGTGAAGGAAAGTCATTTAGGGTGCTTGGTTTCAATCAGAGTCAGAGGGCTGCATTTGTTCAGATTTTGATGAGGTCAGTCTTTCCATTATTATTTTGCGTTATTTAATGGAGATAATTTCCTCTCTGTCCCTTTCTTTATGTGGATGAATGTATTACTTTCCTCTAATATTCCAAGCATCATCGTGTTATTTTGATCGTGATTATTTTATTGCATCAGGTTTGGGGTTGGGGACTATGACTGGAAGGAGTTTGCACCTCGTTTGAAACAGAAGTCTTATGAAGAAATAAGAGAGTATGCAGAGTGGCTTTTTCTTCTTATTTGTTATTTTCTTGCTAGATATGTATATTATAGACGTTTTAAAAATTTAATGGTTAAGTTTTAGTTTCTTGTTATTTTTTAATGGATTTGAATGATCTGTGTGCATATGTCATTTGAGTTTGTTTAACATGCGGTTTAGGAGCTTTTAATTTCCTGCCACTTGGTGTGCTGTACAATTGGTGGTTTTTTTAATTCATGCTAGCATGAATGCAGTTTATGCTTTCTTGATCTCCTTCTCTTCTAATGCTTGGTTTAAGAACATTTGATCAGTTTTTTAAGTCCATTATTGCAATTTGCTTGTGCAGATTTCTTTCTCCAGCTATACTTCTCGTATTGCATGTTGAGAGCATAAGAATAGAAAGTAGTCATTTATGGTTCCTTTTTTCTCTATCTTATTTTCAGATATTGGTTTCTTTTCTTGACGCATATTGCTGAAGATTTAACCGACTCTCCAACATTTTCAGGTTATTGATCAATGTTGCAGGGCATTATTTTTTTTCCTTTTTGTTTTAGTACTTTACCTTCAATTTTTGGTTTCTTCCCTTGGTGTTTGACATTTGATCTGCAATATATACATTTGGCTGTAGATGGTGTTCCCAAACAAGGTCTCAAAATTCCAGTTGTACTAGTGAGGATATCTGTTCTTATTTTACTAAGTAGGAAGGTAAGCTTGCCAGTTTGTATTATTGGAGCTTGATTCTGCTTGGACCGAAAATTGGTTTACATAATCTTAATTTTAAACTATCCTTGTGCGTTTCTGAAGGATACTTCAGAGTTGGTGTTTTGTGCAACCAAAACAATATGGGATATCTGTTCTTGTTATATCTATGTTTGAAATAACAGGTTAAGACTGTCTCAGAACAGCCTGGCACCCCTCTTTTTACCAATGATATTATCATGCGCCATCCAGCATTAAAGGGTGGGAAATTTTGGAAAGAGGAACATGATTTATTCTTACTGAGTGCTGTTCTAAAGTACGCATCTCTGATGTTCTTGGACATACACTGAATGGCTGCACTTATTTTTCATATGTTTTTTGTTTTTTTTATTGAAGTTATTGAAATATTAGTCTGGGTTATCAGAAAATTGATGCTTTTGACTCAATATTTTTCAAAGGTGTTTCTAATAGTGGAGATGCATTTTTGAAGCTGTATCCTTCTCTGTAATAAATGCCTGTTGACAAATTGTGGCCTGTTTTTTGTACTCTTGAAGTCTAGTGAAAGTGGGTGCTTTGATGCCTATGACACTACTCAAATTATAGCCAAAGATAACTGTTTTATTACAATATTACTCCAACCTAGTTGATATTGGAGTTTGGTGGGATATGCTCCAACCATAGTGACCTCTCTGTATGGTGTCTGCTTTGCATGCTGTTTATTACAGGATTTTCTTAGATGTGAAGAAAAGTAAAGCATGTGACCAACATTAACTTCAGATATGTTTATTTTTGCATGCTAAGCTATATTGGCACCTTCATTTCTTTGGTTAGCTTGCTGGGACTAGTCTGTTATATTTCATTGCTAGATGCTTCTGCATTTTTATTTAACCTTTGGCGTACCAAGGTAATCAAAGGCATCTGTTGAAATCTTTGGGTAGCAATTTGCGTAAATTTATGATAGCCTTGATCGACAATCAATTTTATGTGTTATATAGTATACTCTTGCTTTATCTACTGTAATGCAATTTGTATGCAGCTATGAGCGGATTGGAATTGGCCATATGAATATTTTTTCACTTATTTCCTTATTTGATTGTTAGGCATGGGTATGGAAGATGGAAGGCTATTGTTGATGATAAAGACTTGAGGATTCAGGAGGTCATTTGTCAAGAGTTGAATCTTCCCTTTATAAATCTTCCTGTTCCGGGGCAAGCTGGTTCTCAAGTGCAGTATGTCGTTAATGCAAGTAATGCGGAATCTAGTGGAAACCAGACTCGGGGAAATGACTCTGGGAATGGCATAGGAGGTGAAATAGGCCAGGGAGTTGCTGATCCTGTGAACCAAACACAATTGTACCCGGATTCTTCCATTTTGTATCATTTTAGAGATATGCAGAGAAGGCAGGTTGAATATGTCAAGAAAAGGGTGCTTCTTTTGGAAAAAGGGATCACTGCTGAGTTTGCGAAAGAACAGATGGTAAGTTCAATTACATCTAACCGGAGTTGTGATGTTGGCTAAGGTGTTGTTCTATGAATTATAAATGGGCATTGTCTGGCCGAGATATAATACCTGGTTGGAAGTTATGGCCTGGGCAATTACTACGAGCTTTAAGCTTTTAGTGCATTATAGTTTTGGACTTAGTTTTAATAAGATGAGAGAAAGGTATATCATATTGCATTCAAGGACATCCATGGGAGACTTGTTATTGATTACACCATTTCTTTTTCACTCGGAAATGTACCGAGACATTCAAACGATTTTGTTTGGTGCCTTGACGTATGTTTTCTTATAATAATATGAACCAAGGACTAATTCCAGCTTTTACTCCAGTAGACAATCCATAGTTTACTATCTTGTAGACGATCCATTTGGTCGTGTCCAATTGTTGGTTGTTCCGACGATCTTCTAGTTTCTTGTACCATGCTTTCAGGTTTCATGTTAAATATGTTATGAACTTTAAGATACTTGCTGACTTACTGCTCGCTTTCGTCCATAATTTTGCTCGTAGAGGGAATTAAATGCAAATGAGGTGCCAAGTGAAGAACCACAGATTGGACAAAGGGTTGCTGACATGCCAAGTTCAAACGCAAGAGAGATTCCTTCCAGAGTGATTGACCAGTTACCTTCAAATAGATGCAATTGGTAAGCTGTAATTTCTTTTAAGCATTAAACCAGTTGAGAAATTATTACCTACGGACAATATATCAGACACCATTCTCATATGTAGTAGTACCATTGTCATACACAAGACACGTTAAATTCATGATGGTGTCTGAATAAGAGTGATTAGATATTAGACGGCCTATCACCCTCCTGTCACCTTTATATGCTTTATTTATGTTGGTTAAAGAGTTTGTTCCTTGTGTTTTCGATTTACTGTTCCCAAGTATGCTTTGGTTATGACAAAAATTATCCTGGTGCAGCATCAGGGCATTTCCTCAACATTACAGTAAGGTACTTGATTGTGTTTGAAGGGACTCGAATTTGCTATAAGATCAAATGGATAGAATGTTGCAATTTATCCGGCATCTTAGAAATGGAAATTTGTAGCAAGTGAGGTCTGAGGATCATGTTTTGATTTTCTTTCCCCGATTCATTTGCAGATGTGCAAGATCTTGGAGGACAATCCTGATGAGAATCAATCAAGCCTTGATTGGAAGAAATTTATGGGGACATAAGGCAGACTCTTTCACCCGTAGTTGGCACAGGTGCAGGTTCAGAGAGCACTGCTGTTAGGTCCACTTCACCGCCTAACCAACAGTCTGCCGATGGGGCAGAAGTTGAGATGGAGGACACACCGAACGATTCAGAAGCAATGAAACCAGCTACCGCAAATGACGATGTGATGATGGAAGAAGCTGGGAATGAAGGTCATGTTGGATGATTAAAAAGCATTGCTGCAGAGAGGAGCCTAAACTATCATTGATCTTTATTTAATGATCCTGTTAGACTCTGGCTGGCATTACTAATCCAATCTAGGAAACCCACAGGATATAGCTTAATTAGTCACAGTTGTTAGGTTTAGCTTTACAGACATTTCAAGAGATCTTACTCATTGCTGAACTGATGATTATATGATCTCATTTCATGTTCCTTTTCATTTATCATAATTATAAATAATCTTTCAAGCAAACCCACTTCTTCTAATTATTTATTCCATATCCAACAGGAGATAGTTTTTTTTTTTTAATCAAAGAATGTTTGAAGTTAAAACAGTCAAGCCTATTCAAGTTTACATGTCAAACCTATGTGGCTTTTGATGTTTGGGTCTTATAGTGTAAACAAAATGGTGATGGCTTAGGCTTTAATTAGGGCTTTGAGGATGTACATATATTTTACATATACAAAACTTCCTAAATGATTAAAGAATATATAACTTTCATCAATGTCCTCCCCTAAATCTAACTTTCTTAAAAATCATCTATAAAGTAACATGCTATATTCTTCACTTTATCCATGCAGTGCTCGTTACACTGCTGTCCTCCCTACGTGTAAAACTTGCAAGCTATACCCATTTTATTAGTATTAGAATTGTATTTATCTTCTTTTTCGATGCGGATGTAGGTTAAAAAGATAAACTATATTACATATTATCTCTTTTAAGTATGATTAATTTTGTGCTTATTTTGTATGTCAATTACTCTTCATGCACCTATAAACATAGGCAGAAACATATGGTGAGTAGGAGTGTCAAATGTGTCAGTTCACACTCCCAAACTTTTTTAAGTGATAAAAAATGTATATAAAAATATTAAAAATAAATTCATTAACACTCCAATTTTAAATATATATATATATTAAAAATAGTAATACTATTTTAAAAGAATATTGAGATTAATTTTAAAAAATAATCGACACCCCTTAAAAAATTAACATTAATCATTTGTCCCCACTCATATGGGGGAAAACCGTTTTTATATTTTTTATACATTTTTATATCATAATTTAATTTTTTTATTTTGGTCATTGCCTATAAATTAATATATATATATATATATTATACAAATATGTGAATTGATAGATCTAATTTAGGAAATAATGTGGAAAACTGACTACCCTTTCATCTATGTCTTGTCTTTCTAACAAAATTTAGAAGAAAAAAAAGAGTAGGACCTATACCATGTGCATGTATGTTACCAAATCACATGATCGACCATGTGGAGAGGAAATGGTGAACATGAACAAAAGTGGCAATGACATGCAAATGCATTGCACCATTAACCTAAAATTCTATATTTAATTTTAAAAATTAGGGTTTTTTCATGTTTCCAGATATGGTTGGCCTTTTCCGGTGGTGTAGGCCACCAACCTTTTGTTCTACACTCCTACATCAAAAAACAAAAGTGGTTATCCTTTTGGATTACTCGATTCAACGTATCAATTAAAAAAACATGATAAATTCCTCATTACGAAGACAATCATGATACAAATAATTTTAGGGTTTGTTTGAGAAAATATTTTTTATACTTATTCTACGGTATTATCTATTTGAATGACATGTGTCTTATTTGCGATTACGGTTTTAATGTTTAGACGTTAAAGTTTGAGATTCATAATATATGTTTTTAGAGATTAGGTTGTAAGATTAAAATAGATAAGATTGTGTATATGAATAACGTATCAAATAATTTTTTTATAGGGTTTTATAGCCATATGATTATGATTGTCTCTTCCCCAACATTTCAGCATGTGATTCTTTACACCATGATTGGCTTTGACTACTTTTTCTTCACATCCAAGCTCTGCAATATTCAAGGGAAACCCTTTTACTATGGGAGCTTGTCCGACAACAAAGTTGGTAAATTCTTTTCCCTTCTCACTAGGTTTATCATTCCATTTCTTAGACAAGACAAACTCCTGTTATTTTCCAAAGTTTCTTTTGATTAATTATTGGTTTAGACAATACACATTTACAAACAGGTTCCAAGCTTGTTTGTTTAATTTCTGCTCGTTAATTATACATTTGTTTAAGAGATGATTGAGAAATCAAAGGAGTAGCAGTTGAGATACTGAAGGAAATGATTGGATTAGTTGTCCTAAGAGCCAAAACTGACCCGATAGTTTAAGACTCTTTGACTTCAATGATTAAAAAATATATTGGATCCCATATCACTATTTTTTTCATTAGTCTAAGAAGAATACGACGTAATATATGTTTGAATTCAACTATTTGACAATGAACTCTCATAGATCCCTACAGTGGTCGTATATAACAACAATCCCTTAATCACTGAAATCCCTTAATCACTGAAATCACTTAGGGTCTGTTTGTTTAGCTGTAATTGGTTTTTCAGAAAATGAATTACTGGAATTTGAATTACTGGAATTTGAATTACTGGAAAATGAATTACTGAAATTTGAATTCTGGAAAATGAATTACATTTCTGGAAAATGAATTACATTTCTGGAAAACATCTGGAAAACGTTTTATAATGTTTGAAAGATGTTATTTAAAAAAAATTTCGGTATATTTTAGTGAAATAAAATTTTATAAATTATATTAATTATTTATTAAAGTAATAGTACTATATTATATTTTAAAAAATATTAATTAGTATATTTTAATATCTTTATTAAAATATTATTGAAATATATAAATAATATTATTCATTATTAAATATATAAAAAAATTTATTATATATTATTAAAATAAAAATATAATATCTTATATTATTATAATATAATTGATTATTTTATATAATATTAAAAATATTATATTATATTATTATAAATATTAATAAATATATTTTAAATATTTTAATAATTAATATTTTGATGAAAATGATATTAAAATATTTTATTAATATTAAATTCATAAAATAAAATTATTTTGAGTATTTTTGCTTTGAAGTGAAAAGTTCGGAAAATGACTTACGGAAAATGAATCCGTAAGTCATTTTACAGAAAACACAAAGGAAATTCTGTTACTAGGAAAATGAATTACATTCCGGAAAACGAATTACGTGAAACAAACACGGGAAAACGTTTTCCGGAAAACGAATTACGTGAAACAAACACGGGAAAATATTTTCCGGAAAACGAATTACGTGAAACAAACACGGGAATTCGGGGAAAACCAATTCCGTAATTCCAATTACGGGAAACAAACAGACCCTTAATTCAAATTCATTTCGATATCTAAATGCATAATAAATCTTTATTTTTTTTAAATTTAATAATTTGATGTTCTTCTATATTCAATCCTAATTACGTTTTGGTGACAGAGTTCAAACCACGTCATGATGGTAAACTCACTAACATGCCACGATTTTTAATCACCTTTGCTGAATCAAAAGTAGGACGATATCATTGATCTATTCATGCTTTCTTTTAAGGGTTTGTGGGGGAACAAAATCAATTTCCAAACATCATGTATCGAGTGAAAAAGATGAGGTTGTTGAAATTTTGGAATAGGGAATGTAAATAATAATAAAATGGGGTTAAATATTTAAGTATTACGTCTTTTTATATATTAAACTGTAATACCAATTGAATTAAATTAAGATGTTTGGGTATATCTTAATATGCTTCAAGTCTCTCAGTCATATGGATATGGGACTGTTGACTTACCTGTTTTTAACAGTATTGCTATATTAAATTGGCATTGATTAACTTCATATTTATGGAAAACAAACATGGAATAGATTATTTTTTCGATAGTAATGTTATTGAAAGGAATAATTACGAATCCCGAAAGAATGATGCCCCCTTTTGTTCCTCTATGTTGCTGCAGCACTTGGGATGCTCTTCTTGTTGCTCTTGAGAGTGCAGTGGCTGGACGGGCTCCCAAACCATTTGTGATAATCAAATCGCCTGGAATAAATGAACATTACTTGTTGAGGACGGACCTACAAAAATAAAATTCATCAACACTCAATCACATTCAGTATCCCCTTGTCTTTATCCCCAACCCAAAAGCCTGCGCTTCGTTGAAAAAAAGTAACCTAAACCCCCCCCCCTTCAAACCTAACAATTCCAACCAAAGCTGCTCCCTTTTATCATCCCTGAACCCATCACAAAGAAAGTTTATCAAAAGTTACTGCATTTCATGTGTTATATCATTTAAAGTGATGATGAGTTATGTATCACATTAGCAATTAAATATATATAGAAATGTCACACTATTAATATATGTTGACTGTTAGTCAATCAACAATTTTCATCTAATGGTGTATGTTTTAACCAAAATTAAAATGTTTTAAAATAAAGAATATGGGACAGAGATCATTTGTGCAGAGCTGAGGGTAATTTTGTCATTGTATGACCATTTGTGCAAAGGATATCTTAATTTTTAATATAGTAAAGGGACTAAAACTAGAATTAAACCTAAAAATGGTGAACCGGGGGTCCGCCCATCACGCAAATCCTTGTGACAGGGAGTAATAACTAGGTAGCATGTTGCTTATTGTTACATGCGCATTGCTCGACAGTTTGGTGTGTGAATACTTTGAATAAAATAAAAGGACGATGGCGTTGCATTTTTGGCAAAATTAAAAAATTAGAAAAACAAAATTGATGAAAAACTATTTGAGGATTTTGATATTTATTATAATAATTTAGAATTCGTTATAAGAGTATAACAAATTTTATAAAATATATTTTTATTAGAATTTCTAATATATTAGAATAAATACCTTAAATCTCTGAATATTTCAAATTATTTTTAATGCTAACATTATTACGCTAATTTGACCGTATTTTTTTTCTCTGAAAATGACAAGCATGACAGTGCTTAGTTCTAGACAGCTAGCTTGTGAAAATTTTGGCAATGAAAGTAATTTATTACACAAGATTAGGTACCTCGTAAACCCCAAAAAAAGTAGTAGAAAATAGAGAAATTCCCACAACTTCATCCATAATTGGAAACAGAGCAGATGTTAATAATATCATAGTACCAGAAGCTTACTGTACATTAAGCATCATCTCCTACTAGATTGTTGCTAAGAAGAATGAGTTAATATTAGCCAATGCCAAGGGGTTGAATTCTCTAAACATTGCAGAGTTCAATGGAACCATAGTCCAGAAGTTCCTCGATCATCTGCTCGATGTGATCCTCTTCAAGTGGTTTGAACTGCTGCTGGTTGGTTTCCACTTGAGCATTCTTCAAAACCCAATTGCCTTCCGTCTCTTTCACCGGCATTCCGTCTCTCACAGTACGGTTAATGCCGGTGAAATGCGGAGTCGATGCCTTGTTTTTCGGCTCCTGAACCGACTGCTTCTTGGCGATTTCGAGCGATGCCAAGTAGCATTTATGTAGTTTAGCTGTCAAAGTAGCGGAGAGAAGGCTTGAGGATGATGACCGAGGTGCGTTCAGGTTGTAAGGGAAGTTTGTTCTAGTCCTCGGTCCACACATAAGCCTCGCGGCCTCGTCGTAGGCACGGGCCGCGTCTTCCGCCGTTTCGAATGTTCCTAGCCAAATCCTAGTCTTCCTGCACAAAATGAAACGTTCATTTTAGTACTTTTTTCTTGAATATTTGACGTGCTTACAAATTAATATATGTTCAACAAAGAAAAAATAGAACTGCTCGAACCTAAATAAAAGGGAAATCATGCATGGTTTTCGAAACTAAAAAGTAACTTACAAGACAGGGTGGCGAATTTCAGACACCCAAGAACCCCAATGCCTCTGTCGGACACCACGATATCGTTGTTGTGGTCTGGCCATGTCAGGTAAAAAACAAGAGGTTTTCTTGAAAATGTTTGTTGGAATGCCTGAAAGAGAAAAATGATGCTAGGGAAGGAGGGAAGCAGAGGGGCATTTTGTAGTTGACGCTGGACAGACATATGAGGGCAATTTACTGTCATCCAACTTGACAAAAAAAAACCTTGGTTTGGTCCCACAAAAAGTTCAAGGGTCTTCATTGAATTAATAGCACTGACCAAATTCAATTAACAAGCTTATAATAATAATCTTTTGTTGCAGACACAAAGATTTTTGGAATATTAAAAAAAATTATTAAGCTATAGGTGATTATAAAGTAATATTTATTTTAAATATTTTTTATCATTTAATAATGAACGCGCAATCACCCTTGCAGTCACTGGTGCTTGAATCATAATCTCTAAAAACAATAACAATTCCTTTAACTATTAAGATAAGTTAGTTACATTTCAACATATCTTCATGGCTCTTGTTGAACTATAAATCAAATAATAGAAAAAGGTTTATACCTTCTTTTCAACTATTAAAAAAATTATTATAATCATCGATAACTAATTCATTAATAAACTTATTCATATTAAGTATTGCATAGTCTCAATATGGGAATGATGTTTTTAACCCAGGTTTTTATTTTACAATATCATATTTCGAATCCATAATTTTGTTTAAAATATCTAATATCTCATTTAGTTAGAATTTTATGGAACTTATCTTGTTATTATGTTTTGTTTGGGACCAGATTAGCAATCAAGTGGGTGAGTTTGGGCACATATAATATAACATAAAAGCAGCAAATTAGCAAATTGTTCCCTCAAGGAAAGATTCCATGCATCAAATTGCAGTGGGGAAATGATGGAGTCAATCTTAATCTTGGACTGCATGATTACCAAACCAATCCATATGATATGATCGAATCCCATTCACTGTTTATCACATCAATTTGCCCCCCCCCCAAATCACCTGATCTTTTTGGCATAACTCAACATGCCTTTTTAATCATGATAAAGAAGGGTGAAGATAGAATTTTTTGATGTAAAATAAGATGGGTACTTTACAAGTTGAGCATGTAACTTATCGTCTACATAACAAGATATTCTTTGTAATTATTAATATTTAATTTTAATCAATTTATTTGTGTTAGATATTGTAAAAGTTTATTATAAAAATAATTATTCTTGTTCAATTCATTCTATTTATAATATTAAAATTAGAATTTAAATATTGTATATTAATATTTAATTTTATTAGATCAACTTATTGTTTATATAAAATAATTTCGAATTAGTTAAAAGGAGTAATTTGTAATTTTTATACATTTATTATTATTATTATTATATATATATATATATATATATATATATAGATTAAAGGATGAGAAGAGGAGCAGATATAAAATAGGTGCAAATTTATGGGCATTTCAATGAACATAAGGCATGTGTATATGTCCCATATGTTCTGTTTAGGCACGTGCATCAAACAAACCTTCCATGAGCCTAGGTTTGTACTATTCTTCACGTCTGCTCTGCCTTTAGCAATCCACACATCGTGAAAATAGAGGAAATCCTAAAATATAAATCTGATAATAAAATGATAAATAATTGAAAATTTAATTAAGAGTATAATTTTTTATATTGGATATAATAACTTTTTAGATTATATAGTTTACAACCAAGAATGTTATATTTTTTATAATATTTTTTATAATAAGTCTTAAACCCTGTAATATAACTTTTTAGTTGTAACAAAAATATTATAAATTGTATAAACTTTTAAATTGAGAATGATAACATCTTAGGTTGAAATTAAATATCTTGAATATTGAAAATAGTAGACAATTTTTTGTGATATATGTAAAAAGAAAAAACTGCTTTCAAATATAATTATTTAATATGTTTACGATAAATAAATTATATTTAAATAATGATTTCTATATTATAGAGAATATTATTTTGTTCTGATGATACGGATCCAAACAATTTTATATGTGGATTTAAGTTAAATTTAATATAAAAGATACATATTATTTTATGTAATCATATTTATTAAAAAATCTAATAAATTCGATGGAACTGAACGATAACCCTACTTGTTGGTTATTTTATGGACTTTTAACCCTAGAATTTATGGAAAGCTTAGAGGAACCGTTGCAAGTTGTTTTGAGTGATGGAGACGGGAGGATTAAAAAAGTTTGGTTTCATAATCATGCTTGGCTTACAGCTAATTAACCTTGGACTGCTAATAAATAATCAATATTCCATTTCGCAGACGCGTTAAAGATGCAGCTTAAAAGCCTATAACATGGGTGATGAATTCCTGATTTGACATGCTGTTGGATTAAATTAGTTCATTAGTGTTAAAACCAAGCTACTTTAGTAGTAAAAAAAATTGTTCTTGTTCTTGGAGGTCTTAAGTTCGAGCATTAAGAATGTCATACGTGTGAGTGACAATGTCAAATGGTTAAAAGTTACTTTTAAATAAACACTATATTGTATTTATCTCGGATTAATAAAAATAATATTTTTGAATTTGTCAGAGGTGATTACAAGACAATATTTATTCGAAAGATTCTTAATCGTTTGACAATGATTATTTATACACCCTTATAATTATTGTACTGAAACCTATAACTTATAGAGATAATCATCATCATTTTAATCACTGAGATTACTTTATTCATACTGATTTTAAATAAATTTTGAATATGTAAAACGACGTCGTGTTAAAATTTTAAATAAGATGTAGTAAATAAAATCTTCTCACAACTAATTTCACGGTCCACTAAATTTACAAGTAAAAAAAATGTTAACATATTGAAATGATACATTTTAAAATGTTAGTGTTTAGGATTATTTTTTGTTTCGATAAATAAACATTTTTAGAAAAGCTTAAGGCTGCTATTAGAATATTTTAAGTTTAAAATATATTTATAAAAGAAAATTATCGATACACAAAATTAATGAATTTTATTGATTTTGAGGGAAAAAGTAAATTAAAAATAAAAATCAGTTTGATAATAATTAAGTTACAAACAAAGAGCAATGGCAGTCGAACGACGATGGAAAAATATGTCGGTCGTGAGAGAAAAATATTATATTAGATTAGTTTCGTACATAAAACTATCTAAAATGCCATGTTTTGATGTTATAGTTAAACAACTAACTATCGATTTAAAAAAATTAAAAATCAAATAATCAAAACAAAAATTAAATAATAAAAAACGTAGTTTATCTTAAAAAATATAATATAAAAAAAATCTCTAATATTATAGTTTGATATTGTTTTTGAAAAATGATTTTAAAAATGTTGTAACGATATTTTTTAAGTATTTTTAAAAAAATTAATTGTTTGAAATTAATGTTAAAAGATGATTTTAAAAAGATAAAATGTTTATGTTAGATATTATGTTGTAAATTAAAAATATAATATTTGGTGATACAAATATAATTTCATCCAAAAGTGATTTTTCACAGTAAAAGCTAAAAAATTGAGCTTATGATGTTAGGTTAAAAATCAATTTTCCAACCATGATTTTAAATTGGGTGAAAAATCAACTTTTAGATATTAAGATTTAAACTCATAATGTTACTTAAAAGGATTTAATATTTCAATATTCCAAAACCAATTCATTATTGATAAAAAAAAAAAACAGTACTTATCTACGTTTAATGGACAACTAGAAACAGATCACTTTATCAGCGTACGCGGTTTCCTCGTATTACAAGAAAAACATAAGCGATAGGCATTACGCTGTGTTTGAACCCGCAGTCTAGGGGATTTTGTCCTATTTAACATCTCTATCATTTAATTAAAAATTTATTTAATTTGATTCATTACAATTAAATATTTTGTGATTTTATTTAAGTACCAATAAGGTCCTTTATCATTAAAACTTTTAATTCAATATTTTATTTAATTTGATTGACATATACCTTAGAATTAAATAGTTGTGATCTAATTGATATGATTTTAATTTTAGGGTAAAGTGTACACATGATTATAAAATTATGTTGGAAATTATTTTTTTTTATTATTAAAATTTCAAAAGTTATTAAATGATTTTAAAATTTTAAATTATTATAAATCGATCATTATATGTTATAAAACAATGATAAAGTTATCGAATAGTAATATTTGAAAATTACTATAGTTTGCTTTTAATATTTATTATCCAACATGTTAAAAGTTAATAGATTGTTCCAAATCTAAAGCCTTGTTCAAAGTTTAAGAGATTTCAACAAAAAATAAATCTGTAGGTCACTTAAAATATGGCTCAATCAACTTATATTTTGAGTCTAACTAATCTTTCTTAAGTTTAAAATAGGTATTTTACCCTAGTTTTTCTTTTTCTTTAGTCTTGCGCGGCTTGCCTTCTTTTCTGCATTGGTTGGACGATAACGGCATCAGTTTTTATATTGATTGTATATAGTCAGTATTTATTATCTTTTTAATTTTTATATTGTATATTTGATTTTCTCTTCTTTTTAATTTTTAATAATTTTGCTTTTATGGTACAATTTTCTCTGTTTTTTATGATACATTTTCGTCTGTCTTTTGATATGTTTCAGTCTTTTTTATTGGTTGTTTGGTTGATCTTATCGTTTAATTTTCTAGGCTTGGATTTGACATCGCATCGACTTATTAAGATTGTGTTTATTTATTATCGTGATGATCTGCCCTAATTTGGTCTCTCGTATGAATTTGGATATACGATTTGCGTTCAGATATAGTTTTCTCGCGACGTTCGACTTTGATTTACGATTATCGGTGCGATTATCGATGGTCATTCAGTAGTTTAATCTCTTGTTGTGGTTTGTTTGCCGATGCATTCAAATCTATTTGCATATTTATTTTGTTCTAGATTTTTTAATGAGTTTTTATTTCCCCCCTTTATATGGTCCTTATATAGTCTTTAGTAGCGAGTTTCATGTCTATGATTATAGGAAATATCATAATTATATATTTAGTTTACACTTATGATTGTAAATTGTTATTGTAATTTTGAATTTTTCTATTTTAATAAAACTAACGACTTTTATTTGATTAAAAATAAAAGAGTTTAAAATAGGTTCATTTAATTAATTTTTCAAAACACTATTTTTTAAACCAAAGTTTCCTCTTAATATTTATGTGTCATCTTTCTCTTTTCCTTTGATTTTTGTTTAGCTAGCGGTGACACCAATTTTAATATTAGTTGTCAACTGTCGGGGATTATTATTTTTCTGTCTTTTCTATTATTATGTCCTTTTTTTTCTTGAATTATTTTCAATTTTGAATAAGAATCTGTCTTTGTGATATGCTCTGCTCTACTCTTGTGACATGCTTTTTCTCTGCTCATGTGGGACACTTTTTATCTGGTCATGTGGCACGTTCCTTATGGCTTTTGGTACGTTTTTTGCATACATTTGCGGTCGTGTTCGTGTTTGCACAAAGACCCTCACAACATTTAGTTCTTATTGGTTTGCCGATAGTCGCATATTGTCAGATCCCCTCTTTGGTAAGGTTGTTTGATAATATAATTAGAATTTTTAGGTTGCTCACCACTCCTTTATTACTTCGTAAAGCGTCTCGTTCGACGGAGATAAAGAATATTATGAAAATTACTGAATTCTTTTGATGTTAAATGTAATTCTCAAGGGAATGTTTCATTTTTTTCGTAATGAAATTCATTTCATTATTTTTAGTAATAAAATTCAGTTGTCATTATTAAAAAAAAAACTATATTAATTGTTTTATTGTGGAAACCGATCATAAAGGGGCACTTATGCGCGATTAATACTTACTCGGACGGGAGAGTTGGGTCTCCGATGGTGCCACATGTAACAAAGCTCATCAAACGGGATTGGAATTTGCGATTGGTATATGCTCCATGCGAATGTAATCGGGTTTAGCTGAGTTAAAGGAGTCGATTGCTCTCTAGCATGGCTTTCCCCGTGTTGTTTTATTTTAGCATCTGATTTTTTTTTATGAACGTCGATATTTGATTTACTGCGATTAATTTAGATCGAGTTCCGTAAAATCTCATTATGAATGAAATCTTTCCAATCCAATTTGCTTCATTCACAACGATATGATTCGAACCTCTAACTTTATATAAAAAATCTAATATCTCATATCACTAAATCAAGTGATTGCTCATTATTTAAACATATTTAAAAAGTACAATATAATTATATTTAAATTCTTCGTGTCATGTTCAGGTGTAAAATGTAATTAAATAATTATATAAAATAAAAGTTTAAATAATATAATTTATTATAAAAAATATCTTTAAACCCTAAAATTATTTTGTAAATACTTAGCTAAAATTACTTGGATCGAAAAATGTTATAAATATATGTATAATATATTATAATATTCTTGCATATAATAATAATGATTTTTAAGTTGATGTTGTAAGGTATATATAAGAAGTTCATGTGTGTGTATATATATATATAATTGATGTTATAGGGAAAGAAGAAGTGCATGTATTTATAATTATTGTTATTATCTATAAAAATGGAAAAGTTTTATTAACTGTATAATTGTATTAATTTTTATCTATTAGAATTGAATACCAAAATTGAGGGACTTCAACGACACCTAATTAAATGAAATTTATAACTTATAATGATTGTCTAAATATTTCATAACTGTATAATTATATTCAATTACGCTTAAATTAAGTACATATAGGGTGTCCAATTGCATTCTATATTTGTTCATAATTTACATTTAAAATATTATTGGAACCGGTTGGTTGAGATGAATTTCATAAATGAAACTGAACAAGCACTCACAAAGGACTGTCCCAATAAAGGAGTAGCTGGCCAAGGAAGATGATCATTTGATTTTCATGTAAGAATCACGTGACTTTGTCTTCTCTTCCATACCTATGTATGTACGTAGATGGATGAAGGGGAGCGGGGAGGGAAGTGGTTGTTCTCCCTAGAAATTTTAAATTTTTATATATTTTAGATATTTGTTTTTATATTTTTGATTGAAAATATGTTTTTGCTCACCTAAAATTTTATAAATTCGTCATAACTTAGAATTTTATAAGATTACTCTCTCTAACATAAAACTATACGTCCGTCCTGAGTACGTAGCTATTCGCAGCATTGCATGGAGTATGTTTGTTTTCATTGAATGCTTCTGACAGCAAACAAATGTAAGACCAGAAGTCTAGTGTTTTGTCCAAAGTATCATTGTATGAGCAAATCAAGAAATAGGGCCATTTACAAAAGATATGAACAATCAGAAAATCTTCTCTTTCCCCAGAAGGTATGAAACTATCACCAAATCTATGCATATAGCTAGGCAATTTGCAACACAGCAAATACGGTATTGTTTTCGAGGCAAGTTGAGTCGGTTTGTCGGGTCAAGGAGCTGCAGGTTGTGTAACTCTTAGTGTCCCTCCAAGCTCCACAGGAACAAGAGGGATGAGTGAGTGCAGAACATCGGTTATCAACGGACGATTGCACACACAGCACTGCTACAGCAGCAACCTGCATATTACAATCCCACTTTGCTAAATCAAGTTGCCTAACCGAGTAAGCAATGTCAGTCCAAGTCACTAAAACATTACCAACCTGATATAAGTGCTTCAGATCCATGGTATCCCGTATCACCGGATCCACGATGTTCGGGAGTTTAGATCGGTCGGTAAGCTGAGGCATGGCCTGCATTCATAAAACATCAATGGCATTAGATTTTCAAACGTTCTTCCCTTTCCTTTTCACTCAAACCAGCATTAGATTGATCAAGGCCTACCCATGTGACGATCGATCGGCACTGAGACGGTGCTAGTTTTTCCACAGGCTTTCTTCCCAATAGAAGTTCCAGCAGCACAACACCAAACGCATAAACATCACTCTTATCTGTTAATTTACCTAGAAAAAGTAGATAACAATAGTTTAGCATACTCATCAGTGTTTCCGATATGCCATTCTAAGACCCCGGTTTCCCGAAAATCACAGACATCACATGGATTCATACTTCAGACCTCATCTTATCGCATAGTATGACAACTAAACATGTTTTAGACTCATGTGAAGCCAACTTTGGGGAAAACAGCCTAATTAGTGTAAGATGCCTTGGGGATGTGCAGCACATGTGCTGGAAGAGCAACATGTAAACAATTATTGAAGCCTTGAGGATCTAAACCAACTTTTTTATTACTTCCTACAGATGGAAGAGAAAGTATCGAATAACAAGAACAACATGAACTTAAAAAAAAAACTAACCGAAATCGATCGTACATACCGTCTAAAGGTATCCGGAGCTACATAACCCAAAGTACCCGAAAGCTTCAAATTGTTCTTGTCTTGAGCTGCATCATCAGTCACTGCAAGACCAAAATCTGAAAGCTGTATCCAGAAAATGAGGTTTCAATGGATTCCATGGAAGGTGGTCTAATCATTTACATTATTTATGACTATTACCTTTGCATTGAAGTCCAATCCAAAAGTATATTAGATGATTTCAGATCTCTATGGATCACTGGTGGATTGCAATGCTCATGTATATTCTAATCCTCTGGTCAACAATTAGGATTCATTTCAACAACTTCATCAACTAAGAGCCATAAGCAAAGTCATATGAAACGTTACCGTGCCGTATCTAAAGCGATCCTCATCCGGCGATGCCAAGTTAACGACGAACAGTGAGATGGTCCTACGAGTACAATGAAGAACATCTCAGAAACAAAAACCAATACATTAGCCAGAGAATTCATCATTCATTTCTCAAAGATGTTACCATGTAGTTGAGTTTCCAAAGAACCATTTTGCATCAACTCATAAACAATGAACCTTGTGTCATTGTCACTGCTGAAACCCAACAGTGAAATGATATTCGGATGCTTAAATTTACATAGAAATCCGACCTCATTCTGCAAATTTCAAAGCAAGAAAGAACTCAACATAAAACACAGATGAATTCTGCAATAACACATAAAAGAGAAAAGTGTTCCTGCTGAAATGATACCTCATATTCTTTCTCTGCATCTTGGCTTGTACAGTCCAATTTCTTAACAGCAGCAAAAACCATCGTTGAATTGAGCCTTGTAAACACATCCAAATCCACCTTCACCAAGAACATTACCTGGATGGAACTTATTCGTAGCTTTTTCAAGCATCTTGTAATCCATAAACGAAGCACAACCCTGTTTTGAAACCGTCCGCATGGACTTGAATTTACCCAGAATGGTGCCAAACCATGCCCTTTTTCACAATCTTCAACAACAAAGGAGACAACTCTCAAAATTCCAGAACTAAGAAGAAAAAGAGTGGGTTTTGGCTCAAAGAAGATTTACCTGAGCTCTTACCGCCATTTTTAGATGATTTGATTGAGGCCTTCCTGCAATAATCCATAAACAAAACAAAGAAGAGATATTGCACCCACTGAAGAACAAACAATACGAGAGCTATTAACATTTTCTTGGGCAGATCCATTCTTGTATGCTCTTCACTTCCAAATCGATTCCCTTCTGTTTTTGTTAACATAAAACAGTGCAACGTCTTCATCACTGGTAAACACAGTGGAAACTCAAGCAGAAGGAGTGCAAAAAAGAAGTACCTGGAGAGAAGGCAGCCATTGAAGCAGATATTGGACTGGGAATGGGTGATGAAACAGGGCCTTGTATGGCAAAAACAACGATGCTTTCATGAACACAAGCAAGGGAAATAAGCAGATGCAGTAAAAGCTTCTTCTTCTTCTTCATACCTTGCTTATTTTTTTCAAAAATTGATTCTTTGACCATTTACAATAAATAATAAACTTTCATATAGGCATGGGGATAGAGATACAGGAACACGGATAGATGGTATTTTGTCTTTGGATGTTGTAAAAATGTAGACTTTGCCTCTGGGTGTTTATCTTTCTTCTATTTTGAAGCTCTGAAAATACTAGATTTTGTAATGTTTTTATTTTTAATCTTCTCTTGACTGTCATTTTCACAGCTTTGAAAATGTTGAAAAAGCATGAAGGAGACAAAAGGAAGAAGAAGGAAGCTCTTTCATGTTGGAAATGGGGCAAGCTCACACTACAACCATGTGGTTTTCTTTTTCTTTTTCATTTTAATAATTAATTATCCAAACATAAATTAATATTTAATACTGATCTGTTTCCATGATCATGAAGCTTAAGAGTTCCATTTTTTTTTGCTTTGTTTGCATTATCTTCAAAATTACTTTAGAGAATATGTGGATTCTTCAAATAGCATTTATAATTAAAATATAAATAAAGTATTTAATACATATTTAAGTATTTTTTAATGTTCAAATATTACAATTATAAAGTTAAGAGTCGTTTAATAATATTTTGATTATTCTAAAGTGTAGCTTCTTGTTGAAATAGATAAGTGATTTTTTCTTAACCATTTTTTTTCTTTGGCCAATAGTTTTCTTAACCTTAAACCATGAGAAAAGGGCAATTCTTCACTTTCATGTTACTTTCACTATTTAAATGCTAAGCCAAAAATATATTTTTATATTTAATATTTTTAGAGGCTTTCTATCGATAAATTATTTCGTTGAGAGTGAAAATTCAAATATTTTTTTTAAAAATCTCTTTATATTTTAAAATTAAATAAATGAGATCTTAGATCCCTCTGTATTAAATCTTATATTAACAAATTAATAGTTATACCACGGCCATCATTTTTTTTTATTTGTATTTACCCTATAAAGTTTCATTCACTCTATCTATAATCTGGTTTTAAAATAGAAAAGGCCCAAACCTTGTAATATTTTGCAAAAGGAAATGTTTTATTTGTAATGCTTTTAAAATTATTATTATAAATCCAGATAACTATTAAATTGAATTTTCAATGGAGTTTTTTTAAATTCTCAAGAGGAAAATTCTCTAGAACATAGTGTTTTCAAATTTTAAATATTTATTTATTATGAATTAATAATGATTATTTGATTATATTCAAAATTTATGATAGCCTTCATATAAAATATCCAAAATTAATCCTCCATAAAATGATTTAAAACATTAATAATTAAATATTAAGATTTGATGCATGGATAGTGTATAGTTTAATGAATTATAAGTGAATCCTATATTTATATCTTATTATAAAATTAAAATTATTTTTATAATATAATATTATGTAACTCTTTACTGATGCATAAATTACGAAGGATTGTAAAGGTATGGATAGAATAGGAATAAAATAGTAAGAAAGACAAATTATTTAAGTGTAGAATAATAAGAAATTATTATATATATATATATTTTTTTTGGATAAATTCCATATTATTATCCAAGAAGCAGTAGTAAACACACTGCTACAACCAATACAATGCACAAACCAGCACCCACCTCCTAGGAGGATCTAATTCCCCAAGCTAGACAAAGGTCCTTGTTGGCTACACTACTCTGTATGACCATACGAACAGATTTCATCCTAACAACCTCAATAATACAATTCACTACAATTAGCAACATCCCTACTGTGACCCCTAAACTGTCTATGATTCCTTTCCTCCCATATATAGTATATATATGCACACCAGGCAGTTCTAAGTATAAAAACAATAAAAGTTTTCCCCCTGAATCTAGAGACAGCCCAACTTAATTCCTCATCCCAACTTCTCATTGTTCTGTCGATATTACACAATCGATTGATCACCTCCCAAATAGCTTTCGAGTATGAGCATTCAGAGAAGATATGGTTGCGGGTCTCGGCCTCGGCTCCACATAGCCTACACTTATCATCCACCCCAATCCCCATACGGATAAGTCTGTCAGCCGTTGGCAATCTGTTGAGGATAGCCATCCGAACAATGAGAGAGTGCTTGGGAGTGTGCAAAGGAAACCAGATAGCCTTATGCCATTCTACCTTCACTGTCCTCCCTCTAATCTCCTGCCACAACCAACAAGCATTAATTCTGCCCCAGTTCATGATCCCCGATAATAGGGGTTGCACTTCCTCTCTAACTTTTAAGATTTTTCGTATGCACAAACTGAAAGATGGTTTTCTTTCAATAGACCAGAGATCCACTCCCTTAAAAACGTAAGATCTCACCCAAGCAACCCAAAGTGACCCCTTTGGCATAAGAAGCTCTTTAACCAATAACAAAATGCAAGCTTTATTCCAGCTAGCTAATTGCTTAAGGCCTAAGCCCCCCTCAGACTTAGGTGCAGATGCAATCCCAACTCACACGAGCACCCTTAGCTGGAATGTCACCACCCTTCCAAAAAAACCTTGCACAAAGCTGATTCACCCTTCTAACCACTGCTTTAGGTAGAATAAGCTGTATACACCAAAAATTGGTAATGCTAAGCAAGACAGATTTCACTAGCTGCAGTCTACCTGCATAACTCAGCCATCTGTTGGACCAAAGTCCTAATTTTGCCTTGATTTTCTCCACCATGCTAAAACAGTCTTTCTCAGTTAGCTTCCTAGTCACAAGAGGGACCCCAAGGTATCTCACAGGTAGGCAGCCAAGTTTAAATCCAGTAACCTCGTGCACAGAGTCCTCAAATTATCATTCACACCCGCAAGAAAAATTTCAGTCTTTGAAGCATTAAGTCTCAACCCTGACATCTCATTCACACCCGCAAGAAAATTTCAGTCTTTGAAGCATTAATTTCCCCCCAACTATATCAAAAAGTTTTGAGAGAACATTAATGGACATTACAAACAAGTAGGGGGATAGGGGATCCCCCTGCCTGACACCCCTTCTACCTCTAAAAAAACCCACTAGGCTTCCATTTAACACAATGGAAATCTAGAGTTCATAACACAAGCTTCTATCCACTTCCTAAACTGTTCAGGTAGCCCTAGACTTTTCAGAACAGCAAGGAGAAACTTCCAGCTTAAGGAGTCAAAAGCTTTCTGTAAGTCAGCTTTAATAGCACACCTAGGTGAGATGGAACCCCTACTATAACCTCTAACAATATCTTGAGCCAAGAGGGTGTTATCTTCAATTTTCCTTCCTCTCACAAAGGCTGCTGGTTAGGAGCAATCATCCTGGGGAAATAATTGACCAGTCTGTTCACAAGGATCTTAGTAATTGTTTTATAAAACACTGAGCAACAATATATAGGCCTAAAATCCATGGCTTTACAAGAGTTGGGCAGTTTAGGAACCAGAGCAACAACAGTAGAGTTAAAAGCAGGCAACATTTTAGAGGATTCAAAAAAATACCTCACTGCTGCCATAAAATTTGTTCCCACAATGTCCCAGGCAGATTGGAAAAACCCAGTTGTGTATCCATCAGAGCCAGGGGCTTTATCATTTCCTTGGCTCCAAATGGGCACCCTAACTTCATCACTTGTGACGCCTTAACCAAATCAACATTGGCACCTGCAGGCAAGGCATAACCCAACAGGTCACTCAGGAAACGATCTGAACACCCTTGCACATTACTATCTTCAGTACCAATCTGCCTTGAGAAGTAATTCACTAATTCATCAGCCATTAAATCAAAGGTATCCAGCTTATTGCCCCTCTCATCAATCAACACCCTTATAGTATTCCTCTTCCTTTTAACTGCAACTTGAGAATGAAAAATTTTTGTGCATTGGTCTCCATCAAGCAACCAATCAACTTTAGCCTTCCGCTGGTAAAACAACCTTTCTGCTTTTTCTAGATCAATGAGCTCAAAGTATTTTCCTCTCTTCTGCCATATCACTTGGATTTCCACCAGTTAAAGTCACAATCTGTTTTTCTCTAATTGTTCCCTCTTCTCAACAACCTTCCCATAAATGTTAGAATAACACCTTTTATTAAAAGCTCTTAACTCAGCCTTCAACCTCTTCATTTTGCAAAATAAAGCTTGCATGGGGTCACCCTGCACAGCTTCAACCCAAGACTTCCCAACAACTTCCTTGAAGTCAGGATGCAATGCCCAGAAGTTGAAATACTTGAAAGGATTAGGCCTTGAAGCAAGGCTATCATGAGAGTACCATCCATGCTATGGTCAGAAACTCCAGGGGCTTGAAATTCCACATGGGAGTTAGAAAAGCCCTCACACCAGTGATCATTCACTAACACTCTATCCAACTTCCTAGCCAGAAACCCCTCATCATGCTTATTTGACCAGGTAAAGACAGGTTCAAAGAAAGGGTGATCCACTAACCCCAGAGTAGTCATACAATTCTGTAAGTCCTCTATTTCTGAAGATAGGAACCCAACCTCAAAGCTAGAACTTTCCACAGCTTCAGCAGTAACATTAAAATCTCCTCCAACAATCCAAATATTATTTCCAACTAAAGTACTTACCCAGAAAGTTGATTCCACAATTCTTTCCTTATAGCTTTCTGTAAGTCCTCTATTCTGAAGATAGGAACCCAACCTCAAGCTAGAACTTTCCACAGCTTCAGCAGTAACATTAAAATCTCCTCCAACAATCCAAATATTATTTCCAACTAAGTACTTACCCAGAAAGTGATTCCACATTTTCCTTATAGCTCCACTATTACTGCCATACACAGCAGAAACATAGACATTTCTGCCCCCAAATTGCCTTGAATTGTAATAGTTTGATCAACCACTTTAAACAAAACTGCAGATTCTCTTCCATAAGATTCAAATCCTGCCATTATCTAAGCAGCTATAATTCCAACAGTATTCCAATCAGAAACAAATGTGCAATAATTGAGCTTTATTCTCCCTTATTCTGGTTTCAAGCAAACAAAGAGTTTTAACTTGCAACTTCTCTACACGATCCATAACATTTTTTTGCTTTTTGGGATGGTTAAATCCCCTTACATTCCAGAAGATCACAGTCATGAGGCAGAAAGAGTGACTACACCTCCCACTTGCTCACCAGTCCTCTTTGTTTTATCCAGGAAATCTTTCTTTTTGGTTTCATTTCATGCAATATGTTAGCTACACCCTGAGAAGCAAGCCTAGGCTTCCTCCCCCTCCCTCAACCTCTTCCAACAAAGACCCCAATACCTCAAATTTATTGGCAGAACCAACACCAGATGAACCCTTCACTTTTTCACCTTCTTCCCCTTACCTCTTCCATGTGATATAGGGTCAAGAGGCAATGAACCATCAGCCTTAGGGAATATACTACTACTAGCCTTATCCTCAACATTACTCATCTTTAATTTCAGCCCTTTGTAGGTTGTTCCTTAGTATGTAGCTCATTAACCCCTACCTTATCCTCAGCAGGGTTAGAGGCAAAGAAACATTAGCCTTAGCATCCACATTGCCATTTGCCTTATCTCTACAATGCTCAGCACCGAAGGCTTACCAGCAGTCGATTGCGCCTTAATGGACAGCTCACAAAATTCCACAACAGTTGAGCCTTGCCCAACATTAAGAGCCTGCCCCTCAGCTTCAACCACTGTCAATCCATAGCACATCCTTCTCACGAGTCAAACAGCCCAAATTAGATCCAGAAGCCTTATCTTTGACTCTCTATTCCCTTTCCTTCACCACCACCAACATTGCAAGTCTTATCCGAATGCCCGAAGATTCTACACTTAGAACAACATGCAGGAAACCAAGGAACGACCACTTCACAATACAAATTATCTCATCTTGCAGCCTAACATCAATCAACCGGGGCAACCGAGCTCCAGCCTCTACTTCAACACAAACCTTGGCAAATTCCAGACGCTCCTTAGAAGCTGTAACTGAGTCCATGTATAAAGGCATACCAAGGGCATAGCTATATATCTAATCCCTTTCCTGGAGAACAGCTCTAATGGAACACTGAAAAGCGGATCCACACAGGCATCCTTTCCAAATTAAAATCGAGACACTTTAGTTAGGTTCACTTCCTCAGCACCAACGGTTTGTGCTGGAAGTGCCAGGGACCATTCTCAAGGACCCAGTCTCGAGTAGCACCATTCGAAAAGGAGAAAATGTAAAGATTAGAACCAGCAAAACTAACCTTAGTGTCGATTCCCCACACTATTTCCACCAGCTTCTGCAAGGAACCAAAATTGGGCGCCGATCCAATAAATTGACCCACTAAAGAGAATTTCCACTCCGAAATCCCTTATTCAAACAGTATTCGGAGGAACCACCATCATGGAACCCTCACGACACTCCGGGGAGAAGAAATCTAGCGACTGTTCCTCATCACCTACGAACAAACTCCCAATCCATAACCCAAACCGTCACCTAGAATCCATCACGAGCAAAACGCACGAGCCAAATCAGCAAGAACCAGGAAAAAACCCTAAAACCCAAGCATAATAGGCCACTATCGAGAGAGAAAAAACCGTTTTTGGGGTATATATTTATTTTAAAAAATAAAGAAAATAAAACTTTAAATTTACTTGTATTTAAATCGATAAAGACATATAATTTAAACAACTCAAAAAATGTGAAAGATAATAACTTTATCTATTTTTTATATACCTTCGTTACTTTAAAAGTATTATATAATATATATATATATATATATATATATATATATATAAATAAGATAAATATAAAATAGTATAGTTTAAAGACTCTTAATCATTGATAACAAACTTTCGTATTTCTATATACGTAATATTCGAACCAAAAATCATATGAGAAATAATAAAATCTTTTAACTAATAAAATCACTTCATTGGTACAAAACTTACAATCAGAGTTATACAAGTTAAGACATCCGAGAATCCAGAAGATTGCAAAATCTAGGTAGCCTTGACCCTGCAAATGGTTTAATTTCTATATGATCTCTGTAAAAATTTTGAAATTATAATTTAATGAAAAGGTAAAATTCTATTCTAACCCCCAAAGTTTATGATTAATTTCTAGCCCTTAACATTGACTTCTGTATGTCTGCAATGAACGTAGATGGTGGACAGTGGATGTACACCTTGGTCACGTGTTAGGTGAATATTGTGCTAGAAAATCAGGCACCACGTTGCTTGCTAGCTGTGTCTGTGCCACAAATTGCCCAACTATGAAAAAGAAGGGGTAAAATAACATTTTTAGTCTCCCATGTTTACAATTCTTCTCATTTTGACCCTTAATCATTAAAAATAAAAAATATCAGTAATTGAACAATACATTTTTTAATCATTTACAGTAACGTTTTTAAGGGTCAACTTAAAAAAATGTAAACACATAGAGCTAAAATATATTTTATCTTTTTATGATTATCAAATCAATAATTAACGATAAAATTTGAGTGAGATCAAGATTTTTAAATAAAAATATATATACCATTTGATTGGAAGTTGCTTTCTAAGGAATAGAATACAAAATTAGAAATTACTTTCTAAGAAATATAAATCAAAACTAAAATCTATTTTCACTAGTAATTTTACAAAATTTTAATTTCTTTTAAGAAATTACATTTTATTATAGAACTCAAAATTAAAACCCATTCCCATCTATGAACAAAAAGCAAAATAACTTTTATAGTATTCATGTTTAAAATTGCGGGAGTAATTTTATATTGAAACCTTTTTATTTATCTCATTGCTAATAAACATAAAATATGTGCGGAGGAGGCCCAAACCGATAAATCAACTGTAGTAAAGAAGACCCAGAAACAGAAATGCAAAACGGAGGTTGCAGAATTTATTTAAATGATTAAAGAAAATATTTTTTTAAAAAAAATTGTGGATTTAAATTATGACGTTTGTAGTAAAATAAAATGTTATTCTGTCTAAAAATTTTAATAATAAAAATAAAGATTATTCTTTAGATGTTAAATTTAAACAATTATGTCTATAATATATATTCGACACTATAAAGTCCTGTATCGTTAAAAGGCCATGGACCCTGTCTGCCATGTCCGTCTACGAAGAAGGAATTGAATTTTTTAAACAAAGATAAAAATTTTGGGTAGTGAGTAATTTAAGTAATTTTCTCACTATTTTTTTATTTAATTTTATATTATATTATATTATATGTGATTAAATTTATAAAATAATTAAAATAAAAGGATAAAACTATTTCAAATAATATTTATTATTGATAATTTTGTTTAGCTTAAAATAAATGATAATGACATTTTCACTTATATTTACAAACAGTTGCCAATATTATATTATAGTCTATTGACAATATTAAATTTAAACATAATATTGATGTTTCAAAATTTTATATTATCAAACTTATAAAATGGTTTCATGATAAAAGTGAATAATATTTTCTTTAAAGATTTTGTGTTCGGACAGTTTCGTCTACAGGGTACGTTATCATTTAATTAAGAAAATTTTAAACATATGTTATACTGTAATTACTTCATACTATTAAAATATCTTATATTATCAAATAAGATGCATCTAGAAATTTGTTATTTTTTTAAGATTTTGATATAATTAAAAGATAGTATTTATTTTTAAATTCTAAATATAAATAAATACACATTTACAAATAAAATGATTCAAAATTAAATCATTTAACGGAAATGATATTAGGACCACTGTTTGAAGTGGAAGCTGATATGAAAGCCTTCCAAACAAGTAAAAAGCCTTGAACCAGCTCATAAAAGATCCAGCCAACCGGCCTTGCGAAATAGCCGCTCCCATTCTAGTCGGCCTACCGATGAGGGCACAAGTCAACGTCATTCCACCTTTATTGAAACGTGTACTTATACGATTCCTCCGGCCGTCCTCCATAATATATCCCCCCAAGCAGTTTCTTCTTCCACAAATCTCCACTCATCTTCAATAATAATTACAGAACCTACCCCTCATTCACCACTAGGAGATTTATTCTTCGGTTTAAATCGATTTAATTAATCAAACCTAATCAATTCGGCTAAACGGTCATTCATCAAAATTATTTTTTGGTATAAAAAGAATACACGGTACAAATTAAGTGCTCAATTATTCGTCTATAAAGGACAGGCACAAGAGAGAGTAACAGGAATCATTCTAAGTAAATAGGTTCACCATTCATCAACATTTGTTTAGCCAGAGAATTATTATTCAAAAACTGATTTGTTGATGGAATTATTTAAAATTATTAAATATTAAATATATTTTATATATTTTTTAAAACTTAAGTCCACTAAATTTTAACACATAATAGTGTATCCAACCCTAAATAAAAAAAAACATAAACCACAATTTATCCTTAAAAAAATATGGTAAGTATATGAATGATCTCTAATTGTAGGGTTTGTTCTGTTAAGTATTTTGACTATTAAAATTTATAAAATAATCATTCGACTATTTATTATATTCTAAAATTGTCATTTTATGTTAAAAAATAAATAGTCGTCTGAGTTGAACGTTAACATGTTGATTGAGATATGATAGTCGTATGAGATTATGATATCAAATTTTATCATATTTCAAGTAGCATATTAACGTCCAACTCAGACTATCATCATTTTTTTAAATGAGTCAGAGACATATAAATAGTCGAGTGATCATTTTATAGTAACTTTTAATAGTCGATGACTCCAATAAAGTAACGTCATATAATCAAAATAAAATTTCATACTTTTTAATAATATGATGACTCAATAAGATAACACCTTATAATCAGAGAATAATTTATACCTTTTAATAGTCGTAAGACTATATAAAACATCACCCTATCATTAAATGACTATTTGTATATTTTACCCTGCAAGATATCCATATATTATAATTATAACGAATTGAAAGCAATTCTAAAAATTATTTAATTAATTAAATTTTACTTAATTTAATTAGTATTTTTTTTAAAAGAATTCAATTATCGACTGAAATAACTATTCCAATAGTCCACTCACCTCTGGCCTTATTGATTTTAAAGTGGTTCACCCGTTTACTTTACCTTCCCAATACGTGGCTTATATCACTATTACCAAACGTCAACGATTTCGACACGTGCTGGTGTCACAAAGAGCCCAGCCGTTGGATATTTTTGGGATCTCCTTTTCTTTTTTGTAATATTTTGAAAGAAAAAAATACGTGGGCGCTTTCCTTTTTAAACTTTGACGGACTTCATAATGATTACATGCCACGGCCTAGTTTTCTTATATTTTATAAAGTAAAACGGAGTCGTTTAACTTAGTTAATTATAAATACGTTTGCACAATTATATATATTGTTTGGTCAATGCAATTCAAATGATCCCTACAAGATAATTCCTTATAACAATCGTTTAGAACCAAGAAGAAGTCTTAACGATAAGAACAATATTATTTTCTCTAGATAATTCTATTTGAATAGTTTTATCTGTATATTTATAAATTTACTTTTATTTAAAATTGAATATATTAAAAAATCATATGGATTGTTTACAAATTATATTTATTGTTTGTTATTTTATAGTTAAAAATATATAAAATTAACTTAACGTATTTAAATGTGAACTAATTTAAATTTGATACAATAATTAATATAGGCATTTAATTATACCAACAACAAATTAAAAATTGCAGACAAAATAGAAACCTTGACCAGTGGCAGATCTTATGCGTATTTGTAAATAAAGTAAAATATAGGGTTAGTTGTACAACCGGATGTTTGGAACCCACGTAATGGGTCAGAAACCACAGCCCTGATAAACCGAGATTTCCGCCCAAAATACCACTTTCCACGCGCCTCGATGACCGTGATTACTACACCCTCAGATAGTAATTATTTTTCATGAATGATTTGTTAATATTTGTTTTTAATTAAACATCGTTTTCTATTTATTAATTTCATCAAGGGTTTCTCTTTTTAAACAAATATTTTTTTATTAAGTCAAAAGCGATTACAAATATTTCTTTTACTTGGTAGGATTTCATTTTAAATTTCATTTTTATTTTAAAAATGAATATCAAACTAAGAACATATTAAAATAAAATTAATTTAATGATTTAAAATTTTTCTACACTCTTTTTTAAATAACTAAAATATAATAATAATGAATATAAATACAAATAAATGATAGATATAAATAATTTAATAAAAAAATAAATATTAAATTAAAATGATATTGAAACTACATTATTTATTAAAATTACACACTTTTAACAAGGATGTATTATTTGAGAAACACTTTTCAGAAAACAGATTTTATAAAAATTGGTTTTACTGATGTGATATATTTTTCAATCGATTCATATTGACTATCCAAAAATAAAATAAATAAAATGAGAATTGTGAGTCAAAATTTTAAAAATTATACGAAATTTATTGAAAAAATGTTACACATATTTGTTCTAATAAAATTCATATATATATTTAAAATTTTAGCTCATTTATTATTATTTTATCCATTTTGTTATTAGATGACATTAACAAAATCACTAAAAAACTATTATATAATAAAGATATATACTATAAAATATTTCTTTTAAAAAAAATCACTTAAAATATCTTTATTATAAAATTATCATTTTAATAAATAAATAAAATTATATATTATATTCATAAATTAGCTAATTAACTATGAGACATTAACGATTATATCAAATAAAATTGAGAAAGAAATACAGGGCGAGTGGGGTTGGAAACCGTCACAGGGGCGTGTGATAAGCGGCCACGCGGTCAAATTACTTTAGCTCCACTTTATAACACCTCGTTCTTTTCCAACCCTAACTCATTTCTACGACTCTCTCTTTCTTTCTAAAGCCTCATAGTTTTTCTCTACTTTTCCACCTCTTTGATTTCTCTCTGAAAGTTCGTCTGAAGAATTTTTTTTTAATTTGTAGATTCCTTTCTGTATTGCCATGAGTGTTGCTGTTCTAAAGCCAGAAGATTGTTTAAAGCTTCCTAATACCATGAAACACCTAAGAAATTCTCGCCCTAACCCTAACCGGACGAACGGGAGGAAGCGTTCTACCAAAACCTCTTCTCCACCTAGTACCACTGTCGCCCCCCTGAAGGCTCCGGCCATGAATCTCGTGATGGGTCAAGTCAAGATACTCAAACGCGGTGAAGATCTTAAAGAATCTAAGCCGGATAAGCCTATGAAGCTCGAAAACGAAAACGTAGATGTAGATCTGCGTTCCACTAACTCTTTGGGTAGAGATCCCGTGTCAGATCCGACCCAGATCCGACCCAGCGTGTCCGTAAATGACAGCAATAAGGTTCTTCCGTTCTCGTTCTATGCCGGATCGGCCTTTGTAACATCGCCGCCTCCGAGTTCGGTCCCGTTGCCGGCGTTTTTCACAAAGAAGATTGGTGTTGCTTTGAAAGATGATGTTGCTACGAGTGTCTTGAGGAGGATGCTAAGGCTGGAGTTGTAGGGATTGCTGATCTCTTTGTTTGGGTTCTCGAATCTTCAATCCTCCCTTATTTTTTCAAGGGGAAAGATCGAAAAATAGCTAACTCAAGCAAGTAGGTTTAGTTGATATCTAATCCAAGATTCTGTCGTATAGCTTAGCAATTGTTTGCTTCGATATGCATATATCACCTTGTTTTTTAGCGTTGTTTAATTTCGTTTTTACGGTGTATGGTAAGGTAGATTTCTGTGTTTGTATTTAAACTAGGTTCAGCGTGTTGAAAATGGTATATTAGCTTTGAATTTCATCAATAAAATCCCAGTGTTTTGTTTGTGTTAAATCCTCGTCTTGGGTTTTTAATGTCATAGAAGCCAGGAAATGACAGATTCCAGAAATGAAATATTAAGAAAATAGTCTTAAGCTTGCCAGCTTGGGCAGGAAGAAAGTTAAAGCTCTGGGAGACCTTGGAAATGGAAATGCTTTCGAGGAAGCCCAGCCTTATTTTCATAGATTATGTTCTGTTTAGATACGTTAATTCTAATTTTTAAAATTTAGTTTTAGTTTAGGATTTATTTTAATATTTTATAATAAAAAGTTGTTTCAATAGTTTGTAAATAAAAATTTAATTGAGTTGCGTGTATAGCATCATATCATCATCAAAAAAAATATCAATGTATATCATCATTAAAAATATCATTAAGAAATTTAGTGAGTTTTTTAACTTTATTTTATTTAATATATCCGATCTTATTATAAAATAATATATATATGATCTTATTAGAAAATAAAAGTTTTATTGTTGCTCAATTGACATCTTTTGCATTGTTGCCTTTTGTTTTAAATCGTATCCATCTATCTTTTAAAATTTTATTTAACTGACAAATTGTTAATTGTTCAATTACTTATATGATGTGGCAACTCACAACGTTAATGTAGTAGCTTTTGTCCCTTTAAAACTTAATTTAATTATTGAATTTTTCACTTATATACATATATTTTTTTAAAAAAATTAAATAGTGAGAGTGATTATAATATTATGTATATTAAAATATTTTATCAATTTATTAATAGTATACACATCTGCTAAATATAATTGTTAATTTTTAAGGAAAACAACATTTTACTCTCATTTATATCTTTTTATAAATAAGAAAAGTATTATAATTTCAAAATAAATATAGAGATTTCTCAGAAAAACTCAAAATGACACAATGTAAATATCGTTGATTATCAATTAATTAATAATTTTTCTTCTTCATTTATATTAATTACAATTTATAAATATATATCATATTTTAATATATGTATTTCTTAATACTTATATTTAGCTTCAATATTTTTTTTGTTGGACTAATGTTGATACCTTTATGCGTGCTTATCCTTTTTCTTATTACGGTGTGCGATGTTATGTTGTGCAGTGTAAATAAAAATTTTTTGCGTCACAAGAGATGCCCTACGTGAACAAGAATATTAAAAATCATGATGTTTTCATGTCCTCTTCTTCCCTTAAGATTCCATTTCTTGTCTACATTATTCATTACATCACCTTCACTTACCATAGTTTGTGTGCAGAGATGGATCACAACAATTGTCTTTTCAAAATTTTAAATTTTTTATTCTTTTTATATTTTCCATTAAAAATATAATTTGACTCTCTTTAAAATTGTACAAATTAGACTCTTCTTAAATATTATATTCACACACACTAACATAAATTCTACCTGTTTGTTTCTGTGTTTTAAGAAGACCTTCGGTTCAGATGAAGCTTTTCCAAATCCCCAAGTCCCTTATTACAGTCACTTTTCAATTTGATCCAATTAACTTTTTTTAACAATTTATCGATTAAATCTTAAACTAAATAATTAAAATATTTTATCATTATATTTTTAAAAACAATGCTAAATTAGTTTCAGCTTACTTCTTTTAATTCTTAAATTCCGCGTTTAACTAAAAAGATTAAAGATAAACTACATCCAATATCACTTAATTATAAATTTAATAACAAACATGTTAATTTTCTTTTAAAATTTGAACATTCAATTATAATAATGTTACAATCAGGTCATTCCGTCATTAAAATTGATCCCATGTTTTAAAATTTTATTAATTTAATCTTTTTTTATACTATCAAAGCAAGTGAACCAATCGGATCAAAGCAATAGTTGGATAATTGTATTATGTCATAAAACAAAATAAGTTATTGTTAAACTATTATTATACCAAAAAAGTAATATATCATTTATGAGAGAATAATAAGTAATTTAGGAGAATAACAAAAACTATTATTGGTAAATTGATTGTTTTAATTAGGACCAAATGTATAAATTTTAAGAAGTAAAAATATTTTTATACCAAACCATGTTCCTATTTCCGTCTAATATTTAGTGACTAGTGATCCGTTTATAAAATATTTTAATTGAATGACATATATGTAACTTTTAGAAGAAAAAAATGAACTATTTGTTACAAAATCTATTATTAAATGACTTTGTACGTAGTTAACCCATATATTAATGGAAACGGGAGGCTATTAAAAATGAATGAATGGGCGGTCATTAAAAAGCCCAAAAATTACGATTCAAATCTCACACTGCCGCATGGCATCCGTCTGATTTGTCATTTATTAATCATCAAATGCATCTCACGTACTTCGATTATAAATTAAATTTAAAATTAATTACTATTTTTTACGTTTGACTAAATTTTTAAACTTTTAACTTAATCTCCTGTCGCAGTATTAAATTATCAACTTGAATCCGACTTATATTTTAATCAATAGCATAACAACTCCCAAACTTTGAGGCAAATTGTACCACATGTTTAATTGCATAGGTGCATTAACCCAAAAGATAAAAAGGTATATATATATATACATACATATATCAATCATGATGTTAGAAAATGTTCTTAACGTTTGATCTCTATTTTACAGAGTCCAACATTTAATTTTATGGTAAAAAATCATAATGTTGATTAGATAATTATTTTCTTTATATTTTTAATAATATTTTAATCTTTAAGTTTCTCTTTAGAGAAAAAAATATTTATCTTTTAGTGTATTAATTATTTGTTAATTAATGATTTTATCTATGATAGACTTTTTATCACCAAATGAAATATCGAGTGCCAAAATATTTCAAAAAAAAAGGTTAATTGACTATTTAGTCAATTATTAAGAGTATTTTTTCACATTATGCCTATATAGAGTATAATACTTATTTTTTTACTTTGGGTTCGAGATACTACCTTTACATGGTGTGTGTGTTATTATCAATGGTTAAGAGAATTTCTGAACATATACTATATTGTAAATAGTTGTAATCCCTTAAACTGTTTGAGCTATATTTTGTGGATAAACTATTCGTTTACAATATGTCGTCTAATTAATGCTTGAAATATTATGTCGTTGAGTTAGTGCTTAAAAGCAACATTGATGCTAACATCATTAAAATACGATTTTATTATATCACATTCAATAAGTTAACATCTAGCTCAAACGATTATCATTTTTTAACAGAAAAAAATAAATTTAAAACATATAAATAATTGGAAGACTAAAAAAGACAACATCCTATAGTCAGAGAGTTATTTATGTACTTTGTCCTGAAGAATATTAGTTGAATAACTAAAATAGAGATTAATTAATAAATGAGAGATCAAATATGTATATAGTTCACCAAAATATTTATTATATTTACGAAAGGAGAAACCAAATCGAATAAGCTGGAATCAATCTACAAACAAAACTTTCGATTTTTTAATTTTAATTTTGTATTTATAGAAAAAGCCACCAAAAATCGAGCAAAAAAGAACAAAGCCAGAGCGCCCTTCCCTATATAACATTTCTAACTTTCTTTTCTTTTGTTTTCTCTTTTGCCTCATTCTTTCTCTGCCACCCTTCCCCTCTCTCTTCCCAACACCATATATAATTATTTTCTTCAAATCTGTAGTTTCATCAATATCTGGGTTTCTCTTTCTCTCCTCTGTTTTTTTCTTTTGCTTTTCGTTGGCTGGTAGTTGTTATAACGATGATGGTGAAAGATGAGTGGGTTCAGGCGGCCATCAATGACGACAACGTGGTGGTTGAGTTATTGGTAAGGCTCAAGCAAGCCCAGGCGGCACCATCGGCTCCTAAATCTGCCTTGCCTGCACTTAAGTGGGGGATTCGTCACCGGAGGTCTAGACCCATGTTGTTACGCTGCTACGCCAAGAGAGACGGAGGTAGTCCCACCACGCCCTTTGTTGGAGTGGTGGTAGCAGCGACGCCTCTACTTCCGCCGCCGACGTCTTTGAAGAGACCGGTACTCATCTCCTCCTCTCACCTCCTATCGCGCCTTCCAGATCCAAGGTTTTCTTCTCACTCTCCCTCTGGTGGCTAAATCTTTACCATTGTTTTGGATTTGGCTTTGCCTTTTGGACTTCCGGTTTTGATTTGAAATGATCATCAAACCCTTTTGATCTTATTTACGCCGTAATTCATCGTTACCCAGCCAACTCACCGAGTTCATCAGATCTGCCTTTCTTTTACGTTTCTCTTCGTCTTCGAACTTTCAGGCTGGATTCAATCTTTCCGATCATCATCGGGTTAACAGTCTTTGAAACTTTAAAATTATGAACTAGATGTCCTCAAATTATCTAGTCATTTCAAATTGGTCCCTAAATTTTAAAACTTCATTATCAGTCCTTAAATTATGGTCCTGTTCTAAATTAGTCCCTAAATTTAAAATGTTTTATACCAGTCGTCAAAATATCAGTATCATTCCATTTTAAAGCTTCGAAAGTTATAAAATTGATGGACTAATTTAAAATATGATCATAATTGAGGGCATCATTTGCAATTAACTCTAATAATAATAACAACATATAAAAGGCCGTGTCATTTCACCCCTACTGTTTGGACCAAAAAGCCCTTGTTTTGAAGGTTTTCACCATTTTCTCACGACGACGGTTTTTTCTTCATTTCACGATTTTGTTCTTATCTCGTTTTAAACCGGTTATGTAAGTCACGTGCATGATATGCCACTGATCTATCAAATTCAGGGCTTAGATCAGATTCATCACGTGTTGTTGGTATTACGTGGCGTGTTATTATTGGCTTTTGTCATTGTCCAATCACTTAATTCTATGGCCCTTCGCCCCCATTGATTCTGCCACCTGTCCTAAAGGTTGCATGTTTCTCGTTGTATCTGATCTTGGTAGTGTCGTCTGATTTTCTCTTCTTCTTTTTTTAATAATTCAAAATATAAGCTCTTAATTCATTTTTATTAGAGGAGTTGACTAACATTATGCCTAATGATCAAGGATTTACTCGAATTCGGGTTATCCGATTGTTTGAGCTCAACTCGATAACGATTGAATCGAATTTCGAGTGTTTTTAACCCGAACTTGAAAAGCTTCAGTGAATTGTTTACAAGCATACAGGATAGGACTCTTGCAAATTTCAAATGATATATTTTAGATTTTTTATATATATTTTCTATTGGCTCCTTATAAATTTTAGAAGTTACACTCTCAAAATCTTAGAAATTGTAGTCCCTAATCTAAAATCTACGTCGGTTCTGCAAGCATGTATTAAGTTTTGGGCAATTTGGAAAATGTCAATGCATACTTAATTTATTGATTAATGGTGGGTTTTCCCGGTTTTGCAGGGCAGTTCTTCTAGTGAAACTTACAGAACAAGTACCAAGTGCTCAAGAAGAAATAAGGTAAACAAATGAGTTGAATATTTTCCCGGGAAAATAAACGTTGTTTTATGATGATTGGTGTAGAACAATTTATTGTCATTTTCCAGACATTTGCTGGACTGGAGGAGGAGGATAATCTTCTTTTGAAGGAAAGGGTTCGTTTAGAAAAGGTTTGTGTTTTGTGGATCTTCTTCAATCCGATCATCATGTATTCTCTCCACTGCAATTCATTAATCTTACCGTCATCTTCTCTATTCATTCAACAGGAGATAGCATCGACGCGTGCAACTCGTAAAGAGCATCGAGCCGAACGAGAGCTCGAAAAGAATCAGGGTTAGTGGGAAGTATATGGTTTTTCGTGTCGATAGATGTTTCTTATTTTCGTCCTCGTTTTTACGTGAACTTCACTTGTATTGCAGCTTGGTTTGAACTCGAGTTTAACTGACGATGAACCTGAGATGGCACCTTGTCCGAGAGCACCGTCTTCTTTGGACTCGACCTTCGATGACAACGATGATCGTGAACGAGTGTTAGATTCTCACAATGTAGGGAAGAGTATTTTCGTACTGCCTGATTTAAATATGATGCCTGGTGAGGAAGATTCTGGTCCTGAAAATTAGTGACAGTGAGCAAGGCAAGTAACAAGATTGAAACTCGACGAGGGTCGGTAGGTTTCCGAAATTCGATCCCCTCATCGTCTCGTTTCAAAATTTATGTAAGACCGGGTTAAACTAATTTCATAATTTTGGCCAATGAAATTCTTTAGATTATTTCTTACAGCTTGCGCGCTTGTTCTAATGGTCTGCTTATTTTCCATCTATACAATTAGGCAATTTTAATCAGTATTTTAAATGTGAATATTGTACATGCAAGATATGTAATATTTTATGTAATCGGGATAAACTTTTGAAATTTTAAAAGAACGATGAATTTATAAAATTTTAAGTGGGATGAAAGCATATTATTAGTATAAAATACAAAATAAATTTAAATTTTTTAAAAGGATTAAAACTCTCAATGGTTCCTTTTTCGATCCATCTTATTTACATGTGGATAATGATGAGTAATGTGTTATAAGGAGAATAAATAATAGATAAAATCTCTAAACATGTGCGGGGAGATTTGACTCGTTAATCAGTCTTGGCAAACTCAAAATTCCGTGACAAACGATGTGGGATCATCTATGACGTCGACCAGAAGCAAAACTTTAAAATGTAAGCTTATGATCGGAACAACTGTAGCATTTGGTTACTACACCTAACTTCTTAAAATAGTGTACTTGATTATTTAAAAATACATTTTATGAAATTATTTTTAAGATTAATTTATTAAATTCAAACTATAAAATATAAGTAGCTGGGGATTTTCTTTATAGATAATTTATTTTCTTTACTTACTGTTAAAAAGAAGAAAAATCCTTATAAAATACGGTAAAAATACATAATAGTCCCTTAATTATATAGATTCTTTATTGAGATTTTTAATTATGAAAAATTATAAAATAATTGTTTAATTTTAAATCCGTAAAAAGGATAATAGCAAATGATGCACTGTTAATAAAATAATCACCTAATTACAAAATTACAAAATTGATCTTTTAATTATATAAAACCATAAAAAGTCGGTCAATTTAAAAAGTAAATTAATCTTAAAAGTATGATGATAAATGATATACTATTAATAAAATTGAAATAATAAAAAATTAACCCTCAACTTATAGATATCATAATTTAATCATAATTATATATAAAAAATAATCCTCAAAATTTCAAAATTAAACTAATTTATTTTATGGACAATGAACACACATCATGTATACACAATTATTCAAATTTGAATCTTTTAAAATAAAACAACACTCTTTTTATCACTAAAGTTGCTCAATAGTTCAATATAACCGTATGAAGATTTTATATTAAGATTTAAGAGAAAAAAAAAGTTAGGAAGATAACCTAAACAGGGTGGTCCATGGCATGAGAATAAAGCTGCGAGTTAGCTTGTACATAAGGTGTTGTACATGCTCCAATTCATTTCGTACAATCACGTGGCGTCGGATTTTCTCTTTTCCGACATGGATTCATTTTTTATAGTTCTTTTATTGGGAAAAGAAACAAAAACTAAATTAAACCCAGAACCAAAGAAAAGAGAAAATAGAGATGCAATTCAATAAAATTAAACCCAGACTTGATACAATCAACTTGGTCTTGTGGTATGAAATGCTAGTTCCCTTGAGAAGGTCAAGAGTTTGAATCTGAAAGTTATGAATCGAACAAACTAAACTGAAAGAATCACCTTACGATGAACCTCTAAAGTATTCAATTCGGATTAGACGATCAATATTAACATATTACCGGCTTAAGTAATGTTCACCCAAATACGTAAGGTTACCCCAGTAATATTAGACTCTGGAACCAAATGGCCCCTAGATGTAAAGGCTACAGCACTAACTCTCAAGTATGCTAGACTGGATGTTTTAAATTTTCTTCAACGAGTTCAAGACACCGGTACAAAACCAACTCAACTGGGTTCAGAGCACATACAGTGTCGACTGCAAGTTGACCATGATCATTCTTATTTGCTGCCTCCATGCTGCTCACAAGTACTCGAAGAGGTAGGAGCCATTCGTTATGGGCCTTCTTCAAATTGTTCTTGGACCGCACTCCCGTGTAATTGGTTTCCCCTGTTCGATTTCCCAAACAGTCAAATGTAATTCGAGATCTATTAGAATAGCATTAATCATAACAGGCTAACGGGTATCAGATTTCATTGTTTAAAAATAATATAGCATGCTAATGTAGTTTGCTGATAGATGGATAAAGCTGCAATTATTGAATGTACAGTAACTATCCAAAAATCAAACTGCAGGGCCACTACTCAAATGCCTATACAGAGGCTAAGCTTCGTAGAATACATTACCTTCGAGTCGCTATGTTAACACAAAGACAAGTAAGCCGTACATTGCAACAAGATCATCAAAACTCATATATTCTCATCTTAAATAAAACAGTAAACCATGCTTTACCTGCTGATTCGGTCATCAATACATATCTGTACAGGTTAAGGGCAGATAGAACCTGAAGAGCATCATAAGAATCTGTTAAACTGAGAATGTCAATTAAGATAACAACACAAGTACCATCAAATGTGTTATGCAGTATAAGTCGAATAATTGAAGCATCGACAGGCAAAGGATGCAATAAAATACCGCGTCACTATTGTCTGGAAGGATAGGAGGTCCTCCCGACACAGGCCTCAAAACTGACTCGACCAACTCAAGGATGCTTGTACACCAAAATAAAGTTTTTTGAATGGATTTATTGTCAACATCTAAGGCTTCATCTTTACATATCGACATTCTCAGGGTACGTTCTCTGTGCATTTCCCCTCTAACAAGATCAAGAAGAATTGCAACCTACACAGAATTTGAGGAACTGCTTTGGTTAATATATCCTCAACTAGAATTACATCAAATAATAGAGCAAGTACACTGGGTTTTACCATAGAGGAAGAGTCACTATTTTTAATTAGAGCTTTTAAAATGTCGTATCTCTGAGAATCTGGAATATCACCCAGAACCTGATAGTCGTAAAGATCGAAAGATGAGAATATGAACTTGGTAAAATAATACATTTTAACAAAAATATCATAGTTTCCTGATTGAGGAACTATAATATATAAAAACCTCACCCTTTTGAGTGCTTCAAAGGTATTTTTCCTTAGTGCCACATCTGATGTATATATGATAATCATTGTAACTGCCTGCAATGTTTGTTTTGGCGATCAGACTGGTAGAGAGCAGGAGTGTATAAGAAGTGATGCATAAAAACAAGAAAAGAGACTACCTGTAGAGCAGAAAAAATACTAGTCATGTAACGAGAGCAATCATTATGCTCATCATCTAACTCATTAGAGATGTCTCCACTCGTTATATAAAGCAAGAAATCAACAGCATCACTCTTAAATTCCCATGGAAGATCGAAAGATGAGAATATGTGCTTTAACATGCCAATTGCTTGCCACCTTTTCGTCTGGTTATTTTGAAGTTCTGTCTTAACAGCACTCAAATCCAACTTTGCAGCTCGATCAAATTCATCGTACTTTTGTGCCAAAATCACTGCATCAATAAAACAAAAATCTAAGCAAGTCAAAGGAACACTTAACATTTTCTGCAAATGATGATGACAAAGAGGATAAGACCTCAATAAAATTAGGAAATTTTGTGCTTGCAGAGCAAACCTGAAAGTGATGCACCAAGATAGACATGAGATGAAATGCTCGAACAATCTTCTTCGTCCTCTGTGCAATTCACGATTATGAATTAAATTACACATGTTAGAGAGAATATATGCAAAAGGTGGAAACTTTTTCACTCTTGTAATTGTTTAGGTAACAATCATCACGAGGTTGACATAGCAATGAAGTTTACCTCCTATAACAAAGCCAGATAGTGTGTCAATACTAGACCCAGTTACCAAACCAAGACAAGATGTACCACAATAAGGAAGGAAGCTTGCCAATTGCAATGCAAATGAAAGATGATTGGAGCTAACTGAAATCAATGCCTGCACATAACGGGTGTATTTTAAGATCAAACTACAAACATACAAATTAGAAAGAAAAAAAAGGAGCAAGAGATCAAGAGTGGAAGTCAACTAATTCTAAAGACAAGTAACTCTAAAATCACAGTGAAATATTAATATCGGTAACTAAATCGCTTTAATATGTACCAACATAATGAATATCCAACCCAAAAATTTAGTTCAGCATACAAACACCGACCAAGATTTGCAGAACATATAGACCAAGTAAAGCTCGAAGCTTTTCCTTTTCTCCATTTTCCTGCTATAAAGAAACACAGAGAATTATTCCGACTTATTAGAGAAACATATCAAAGAGTCAAAAATAGCCTAAAATGAAGTCAAGTATGACTGACCATATTTGAACAAACTGTTTGTATAGCGTGAGCATTTACAACAACTCTATCAAATAAAGTCTCTAGTTCTGTATCTTGAGAATCTGTTTCTAATGAAATGACCTTTACAACTTTAACAACAACTGGCACCGCAACTTTAATTTGTTCAAAAAGCCGCCTCTGAATGGAAAGAAACACTGAAACAATATAATGACATTCATCGATTAGGCTAAACAATAGTTCATATGGCAGCAAAGAACATTATCAGCAATCCCAAGAAGAACAGGCTGATTACCATATGAAAGTCCACTTATAAGAGGAGAAATATAAGCGGCAGCTTTGATTGTCTTGTTTGGAGAATCTAATGCCTAATCAATTAAAAATTAAAAAACAATTATGATTGTCAACACAACAGAAATTAATAATAAAACTTACCTCACAAATAACCGAAAGCATGTCGCGAGGACTACTTGTTTGTATAAACTGACGAATAACATTATCAGCAACCTCCAAACACTGAGGCGAAATTCCTGCAAATTTCGAAGCTGACTTTGGCAACTCAAATGAAAGGGCGTCGATAATCTCCTGATGAAATAATCCATTAAAATTAAGATTAAACAAATATGCTGATTGCTAATGAATAAGCACATTCAACGATCCTTACATGATCTAGAGAAGGTGAGCACAGAAATTGATAAATCTCGGAGAGAATTTTGAATGCATTAGCCTTAGCATCTTCGTTTTCTGGTTCCGAAAGAGCGGCGTCTGATACGGAATCGAGGAAGTTGACGAGCTCTGACTCTGAAGTTTGAGATTGACTAAAATCTCCACCGCTGATTGACTAAAAGAAAGTGCCGGAAATTAACTCGGACAAAAGAAGCTATGATTTCTCCCCTTAAAGTTAACTTTATAGCATACCTTAGAGCAAGAAGTTAGAATTTGATGGAGTTTTAGAAGGAGAGCGTTAGCAGAGGAGGATCCGTTAAACTCCGCCATCCCTGACGCGTCGCCTTCAAACGCTGCGCTTGACCGTATCGGAGAGGTATCAGTCAAGTGACTCGGTTCGATTGCCACAAAAGAAACACTAACTTTATATATTTTGAAATATATACTATATATATATATATATATATATATACTTCCTTTAACTTAACGGGCTGCGATCGATTGATCTGGAGAAGAGAAGCGACTTTGGTGCAGTAGAGTTGGTTACTGTGCAGTTTCTGCTTTCAGATTTTGAAGAAGAGAATACCGCATCCTTTCATGTGGGCTTTAACTCCCGAAAGAAGACGGGCTTTTGTCAAAACAAGGCAACAAAGTCGGGTATCGCAGGCTTGGGCTTTAGTTTGGATTTCTATACTTTAAGTCTTAATTGTTTACTCAACAAGAAATGCCAGTCTAAGTTTTGGCTACTTCCGATTTCGACCAGCAATAATAGTTTCCAAGATATTTTTTATATGTATCATACAAATGTCCAACACCTAGTTACTTTGTAAAATCATCCTATATATAACACATATGACATGTGTAGATAATGAATGACTTGCATGATATACATCTCAACGTCAACATGGTATAGAAGTTAAGACCTAATAAGAGAAATAAGATTAACACAACTTGATATGAGATGGAAACCTAATACTAAATGGGGAAAAAACCATCACTAAACATAATCGAAGAAATAGTTTCAAACCAAGTGATAAAACTCTCTATGAGTTGGGCTACATAAAAATTCTATTCTAAAATGGATGTAGGTTTAACTAAAGCACAACATAGGTTATCAGCTTGATAACCGGCAATGAGAAACTTTTGAATTTATGGATCAATTTGATATTTTATCTAAAGTTTACGGTCAAAATGATATTTCATCTAAAATTCAAGGTCAAATTAGTATTCTATCTAAAACTCAGAGGTCAAATAAAAATTAACCCCTTTTGCCTAACATGGCACACCATCAAACTAATAGAAATTAAGGGCTCAATGACCAAAATGTAATAATTAGTAACATAAATGATTAAAATTTAATAAAGTAATAATATAAGTGATTGAAACATGTTTTTTTAAAATTTAGTGAATTGAAGTGTATAAATATAAAAGAAAATTGATCAATCTAATAGTTAATCCTTAACGAAAAATGATTTCTTTGTTAAAAGTCGATTTCCTTTTTAATTTACGACAAAGTAATTTTTAAAGTTTATAAACATTTTTAATTTAAAAAATGACGAAACAGATAAACTATAAGAAAAATAAGATATTTATTCATATTATTTTTAACCATATGTGTTCATTATAAAATATTTATTTCATGAAACCACTTAAAATTGATTAAAATTTATCTAAAAGTTTAACATTTTAACGCTTCGATTTTCTTTAACTTTTTTTTAATGACCGTTCAATGAAGTTAGTTTTGAGATATTGTTTGTGTTCTCAAAAGAGTATTTTTTATTATTCGTGTTTTCAAACAAACACCCTAAACTCTTCAAATCTGATAAAATTTCCAAACTCTTAAACCAGAGCATTAGAATGCCAAACCTTTAGCTGAAATTTTATCGATTTTGATTGAGTTCCATGAAAAATAAATTTGAGAAAAAGAAAGAGTAGTGAAATAAAAATATTTTGGTATTAATTTTGTCACGAACGACAATCAGTAACATGCAATGATTGATCGTGAGCGACAACGACTAAATGTCAATGACCATATAGATAACCAAACTAAAGTTCAATTCCTAAAATTTAATTGTTTAAAAATTTAGTGACAAAATTAATATATAAATTAAAATTCTACGTCAATCTCAAATCTCAAAGTATCATGTTATCCTATTGTTAATGATTTAATGATTTAGTGTTTACATTGAACCCAAAATCAAAACTTTACTAAAATTAAAACAATTACAAATTTAACAATAAAAAACAATTACTAAAAATATTTGTGATATTTGATATAGTTTATTCTAAAATTTAATCTAATTCCCATATGGAAACGAAAGAATGGGAAAACGACTGTGCTTGAAAAGGAACCTTCAAACAATGTGAAATTCGTGAGTGAAGGTGATTGAAACACCTTTGCATACAGGTAGGGACTGGAAGGACACAGAACCATAACGAAATCTCGTCAGATTTTTTTATTTCATATCAGTTGATTTATGCAATTATTCTTTTAAAAAAATACAATTGTTCCATACGGAAAAAAGCAACAAAACAAGACATCACTCTTTCTGTACTTTTTCCCAAGTTAAATTCAAGGGAAATTAAGGGTGACAAAAGGTTAATTTAAGGTAAAAACCCCACAAATTATTAAAATTGATGTTAAAAGATATTAAAAATATTATCGAATACGTATAATGTTTGTAACACTATAAACATTACATATATAATCTATGAAAAATAGATATATTTTATGATCAATCATTTACTTCTTAATAAAAACATTTGTAATGAAAAAATAATCACTACTATCGACTATAAATATCTTAATTCAAACTATATATATTCAAAATTCATAAAAATGAAATATATTTTATAATCAATTATTTACCTCTTAATAAGAATATCCGTGATGAAGAAACAATGTCAAGATGTGCAGGAGGGATGGTGACGGCATGAAGCAACGACGTCGTTTCTCACCTTCCAATGCCAAAAATAATAACGGGACAGGTGTCAAACAAAACCCTATTTGAGAAATATCTCTAAGTATGAGTATAGACAATTGGATCAAGAAATTCTAATTATTTTTAAAAATATTATTTTCTAAGGAAAGCAAAGGTGATTATTGAAAGGAAAAGAAAAAAAAACAATGCGTACGAGACAGGCAGCATTGATTCGGATCGTCTGTCCGCCTCGTGTTAAATGTGTGGGTCCACAGGCTTTCTTTTATTGTTTTCCCGAATTTTTTAATTTTATTTTTTTAATTTAGATCGACTCATCTCGTGTCGTACACCAATCAGTATTCAATTCAGTTGATTTTGACAGCGACCCGTCAAACGTATGTTTCGCCTTACGAAGGTTGCTTCTCCAAACCTAGGCTGCGTCGCACCAGATACGTTTTGTATGTTTGTGTTTGGTTGGTTGGTATGAATCTCTTAGAATTGGTGGGAATTAAAATCCAATTTCATCATTTTTTCATGTTTGGTTCAAGTTTTCCAAGAGAATTGAAATCTCTCATGACATCAACTTTCCATCAAATGAGGGAAAGTAAATTTCATCCAAGAATAGATGGAATTCAATTCCCTTGTTGGAGGGAATTGAAATTTGATCATACTATCCTCATCAATTTTTGGTAACTTATTCATATATTGAATAAAAATATTTTTTTATTATTTCGGGTCGGGTTTCTAATTCATATATTCGGGTCGGATTGGGTGAAACTTTATTTTGGTTGGGTCGGGTCGGTTTTTTTTAAATGTGATATTCGGGTTGGGTTAAGTTCGGGTTTAGGGTGAAAAATACCCGACCTGAGAATATATATAATTTTACATTATATATTTAGGAATAATTACAATAATACCCCTCTATATTTAATTTTTTTCAATTAAGTCACTGTTTTTATTGAATAAAAATATTTTTTATTATTTCAGGTCGGGTCGGGTCGGATTTCTAATTCATATATTCGGGTCGGGTGAAACTTTATTTTGTTCGGGTCGTTTTTTTAAGTGTGATATTCGGGTCAGGTCGGGTTTTTTTAAGTGTGATATTCGGGTCGGGTTCGAGGTTAGGGTGAAAAAACCGGACCCGACCCAAAAAAATATATATAATTTTACCTTATATATTTAGGAATGATTACAATAATACCCCTCTCTATATAATTTTTTTCAATTAAGTCAATGTTTTTATTGAATAAAAATAATTTTTTATTATTTTGTGTCGGGTCGGGTCGGGTTTCTAATTCATATATTGAATAAAAATAGTTTTTGGTATAGTTTTTGCTAACTAATTAACATACTCCGATTGGAATGTATCGAAATATTGTTATATCTTTTGGTAACTTATTAACATATTTTGATTACGATGATTTTAACTTATGATGTTTATAAGCATGCTTTTTATAATTTATTGAAATGAATAATCAATCAATAAAATGAAATTTTAATATTTTTTAATTTTTTATAATATATTACTACATGTAAGATGTAAAACAAATTAAAATAAAGCAAAAAAACAAGAAGGGCAATTATGTCATTTTACATTAGTGAAATTAAATTCATCTGACATGTCTGGGAACCAAACAGAATATGAAATTAGATTCTAATTCCATTTCCTGCCAACCAAACAGAATATGGAATTTGATTTCAATTCCTTCACAGATTTCAATTCCCTCAGAAACATTCCAGCGAACCAAACGCCACTTAAGGGTAAAAAATACGTAGGTAGTCCCCTGACTATATGTTTGGAGGAACAATGAATAATAAAACTCTATATATTAACACTAGGAGCAACCATTGATGAAGAAAAGGACTATATGTTCGGAAACGGCAGATTCAAGAGAGCTAATATTAACACTAGGAGCAACCATTGATGAAGAAAAGGAAGATTGGTTCGAATTAGTAATCATATTTGATAATGCATTTGAAACAAGCACACCCAAGCATCTCGATTTGCACATGACTACCCGAGAGTGTAGGGATGAAATTGTTTAAACTTTTAGTAACTTTTAGTATTGTTGATGATAATAAGTTTGTTTCGTCGGTTGTTGGTGGTTTATTTTTTTTTTTAAGTTTAGTATTATTTGTTGGTGTTTCTCTTTAAAAGAGATTTGATCATAAGAAGAAGAAAGAGATACGATATCTAAATTGTAGAAGATTTAACCCTTTATTAATCTTAGTTTAAGGGTACTTAAAATGATCCTTAGTTGTTGGTATCATACATTGGAAAATTATGACTATTTTTAAGTGAATAGACTAAATATATCTAATCGTATCTTAAATGCTGTTCTAATAGTCACATGAATTTATAAAGATCTTATTTGTGTATTGTATTTTACTTGGAGGCCTTTACCCAGAAGATGCGGGCTCCAATGAAACTCTAATAAACGAAGTGTATGTCCGAATATCACCACCGACAGAGAGTTGAAATTTTTTAGAGGTTGTTAGATAATGGTTATACAATTTTAAAGTGATATATAATTTTTAATATAATTTTTGTAGAACTCTTTATCTAGCCTAGAAGCAAAACACCTACCTCTTTATAAGAGTTTATAGATTTGAAATCCTTTTTTACTTTTAGTAGAGGAAATATAATATGTGATTTTCCGACAATCAGAGATATAATTATATATAAAATTACATATTGAAAGTTACAAAAAATAATAAATTTATATATTATCGTCGTTAATTTTTTAATGATCTATGATCAAAATAAAAAAAGAAAGATATAAAGTCATTGATGGGCTGTTCAGAAGCAAGAAAGAAGCAGTTTTGATTAAGGCAGATTTTAGTAAAGCTTACGATACTGTGGATTGGAGTTTTTTGAATCTGATTCTTAAGAAGATGAGCTTTGGCAGAAGATGGAGGAATTGGGTCAAAATGTGTATTTTGACTCCTATGATTGTTGTGCTAGTTAATGGGTGCCATTCAAATTATTTTCCAATCAAGAGGAGACTTAGACAAGGCTGCCCTTTATCGCCGTTACTTTTTAATATTGTAGGCGAGGCTCTTAGTGGTATGTTTAAGAAGACGATCGATATTGGTCTTTGTAGCGGGGTTGAAGTAGGGTCTGGAGGTGCTATTTTATCCCACATGCAATTTGCAGATGACCTACTCATTTTTTCCGAAGCAAAAGAGTCGTCGATTTTAAATTTCAATCGTGTTCTCAAAATTTTTGAAGTAGCTACTTGTTTGAAGTTAAACATGAAAAAGGTTAAGCTTTTTGGAATCAATGTGGAAGAGAGCAGAGTTAAAAGTTGGGCCGATCCTATCTTATGTGGATTAGCATATCTTCCTTCGACTTATGTGGATGAAATTATGGCAACCCATTATGGTCAAAGTCAAGAATCGGCTTCGAAGCTGGAAAGGTAAACTACTCTCTTTTGGTGGTAGGTTAACATTGATTAAATTTGTCTTGGTTAATTTGCATGTGTATTATATGTCCATATTTATGATTCTTAAGTCCATAGTTGAGCTGATCAATAAATGCATAGCAAACTTTGTGTGGAATGCTAAGTAGGATAGGAGTATTCACTGGATTAAGTGGGACAATATTTGTGGGCCGAAATCGCATAGGAGTTTGGGTATTTTTGATGTTAAAACCAGGAACCGTGCATTATTGCATTACTTAACAAATGGTTTTGGAGATTTATTGTGGAAGATGACAGTTTATGGAGGAAAATAATCATAGCAAAGTATAACTACAATAATGATTCGATTCTTCCAAAAGCTGCAAATAATAGAAACTCGTCTTGGGTGTGGCGAAATATTATTAATCCGGCTATTTCTTATGAGGTGGATTTCTTTTCTGATTTGAAGTGTGTAATGGGCAATGGGAACAAGATCGATTTTTGGACCGATCATGGACTGATATGGTTCCCCTTAAAGATTCTTTTCCGAGAATATTTGGGATTGCAACCAAAAATTTCGGCAAGATCAACGGGTTTGGGTTTTGGGAACTAGGAGTATGGGAATGGAGGATTGAGTTGAGAAGAGCTCTCTTTGATTGGGAAAAGCCTATGTGGAGTGAGTTCAGTCTTTTGTTGAGTAGAGTTGTGAGTGCATTTCCAGGTGTAGATAGATTGTAGTGGACCGGTGCGCAAGATGGCATGAACAACCCGAAATCATACTGCTTAAAATTGGCTTGCACTGGAAAGTCAGAAGATCCGATTTGGAGATTGGTTTGGTTTAAATTTGGCCCTCCAAAAGTTTATGCCTTTGTGTAGAAAGCAGTCCATCAAAGGTTACCAGTAATTTTAGAGCTGGAAAAAAGAGGAGTTAAGTGTAACGAACAATCTTGTTGCTTGTTTTGTAAGTGTGAACCGGAAGCAATCAATCATGTTTTGTGTCAATGTATAGTCATTGGGCAAGTATGGCAATGTTGGTGTAGCGTGTGGAAAGTTAATATGGTTCTCCCTATGAATGTTAAACAGTAATTAGAGGTTTGGTTCTCTCAAAGAATAAGGAAAAGAGTTTGGGATCTATGGCAGCTTGGTTTTTTCGGTCTGATTTGGGTAATTTAGATATGCAGAAATAAATTCAGGTTTAAAGGTGTTCTGTTCTCGGTGGATCAGATTTTTACTAAAGCTTTGCTCTAGATAGGGGTTTGGGCAAATTTCTTATGGTCGTCGTTGATTCCTTACGTGCAAGACTTTGTAGACCGGAATCTATTGTCCTCGTTTGATGCTGACTGTGAGTTTTGCTGTGTGATTTTCTGTTGAGATTTAATTTCTGTTTGGTTAAACATTGTTCCGGTTATTGAAGTGTCTGTATACGTTTTAGTTGCTGTTTTTTCCAGCTCTTGTTTTAGGCTTTAGTAACGAGTGGTGGTTGACTTCTTGGTATGTTGATGAGTTTTTATTGTTGGGTTGTGGTCTGTTTATGGGTTATGGACTGATCTATTTGATAAATCAGAACGTTTGATGTACCACTCAAGGTATACTCTTTTTCCTCTATTAGGTATATGGATTTTTTTAACGATGTCTTTGGGGTGGTGTACTTTGTAATCTCTATAATACAATATACCTTTTTTCAAAAAAGAAAAAGAAATAATAGTTTTATAACTAATATTATAATTTACTTGAAAAAAATGTTGAATTATGTAAGTGATGTATATGTCAATAACTATCGTAACTACTTAAGTGATATGCATGGCCTGAATTTTGATGTAAAATTACATGTATGAACTAAGCGAATTAGGAGATTAAAGAGTTGTTATTATTTTTTGAGGTCTCAAGTTCGAGTATCATGTATGTTCAGAGTACGAATGTTCAATGTTAAATAATCGAAGGTCTTTAAACATATACAACTTTGTACTCACATCATATTGATAAAAAATGTGAAATTGTACACAAATATTAATTATTAAATATTTTTCAAACGATATTACTACAGGTAAGGACGAAGCCAGTATTAGATATTGGTAGGGTCCAAAATATTAGATTATTTAAGAAAAATAAAATGAGTTATTAGGTATTCATACTCAAAATTCAGCACGAACCAAACGACTTTAATGAATAAGGGATTGTTGTTATCCTCGAGTTTCCGAGTTTAAGCATTGCGTATGTAAGGGAATGAGCATTCATTGTCAAATGATTGAGAGTATTTGTACAAATAGTACATTATATTTGTAACATCCCAATTATCGGGTAAGTGACTAAATTGTAAGAGTTTATAAATTTAGTTGGTGAATTAGAATCAAGTGATAAGTCTAGTGATTTATGGAGGAATTTTGTGTGTTGGGTATGATAGTAAATATGGAATTATAATAAGGGTAAAAGGGTTATTGAGTAAATAAAAGAATAAAGTAATAATTGAGGGTATTATAATACCCATATGAATGAATTGAAGAGATAAGCTTTGAGACTTATCTTCTTCATCTTCTTCTCTCAACGTGAAGACACAAGCTTAAGGTAAGAATCTAAACCTTGGTCGTTTCTTTGATTTTTAGTTTGGAAATGGAAGTTTGGATGTTATACAAGCTAAAGGAAAGCTTATATGACATTAAAACAACAAGATATGTGTTTTAGAGATGGATTTGAAAAATGGGTTTTTAGATGAAATTTTGATATGGATGAGTTTTTGAAGTTTGAATAAGATTTTTTGACTTGTCAAGAAGTTAATTAAGGAATATGGAGTGTTAGAATTGATTAATATCATGTTTGAAATTTGGGTATGATTCTTAGTTGTAAGAATTTGAATGAAGTATTGGAAATAATAAAGTGTGGAATTTATAGAAGTTAGTTAAAATGGTTGTAGTTAAGTTGGTGGTATGAAAGGAACTTTGTATGAGAAATTTAGTGAAGAATTGGTGATTTTCGGATTTGAACAGTAAATTTCTGGATAAAATTTACAGATTATGCAGAGGGAACCGATACCCCTGGGGGGGAATCGATTCCCCCTAAATGAAAAATGGAATTTGGTTCTTTAATCTGGCTTAAGTTGTTAACATCAAGTTTAAGGTTTAGGCTTCTGATAGTTGTTTTGAAATTTTATATTTATGTAGATATTGAGTCTAAACAAGTTCCGGAATAATCAAAGGATTAGGATCGAATCAAAGAAAACAAGGCTAAGGTGAGTGCAATTTTAATTGTACTTATATTATTGAACGGGCATTGACTTGCGATGAGCCAGTGATAGAGTTACTATGGTAAGAAGTGACTCCTAAAATGTTATTTAATTTGTGATTCTTATATGTGCATGAATACATGAAATGAGTATAGGTTATTATATATGTTACATGATATACATAAACATAAGAGCATAAAACATAAGATATATGATATGATATACATGATTATATGTATATGTGATATATGCTATGAGACATGACCAATGTGAAATGAGATAAGTTATGTGAATATATGAAATGATATATGAATATGCAATACGTGATACATGTGATATGATATGAAATACATGGCTACACATACATGTGGTATGTGACAGAAAAGAAAGAACAAGTGATGAGAAAAGTATTCATTGTAAATGCCCATAGTATACGATATGAGAGCTATAGGTATTGTTGGCATGCCAAGAGTCGAGGGTTTCATAGGTCCTTTGGGACAACTCATAGGTCCTTCGGGACATATTCACAGGTCCTTTGGGACAAATTTCATATGCCACTCAGTGGGACTTATACGAGCTGTGGTGACAGCAATAGTGCACAACCTCAATTTACTCGAATACCTTGAGTTCTCAGTAATGTACATTGGCCTCTAAAAGACATTGAAAGTATTTACAAGATTCATATGTGATATTGTGTGCATTTCTAAGTGAAATGTATTTGTTATATGAGATTGGTAATTATTTATGCAATAGTGAGATTTGAAGTTTATATTATATGTTGATATAGTATATAAAGAAATTAGTGATGATCAAATGAGAAATGATAAGTACAAAATCATATGATAAATAGAGATTATGATGATGATGATGGTATATGAATATGTATGCATTTTATTATATGAAATGTTATATGGTTTTCTTATATATTTTATATGCCTCACTAAGTCAACGACTTAGCGTGTGATTGTTTCACGCGTAGGTTATGAGAAGATGACGGTTGATAAAAGTTACTCAAGACAGGTCAGTTTCTCCTTTCCATAGATCAGATCAGAAAAGAAATGTATAATGTGTATTTTGTAATAACGATAGTGGTTGGCATGTAAATAAATGATTAAATCTGATAAGTTTTAATCGGTTTTGAAAAGTCATACGAATGAGTTTTGTAATGTTTTAATGAGTATATGTAATTAATAATATTTAATTTATTTTGTTAAATAAATTTGGAAGCATAGATGGGAATTTTATAGTGATGAAAGGTTAATATGTAATTTTCGGAAATTTCTGTAGCAGTTACTGTAGCATGAACAGTAACCGCGAGTTTGAACAAAATTTTCCAGTATCTTAGAGGGGAACCGATTCCCTGCTACAGGGAATCGATACCCCCACTGTTTATCGTACTATTCACTGTTCACTTGTCACTATTCATACAGTATTTTTACTGTTCACAAATACGTATGTTTGAACTCAAAATTTTATAACCAGCACAAGTGAACCATATATGGTCGTATTTTCTTAATATAAATTAAAATGCTCAATTATTTTGAAATGAAATCATTTTTTAAAGTTAATGTGACATCTCGGACTCGTATTCGGGTCGGGTACGGGTTGTGGTGTTACAATATTCACTCTATTTTAAATATAATATAAAAAAACTCAATTTTCATAACACAACACCTAAATTGTCTAATATTTAAAATTACAATGACTTAAATTGATACTGAACCAAAAATTTGAGAACACGAGGTTATCATTCTTTAATTCGACCCATACTCGATTAGATATTGAATAATTTTTTATATTTTTAATTTAAATATTTATTTTTATATGAACCAAAATATTATTAGACCAAAATTATATCAAATATACTAAACTTTTAACAAGGGTCGGGACCCCTTTAGGCCCCAACAGAGCTCTGCCCCTGACTACAAGTCTACAATGTTAACGTGATTACGTTAAGATGTTACTCTTTCTTAATGCACTTAATTTTATGACGTATACAAAGTAGTGTATGTTCAAAAACTCTTAATTATATGACAATAGACGCTCTTACTTTTGATATATCGAGACTTAAACATGATACCCCAAGAGATAATAAGTTCCTTAACCACTAAGATCTTTTAATTTGTGTACAACTTATTTATTATATTTTTAATAATTTATAATTTTTAAAAGGTTATCACGTGTCACTTTTTGATAGGGTGTTTGTGGTTTGGATCAGTTTTTAGCTAAAAAATTTATTCGATCCGAATGTATAAATGTTTGCGATTTGGATTGGTTTGGATGTTTCTAAAAAATCCAATCCGATCCAATTAAGTGCTGCTTGATTCGATTTGGATTTGTGCAGTTTTTGGATTTGTGCGGTTTTTTTATTCTAAATTTTCAAAATAATTTGAAATTTTTTCATTAAAAAAAAGCATATGTAAAACAAAGAGAATATATATATTTTAACAAATGCAAACTTATGAAGCTTACAAAGAGAATATATATTTTAACAAATCAAGAAACAAATCAGTTTCTCGTCAATAAGTCACCCATAAAAGTAAAACGACATATTTTCTAAGTTTTGCCCTACAATTTTCTCTCTACCTCAGAACTGAGGAAATACCAAAAGACTATACTATCCTTCTTTGCTATTATCATTTACTGCACCATTTTTTTCATTGCCATCGATGACTAGAATCTGGGGCAAAATTGTTACGTGTGTGTCGAGGAAAGCTGAATTTATATTTGTATATGGAATTTGTATTTATATATGGATTTTGTGAGATTTTGTGGGGCTTTTGATGGGTTTGTTTCAAGCTCGTAAATTCAATATTCCATTTCATTGGTTTAGCTCGGTTTGGATCGGTTCCGGATTTTAAAACCGAAACCGAACCGAACCAATCGATTTAAAAAAACAAACACATTAAATCAGTTTCGATTTTTTCGATTATCGATTTTTTGGATTGATTTTCGATTTTTTGTTTGGATCAGATTGGATCTGAACACCCCTACTTTTTGATAGTGTCACATTATGTCATTTTCATCTTAACAACAAATTTAACGTATATATCCTACTTATTTTATAAATTTATATTGTGCGTATTTAGTTTGAACAAAAAAGTAATAACTTAAAAAGGAGTATACTTTAAGGGTCTACTATTCAATTAAGTCAATAAAAAATATACATATAGTATTCAATTTTCATTATGTGTATAAATAAAATATTATTATTTTAAAAATATTGAATTTAAGTAGTTGTGTTTATATAATATATATATTTATTATTAATTGATTCAAAAAAATTAATTAGATCACTCGGACAAATTAAAGGAATTCCCATAATGAGTAGGTCTTTTCCAAGTATAAGTAAATTTAGAATCAAACTCATTATTAGGGTAAAGTAAATCAATAGTCACTAACCTATTGTTTTTTTTTCTAATTTAGCTACCTAATACTTTTCTTTTACAAAGGCATAATAATGTTAATTTCTTTTATTTTAGTAATTGCATATTAAAAATTTAACGATAAAGTTGATGTACTTATTTAATGATGTGTCATGTCAATTATCATTAATGATTTAATGACATAATCAAAATGAAATTTTTTCTTAATAATAATAACTCTAATTAAAGTTTTTATTTATTTATTTTGGTGACCAAAGTTAAAGCACCCTAAATATTTAGTGATGATTTTTATAATTTACGCTTTTAAAGACTATCATTTGTTTTAAGACCGAGAAAACAAGTAGGCAGGGGACCAGCTGAACAGTTTGCCATAAACAGAAAACAGTATTTTCTCTTAGTGGGACCCAGTCTTTTTTTATTATTTTAATTATGTGATTAAAATACGACGTAAATAAACGTGATTTAAAATATTATTAAAAAACACATTTTAAGTTGAAATATTATGTTTTTATCACTTTTTTATTGCTCTCATTTTTTACAAGTTTTTAATTTTAAATTAGATTTTATTTCTTTAGAAATTCGTGTTTTTATTGCTTAAGCCGGTCGGCATTAGACGGTCGGCATTGATTAAGCCGGTGGCTGCCGGAGAATTAGAAATTCATAATGATTTCCCTTTTTTTAATCCTCTTGAGATTTAATTAACGATTTGTTATTATAATAACACGTTCTATATAATGGTAATAATATTGTCTAATATCATTATTAAATTATTACAATATCTAGAATTATTATAATAACACTTGTTATATCAATATTACAATTATAATTTTAAATATATTATGTTTATCGCAATTACGGAATAACAATATAATAAAAATATATTCGTAATTACAATTTAAATCACCACGACCACATGTACGGTACCAATGCAATACGCTTAAACCTAACTGCATGCTTTTTATCTAGGAAACCCTTTTGGTTCATGAAGCCATCTTCAACGCGTGTGCAGCGCGTCCTTGTACCGCGAGTAGCGAAGGAGTTAGCTTCTTCTTCTCATTCTTCCTCTTCCCTCGCGATCTCATTGTCTCAATAGTGGTTTCCAGTTCTGCATTAAGAATGTCTTCTTTTGCAGTTTGATTTTAAGGATAGATTACTGGCTAAGCTAGTAGATTCTACATTGTGCTTCATGCGGCAATGTACTGTCGTTCCAAGGCACTTTTACAGGTATGGGTAGTATGGTACGTAAACATGTTTTTCATTTTTAGTAATACAATATTTGATATAATAGTTATTTTAACTTTTAATTTTTCTTTTATTTTTATGTAAAATATTTTCTAATTGAATGAAAATTATTAACATATTAATGGTTTATATTTATCGTTAATGTAATAAGTATTATGTGTTTAAAGTGGTGATATAATATGTCTATATGTGTTATGCTATCAATTATGTACATATGACACATATTATGTAATCAATTATATATACCTGACATATATATTACATCACCATTTTAGATATATAAATTTTTTCACGTAAAAAATATACGTGAATCATTAATAAATTAACGATTTCCTTCAAACTGCCAGATAATTTACTCAAAAAATGTTAAGGAAAAATATTTTAGAAAAAAATAAATGTTATTTGATCGGATTTGTTTCTTTATTATCCCAATTATTTTATTAGTGCCTCCACTTGCGAGAGAGATTGCCACGGTGACAGTTCTGAACCGTCAGATCAAATTCAATCATCAACAGTACGTTTCCGTCTATCAACGACCCTGTAGGTCCAAGCATTTCTTCCATGCCTCTATTTTCTGCCCACCTAGTCTTTTCAGAAAAAACGACAAGAGAAAATACTATTGCTAGTTTATTTAGCAAAGACTAATATTGTTAATTATATTAATTAACGATAGCAAAGATTAATATACAAAAAAATTATAATAGCCGGTGAAAGCTGTTAATATTACGTGGTTAAGGATGAATTCAGCTGTAGGGGGAGACAGTCGTCTTTTAAATTTTACCTTTTTAATATATTTTTAAAACTTTATATTTTTTTATAATATATTATCATTATTTAAAATTTTATAAATTTATTTTCTTCTAAAATTTTATATATTTAAAATTTCTAATATAAAATTTTACATTTATTTCTATATACAAAATCATCAGGATTACATGACGATTTTTATTCAAAATTATGTTATTATTCGTTATCTGCTTGAAAAAATGGCCGTATAATCTTGTCGATTTGTAGAAATCGATGTATAAATCTGACGATTTTCTTCAAATAATATAACAAAAATCTTAATTTTAAAAATAATTTTATTATACATTATATAAAAGTAGATTTTTTCCTGATCCCATTATTGAGGTAAATTTACCGCAATAATAGCAATCAAAATAAAAATGTAAAAAAAAATGGCCCCCACGCCTTCGGTTGAACTACCACCATTGTTTTCATGATAATAAGCTGATTTCTTCACCTGAAAACCGATTTCCTTCTTCTTCTTGTTCCCTTTCTCTCAAACTCTCTATGGCACGTTTCTGACAGTAACCGAAAGACCTTTACTTTGGTATACAAAGATTATGTCTTTAACTTGACGAGACTGTAAAAAAGAAAGGGGGGTTGGGGGGGAAGAAGCTGTCTTTTTCATCATTTTCTTCGTTTCCTCTCTCTTTATCAGATCATGAATTCATAATCATAGTCGTCGTCTTCATCCATATATCTTTTCCGAATACGTTTAGAGAAAGAGGGAAAAAAAGGGTACATGGCGTTTCACCATAACGGCCACCTCTCTCAAGACCTTCCTCTTCATCACTTTTCCGAGCAGCAACAAGCGGAAACAACCGGTCCCAATTGGTTAAACGCCGCCCTCCTCCGTCCTCAGCAGTCTCAAGCACCGCAACCGAACAGTCACTTCTCCGACCCTAACTTTCTTAACCTTCATACAACTGCTTCAGACTCTACCGCTGCTACCCAAGCTCCCAACTCTATGCTCTCCCGTTCTTCCTCTTCGCTTCTTCACCGAAACCAAAGCGACGTAATTGACGAGGTCGCTGCGGCAGCTGCAGTAGGAGGAGGTGGTGGGGTCTCCATGATGACCGTGGAATCGGGTGATTTGAAGAACAGCATCAGCGAGACCATGAATAATGATAATAATAACAACAACAAGAGCGAAGGCGTAGTGGTGGAGAGTGGGGGCGGAGATGGGGCTGTGAATTGGCAGAATGCGAGATACAAGGCAGAGATACTCGCTCACCCTTTTTACGATAAACTATTGTCTGCACACGTGGCGTGCCTTAGGATAGCCACGCCAGTGGATCAACTTCCTAGGATCGACGCTCAGCTGGCTCAGTCGCAGCATGTCCTGGCTAAATACTCAGCTCTCGGCGGCGCGTCTCAGGGCTTGGTTAGCGATGACAAGGAACTCGATCAGTTCATGGTATTCTTTGAAATCGAATTCATTTTTACGGCTTTAAGCAGTAGCAAATTTCTTGATATTAATGTTCGATTAATCCCTTTAAACACCGGTGATTCATTCATTGGATTAAGATGCGCAATTCCTTCCATGCCAATACAGACACATTATGCTCTACTGCTATGTTCATTCAAAGAACAATTGCAGCAACATGTTCGTGTCCACGCAATGGAAGCAGTAATGTCTTGCTGGGAAATTGAGCAGTCCTTACAAAGCTTAACAGGTAAATGCATTTACATGTTTTCCATAATCCTCTGCTTTCAAATTCGAGGAAAAATGTTATAATCTCCGTGACGTAAACAGGCGTTTCCCCCAGTGAAGGAACCGGAGCAACGATGTCGGATGACGATGACGATCAAGTTGATAGCGATGCCAACTTGTTCAATGGAAGTTTGGAGGGTCTAGATTCAATGGGGTTTGGACCTTTGGTCCCAACAGAGAGTGAATGGTCTTTGATGGAGCGAGTTAGGCATGAGCTCAAACATGAACTCAAACAGGTACAATTGAGGAAACTTATTGGTTCCTAGAGATTCTTATGTTTACTGACTCGGTACATAAACTTCCTTAATAGGATTACAAGGAGAAAATCATTGACATAAGGGAGGAGATTTTGCGTAAGAGAAGGGCCGGAAAACTTCCCGGAGATACGATGTCAGTGTTGAAAGCTTGGTGGCAGTCACATTCCAAGTGGCCTTACCCTACTGTAAGTTCTAGTTTACCGTCAACCGCGTTTAACAAACAGTTCTTTGAGAAAATTTGATGGTCAATGATATTGGTAATGTTAATTTTCAGGAGGAAGATAAGGCAAAGTTGGTTCAGGAAACAGGATTACAATTAAAACAGATAAACAATTGGTTCATCAACCAAAGGAAGAGGAACTGGCAGAGCAATCCATCAACGTCAACCGTCTTGAAGAGCAAACGTAAAAGGAAATGCTCAGCAAATGCAAAATCTGAACCTGTAAAGTAATGCAGGTGAAAACAACGGATGATCGATTCACGCAAACGGAACAGAGTCCAGAACAATCAAAGATCACTTCTCGGTTATTGTATCCAACATAATGAGACCGGAAAGGATCAGATTTTGCTTGAACATGAGAAAACGACTGACGTAGACGATTGTTTGACGATGATGACTCCGAGTTAAGCCGTTTTGCAGGTATGCATCGACTGCGGCATGCATGTTTAGTACCACGTGGTGGATATGGAAGAATATTGCGAGAGAAGTTTAGGAATTATTTTTGTTGTAAGTTTAATTGGATAAATTCCATTTGCTTTGGCAGATTATGATTTTTGTTTTTTGGCCTCTTCATATATTTGTGAACAAGTGTACTGAGGGATTGCGAGTGTAGAGCGTAATATAAGGATTGTGTTCATAAATAATTTAGGGTCTAGCAGTGTATACATGATAATTGTGTTCATAAATTACTCTAATTTGATTATGATGGAGTGCTAGAATTATCTACCAATTGCTGTTTTTCAAAGAGTTTTCTTTGTCAATAACGTTTCTTTTCATAGACAAGATCAAATACAAGGCACAAAGGCCCAACAAAAATATAAGGATTGCACAAAGCTCTAAGGCCCAAATACAACTATAGACTCAGCTGTCATTGTCGTCGTTGTCGCCACAATTAAGAGAAAGAGGAGACCCTCGCGAGATTGAGGACCGACCCAACCCAGTCAGAGTGGAACCAAAGTAGTAGACAAACACAGCCATTGGCAAATAGAGCATCACAGCTAAAACGAAGGCACTAAAGATTTTAATGTTTAAGGTTTATGGAAGTCTAAGGTTGTCTCTTCTAATAATATCATCTTCAAAATTTAAATAAGTATTGTTTTATTAGGAATATAACATGCCTTACCATTATATATAAGTGTTTTTGAACACCATGGTCTTGTAATTGTATGAAAATGTAATTACTACCTTAGTAATTACACGAGTTCACATATAATTCTAAAGAATCCTAACTTTCAAGACATGTTTGACTTTGCAAAGTGTAATTTTGACTCTAAATATTGTTCCATGAGTTCACATATTTAATGTGAAGTCAGTTAGTAAGGTTTGTCTCTAAATATTGTCATTCCTACGGTACATTGTCCTTATTTTTACTGTATTACTCTCAGTAATTTTGAGAGTACCTTACTTTCATACACACAGTGCTAGTGGTAATTTTACAGAAAGTTTTTCCAAAAATTTTCCTTAAAACTCCAATAATCCGTACCAATTTTACAATTTAATTTCAAATCTATGTAAATATTTGCAGGGTGAATTGTTCAGCCTATCGTAGTACATTAGAATCTCTGGAACATTACAGTTAATCTGATCCAGTTATATAATTGCATCGTTTTTTCTCTCAACTGAACGCATAGACTTCCCTCCTTACCGGCACCGGCGTACCATCCAAGTGTTTGATAGCCGGCGATCGATCCGGCGTAGCTGGAAGCCGCGACGAGAAATTGACGAATGGAAACTCGTCAGCTCGGCTCGATTCATCCTCGAAATTCAGTGCGTAGCTCAACGGATCGTAACTGAAATCAGAGGAGCCGTAGTGCTTGTGGTGGCCACCTTTCCCGATCCAGGCCATTAGGTTCCTGCATTTTTCCTTTATGCAAGGCGATCTCGGCGTCCTCGACGACTTCACCTCCCCCAACGGCTCGAAACCGGCTCCGCCTGGCGCCATCGGACGGAAACAACAAATGGAAGACCTCATCTTCTCTTTCAGTGACTCTGTTTGGGATGAGAAATTGCAAGTGCGTTTGTACTTTAGTTCTGATGTGAGTTTGGAAACGGTGATGATGAGAGAAGCGTTGGTAGTATATATAGAGAAGATAAAGAGACGGATAAGGATCCGATTTTGGTGGCAGTTACGGTCGAGAGTGACGACACAATATTTAAAAAGAAACCGTGGGTGAGTGCGTTCTACTGCTGGCAACTGGTTTTCTAGTTAATACCGAGTTACGTTTGGTCACTGGCGACAAGTGGGTTTGAAAAAGGAGTTAAAAGTGGAAGAGAGAGCGTAGGCAATGCGTGGATTGAGGATAAGGATTCAACGGACCACGCCGCTTTATTCTTTTTACACGTCATTAATTAAATAACGATAAAAAAAGGCGCATTCAAGTGAAAGGTGAAATGCATTCGGGCATTTGTAATTTCGGTGCGTTTTGGGATCACGAGTTAACAACTGAAACGTGGCATCCATGTATGTCAAAAACAACAGTTCCCGACTGAGGAGTCGATGCATGCACGCACGCATAGCCCACGAGGCAGGCCATGTGGACTCGATGCCCGCCGTCCACCCTCTTCTCCTCCTCCTTTATTTGATTACTGTTTTCCATATTCAATTCGAGTTTTTGGTTTTTTTGACTTTCTTTTAAAAAGTTTAAATACATCTTAAAATAAAGTCGATATATTTTAACTTTGAGATATTGAATCTTTGCACTATTTTCCTTCTAAAATTTTGAGTAAATTACCTACCTGATTACCCATCAATTATATAGTTTTTATTTTGATCATTTAATTATATTTAAAAATTTAAATATAAATATTACATTTTGATCATCAACCATTAAAAAAATTAATAATGATACTGACTTGGCATCTTCTAATAGCACGTAATTAACGATCAATAATTATGATGAATTTTAATAAATAACAATAATTAAATAACTAGTTGTATCCAGGAGCACCATCAATGAGGGAATCTTCATCATTTTTTATACTCTTGTTTTTTTAACGGGGATTTGTATCAATAGAAACTTACTAGTACATGTACGTAATTATGGCATCAATACTTTTATTTCGTGTTGTTTTGATTTAGAAAAATGTTGTATTACGAAACTCTTATTTTTATACAAACGAGACATACTATTTATTATTTATTTCATAATTATTAATGTTTTATTTTGAAACACCATTAATCTTAAACGGGAGTATTTTTGAATCAAAGTCGGAGACATTATGATGGTTTAGCATGGCATCTTAGGTTTATTAAAATTTACGAATCGACTTTAGGATTTTTATTTAATGGTATCAAAATTTAAGTTTAGTTTATCTTAAGATCAATTGATTAGTTGTAATAAGAATCGACGGATACATGCATGTAGGTTTAGATATACTTTTTTTTAAGATTAAGATCTTGACGATGTTTCTTTTGTTTGTTTTAAATATAGATTTATTATGACCGATAATCTTGATAGTAGTCCAAAGGCTTGAGATGAGAGTCATGGTGAGAGATTGTTGAGAGATAGGGTCAGTGGTGGTTAGGGATAAGGGATAGATCAAACTATGCCTTTGTAAAGATGGGATTTTTTTAGGGGTTGCTGGTGGAATTTGGTTTGGAGACTGGAGGTTACATATGTAAGGTTTGGTGGGGCTCAATTTGGACCCGGGTCAAGATTTTAGGTTGACTCAGGGTTGGGTCAATTTTTTTCGAGTCCGAAAGTTTGAGGGTTTGGACAAATTGGATTCACGGGTTTAATTTAGGCAGAGGCTACTGTTTTGGGTCTCGGGTAAGTTGGGTTTAGTGTGGGCTGAAAGAAATTGGCATGTGATGAGTAATAGAATTCTATGCAGATTAGGGATGGACATGGTAAGGGATGTGCCGGATTTTCGATCAATCCACATGACTCGGTAAAAATAACCCCTCCACTTGAAACTTGATTTGACAAGATTTAGGGTAATTTTACCCGATCCAAAACCTGATATGTCTCTTATTATAAACCCTACATTTGACTCAGTCCGACTTGATCCAACATAAGTAAATATATATAAGGATAGGATCTTATTGTACAACGTAAAACTCTGTTAGTTTTATACATATTTAAAATTATTGGATAAGTGAAAATAAACGGCTGAGGTTAATAATAGGAAATGAAAAAAATATTCATTGAAGAAAAATAAGATAGGAGAACTAAAAAAATGTTACATTATATAAGTAGATCCTAACTCATATATATATTTATATATATTTAATTTTTTTTGTTATAAATATATTTAACTTTATTCAATAAGATAGGAGTTCAATCGAAAAAACAATATAGAGAAATATTATTGTAATTATCACTAAATATATAAGATGTAATTATATTATTTTTTGGATTTTAAATCTAAAATATTATACTAAATTCGAAACTTATAGTTTAAAAAGTTCGATTAGAGTTGAACCTAATTTTTAAAAAACTTAATAAAATCGATCGAACCGGAACCGTGACGTTGGGGTCGCTCATCCGGGCATTCCTAGTGCGGACACAGATAACTTGTACAGCCAATAATGGAAATATAAAAATTCAAAAAGTATTATTATTATTCAAAAAAATAAATAAAAATACAACGTGAACGCAAATGTAAATATTATATTCATTTTATAGGAAGCGAACTTTTCTTCAACCACTCTACTCTGACAACGTCTTTCTATAGTCGAAACGACGACTTTCTTCATGTCACCCTTCACCTTCCCAAATTCGGCCACCGCTATCGGCGGCTTCCGTCACTACCTGTCGCCTCTCCATTACTCACTCAGGCTGCCCTTCTCCGCGTCCCATAAATAAAAGTAATAAAAAAGATAGAACCGGGGAGAGCTCTTGAGGCAATAGGCTGAAAAAATGGGGTTTGGGAATGTATTCTTTGCATTGATTATATCCTTATCAGTGGCTCTAATCACCTACAACATCCTCATCTCAGCCAATGCTTCTCTAAAGCAAGAGCTTCCCGGGCCTTCAAGATCATCATCAATCATTGACCCTGTAATCAAGATGCCGGTAGAGAAATCGAGAAAACACGGGTCAAATGCAGGGAGAAGGTTGTTTCACACGGCGGTGACGGCTTCTGACTCTTACAACACTTGGCAGTGCCGGGTCATGTATTACTGGTTCAAGAAGCACAAGGATGGACCCAATTCAGAAAGGGGTGGGTTCACTAGGATTTTGCACTCCGGTAAACCTGACAAGTACATGGATGAGATTCCCACTTTCATTGCTCAGCCTTTACCTGCTGGAATGGATCAGGTATTTCTTTTAAGGGATTTAGTCTATAATATTTTGTGTTTATTCAATTTAAAAGATAACTTTCAATTTGTGAAAAGGGCATCTATGTTTGGAAATTTGAAGTTAATCTTCATTGATCGGGTTAATCAAACCAATAAAATTAGCTGTTTTTCTTTATATCAAACTTTAGAAGTAGTATTCGTAGCTTTATTATACATACTACTGCTATAAACGGACGGAGTTGGAGTATAATTGAACTCAATTCGACTTGAACAGTGAATTCGATTCAACTCAAAAGTTTGTGACTTTAAAATTATCAAGTTCGATTCGAATTCAAAATCAAAAAATTAAAGCTCTCGAAAAATCTCGGATGTTGATTTCTATTAATCCAAGAATTTTATATCAATGTAAAATCACACTGTATAAGTGGATCTGATATCATCCATCTATTTGACATATTTGTTTGCTTTTATGTTAATGACAGGGTTATATAGTCCTGAACAGGCCCTCGGCATTTGTGCAGTGGCTTGAAAAAGCAGATGTCAAAGAAGAGTATGAGATCCCTCATTTCCAAATTTTGTATTGATTTAAATCTTCTCCATGTTGGGTTGGTTTTATTTATCCCATCTTTACCATATCTATACAGTTACATTCTGATGGCAGAGCCAGACCAGATTATTGTGAAGCCTATACCGAACTTATCGAAGGACGGGCATGGCGCCGCATTTCCTTTCTTTTATATAGAACCTAAAAAGTACGAGTCCGTTCTGAGGAAGTTCTTCCTGTATGAGAAAGGCCCAATAACCAACATTGACCCCATAGGAAATTCTCCTGTTATTGTTGGGAAGGTATGCGTTTTCGGTGTTTGCTCGGTTACTATAGCTGCAAAACAATGAGGTATTTTGGTTTTGAGTTTCTTGATCTTTGGTTTAGGATTCTCTCAAAAAAATTTCTCCGACTTGGATGAACATGTCATTGGCAATGAAGAGAGATCCTGAAACAGATAAAGCTTTCGGTTGGGTGCTTGAAATGTGAGTTGTGTCCAATTTGCTCCATACTTTTACTGGTTCCTTAGGTGTTTACCTTGAATATTTGTTTCAAAACCGTAGGTACGCCTATGCTGTTTCCTCTGCGTTGCATGGTGAGTAACATCCTGTACAAAGATTTCATGATCCAGGTTCAACTCGATTGTCTGATGTTTTTTTTTTTTTGCATAATTTCTTCTCCATGGACAATACAAATGCCAACTGCTTACCACTGATAAGTCATAACTGTGGCTAGCATTTTGCAACCATTTACGACCGTCGACTCTCTGCCTAAACTTCGGGTTTTTATTATTATTTTGGGGTACGCTTGAGAACCGGGGACAAAAGCATTGTTGATGGGGATGAGCTTTTAGTTTAGGAACAACCTATCCTCTAGTGTGATTCTAGCAGCAAACTGGATCGAATAAGAATATCGACGGGTACTTTTCACTACCTTCATTCTGATTAGTTTAAGGAAACAGGCTACATAATCTCCTACCACTCCATCTCTCTACACAAAATTATAAATTATCAGCCTGAATTCTCCAAACTGAACAGTTGCTTGTTTTGTGACGCTTATCAGCCTCCTTGGGATACAGAGATCAAAAACAAGTTCATCATTCATTACACATATGGGTGTGACTATGATTTGAAGGTAACTTTCAGTACTGAATTCACAATAATTTTGTTGTAGGATAATGCTTCTTAGTTATGACCTTTTGGATTAACCATTTTACCTAATAGCTGTAAAATTTCTGCCCCAATTTCAGGGTAAGTTAACCTATGGAAAGATTGGAGAATGGAGATTCGATAAAAGATCATTCGAGGCAGTACCACCTCCCAGAAACCTTCCCCTGCCTCCTCCCGGTGTTCCCGAAAGCGTGGTAAGTTTTAACATGTAGAAGTTGAGTAATATTCAACAAATTCTATGAAATTTTAGGCCATGAAGTACAATTTTGGTTGAGTGTGTGTTAAAACTAAAGTCTCTAAGCAGTCCCTATACTATAATCAACAAGTGCAAGATATTATAGTTGATATTAATGTTGTGCCAAGTCGATTTAAACACTGATGTGGACTTTCAAAACTTGGTCTTTTGTGAGATGATGTAATAAGATACAAGGGTATTTTGTGGCAGGTAACTCTGGTTAAAATGGTAAATGAAGCCACTTCAAAAATTCTGAATTGGGGTTCATAGGAGGAAAAAGGGATTTGCTGCAATTGCATGATGTAGACAGGGCTCCCATCAGTTGTCAGCTCAGACATTGGTGCAGGGAAGAAAGATGGGGAGTGTTTGGTTATATGTGTGTGTCTATTCTGGTAGGTTAAGAATGGGATTAAGATAAGAGAAAATCGCCTCAGTGACCAAAAATACCTTATAATATACGATTTTAACCAACTTTTTTTGGATTTGCCAAAATGACCAATAAAATCGCAACGCGATATCAAAATCGCAACGCGATTTAGAAAATCGCAACGTTAAAAAGAAAATCGCAACGGACAAAAGAAAATCGCAACACGAGCTTCCAAGTTCGCAACGCGATTTAGAAGAAAATCGCAATGCGATTGATTCAATCGCAATGCGATTTATAGAATCGCAATGCGATTGAGAGAGTCGCAACGCGATTTAGAAGAGAATCGCAATGCGACTGAGAGAATCGCAATGCGATTGAGAGAATCGCAATGCGATTTAGAAAATCGCAACGTTAAAAAGAAAATCGCAACGGTCAAAAGAATAGTTAAAAAAATTTTGTTTCTTAAGAATTTTCTCTAAAAAGATAGTATCCGCGCGGACGTGTCGAAGACACGTATTACCACGACCACGACCACGACCACGACCACGACCACGACCCGACCCGACCCGACCCGAGACGAGACGGCGGCGGCGGCGGCGCGCGAGAGTCCCCCTTGTCCTCTTTCACTCAACAAGGAAGTGCAAAATACAAGCCTTAAATATAATTCCCAATAGTGTTTCCAATACTATGTGGGATTGAGCATTACCAACACTTGTTCCCAATATCATTATTCTTCATAAGTTATCATCCATTACAATATGAATTATCGATAATAAATTAATTCATTTTAATAAGTATTTAAAATTATAACTTGATAAATACATGAAATAATTCTATTATTAATAAAAAAATATTTTTTATATTAAAATTATTGAGATAGATATTTACTATAAAAGTAAAAGATTTTTTTTTCACGTACAACCTCTATGTGAATTAGTTTCACAATAAGGTATCGGTTATGCATTGGATTCTTTCGTATTAGATGGTCTTTAATAAGATCATCATCATCATTCTTTTGTTCAACAATACCATATATTAATGAGGTATATTGGTTCATTAACACGACTAATTCATATTGTAATGGATGATAACTTATGAAGAATAATGATATTTGGAACAAGTGTTGGTAATGCTCAATCCCACATAGTATTGGAAATACTATTGGGAATGGTATTTAAGGCTTGTATTTTGCATTTCCTTGTTGAGTGAAAGAGGACAAGAGGGACTCTCGCGCGCCGCCGCCGCCGCCGTCTCGTCTCGGGTCGGGTCGGGTCGGGTCGTGGTCGTGGTCGTGGTCGTGGTCGTGGTCGTGGTCGTGGTCGTGGTCGTGGTCGTGGTCGTGGTCGTGGTCGTGGTCGTGGTCGTGGTAATACGTGTCTTCGACACGTACGCGCGGATACTATTTTTTTAGAGAAAATTCTTAAGAAACAAAATTTTTTTAACTATTCTTTTGACCGTTGCGATTTTCTTTTTAACGTTGCGATTCTCTAAATCGCGTTGCGATTCTCTAAATCGCGTTGCGATTCTCTAAATCGCGTTGCGATTCTCTAAATCGCGTTGCGATTCTCTCAGTCGCATTGCGATTCTCTTCTAAATCGCGTTGCGACTCTCTCAATCGCATTGCGATTCTATAAATCGCATTGCGATTCAATCAATCGCATTGCGATTTTCTTCTAAATCGCGTTGCGAACTTGGAAGCTCGCGTTGCGATTTTCTTTTGACCGTTGCGATTTTCTTTTTAACGTTGCGATTTTCTAAATCGCGTTGCGATTTTGATATACGCGTTGCGATTTATGTGTTCGCGTTGCGATTTACATATTCGCGTTGCGATTTTGGAAAATCGCAATGCAAATTTGTACTATCGCATTGCGATTTTCAAGAATCGCGTTGCGATTTTGGAAACTGATTTGCGATTCTGGGGATCGCGTTGCGATTTTTATTTCGCGTTGCGATTTTGTTGGTCATTTTGGCAAATCCAAAAAAAGTTGGTTAAAATCGTATATTATAACTTTTTTTTGGTCACTGAGGCGATTTTCTCTTAAGATAATACCTCATGAGCTTAGCGGCAAAACAAAGTTGTATACAAGTGGGTCCTGTGTGAACCCAAAATGCTTGTTAATTTGCAGATAAACCTGCAAGTGTTTCTTTTCACACAAAAAAAGAAAAAGAAAAACTGCTGTTTGACCACGTTTGTAGCAATTTGCTTTTGGGAAGAATTGAAACTTTCAGGTGTTTTCCATTGATCAATTTTAACCTAATCAGATAATTAGTCAACGGATCAATTAATGATTAAAAATTTTCAAAATGCAATTATCATTTAATTAAATTAATCAAAAATATTAAATATATTTCAAAACCTGTTAAAAATTAAGATCTAATTATATTTTAACCAACTCATTAAATTTTCAAGACTCGATCATTAAACTCAAATAAAAAAAAAACCTAAATTAAGAGCAAAACTAAAAGAAATCTATAACAAAATAAAAAAATTAGTTCGATTATTTTTTTTAAATTGATTTGGTTCATTTAACAGAAAGAAAAAGAATCGGTTAAGTCAAGTTTTACTAATTCGGTTTGACTACCGACCTAATTGTCTATTGAATACTCTTAATTTTCGGTCCGGTCCGGTCCAGTGTTTCTTTAGAATGATTAGTTTCAATAAGGATTTTGTGTAAATACAAAAACCAAAACGCAAATAGGGAAATTAGTAAGATTTGATTTGCATGTCTGGGCGTAGAAATTCAGTTGAGGAAACGCTTACAATTCTTGGAATTACAAAAGCAAGGAATTTTCTTACCTTCATCCTCGTGGTTGAAATGGTAATCATACGTTATCTCCTCTCCTGGATATATGTCCCTCTCTGCGAAGAACACCACCTGCCCACCCAACAAGTTTAACTTGTAATAAGACATTTCTTCTCAACAAAAATGATTTTAGACCAACCAAGCATACATATGCATGCAACTCAAGCAGCCTGTGTTATTAAGATTTACTAACCCCAATCAGAACTCGGAATTACCTTCTTTTCATTCCTCACGGAAATCACTTTGGCGACGCAATTAGGCTGTCGAAGATATTGAACATGATGTCAGAAACCTTGATAAACGCTCGACTGATGGTAGAAAAAATACCAAGTAACCTCATGTACCCATAGGGTACTTAATAAAAACGTACAGTTTGATAAAATTTGATAAGCATTTTATAACTTTTGAAAGTTCAGTGACCAAAACGATCAATTAAGTATAGTTCAATGACCTCTGGTGTACTTTACCCTATCAATAACGGAAGAAACACAACGTAGAAGTTCTCCCCAGTTCTTAAAAGAAAAAAAATCCTTCTAAACAAATTTAAGTAGAATTCTAGGAGAGAGAATTACCAGACATGAATGGTTCACAAAACGTGCAATCCCCCCTTTGCGAGTAGCATCAATGATATGCTCTTTATCTATCCTGAAGAAGTAGCAAGCGCTTTTGTACTGAACTTTTCTGCCAGACTGGTATTCAAGTTCTCTTTATCAGCAATATGTTGCCCCACAATCTCACCGACGTACTCAACCACCTAAAAACACCATGACTGATGACATATTTTTGCGATTATGAAGAAAACTAGGTTTACTTGATAGATGAGGAGAACGAACCATTTCACCACGGGAAATGAATCTTGATGTGTAAAGACCAAGTGCATGTATGCCAGACTTATAAACGACCAAATGCTTCCAACCTTTAGCTTCTTTGTAACGAGCATATTCTTTCTGCATGTAATGGGAAAGACAAAACGGTTAGGCTTAAAAGTTACAACTCTAGTTACAAGGACTAATTATGGTATAATTATCTACCATATGAAAAAAAAACAGTAGGCATAGATGCAGCGGGCATTGGAAAAAGAGGAGTTATAATTAGAAGAACCCAGTAGGGTAGCACAAACTGAATCCCAATTGAGGCAACTGTTGAATAAGCAACTTAATAACGTACCCGGCAATCATGCTCAATATCTGTCTTTGGCAGCTCAGTAAGCCCCTGCATGTATGGCTTCTGCCCATTAATGTGAATCCAAGCGTTTAACTGCTCTTGACAAACAATGCATCCACTCTTTCTTGACCGATCATGGGTGTTGTGCAAAAAGCCATCTTGTTTGCGGCCTTTAAAACCCTACCAGAGTTTTCATTAGATCATAAAAATGAGTGTCTCGCTGCTGTGATATCTCCATGAATCCACTCCCACAAAGAAAATGGAAAAAGTACCTCAGTTCGAGCACAGGTTGATTCCCCTGTCTTAGAAAGGCTCAGTTCAGCATCTGTGGGATCACTACCGGACTCACATGTGGGGTTTAAGGCATGAAGCATACATCTTCCGTAGAAACCAACATTTTCATTATCAAGCCCCTCAACCTCACTTTGTAATAGACCCTGTAGGTAATATAACGAAGTAATTAGGAAAACCCAACAGAGCTATCTGACAATGAGCAAAACCATATATGTGATGCCTTATACATTTAATTGAGAAAACAAATAGAAACAGCGTTAGGAAAAGCCCTATGAGATGCGTTATTACTTATAAGCACACCAAATTACAACATTCAAGACATTTTGAAAATATAAGGTTGTGATTCCATTCACAGCCTACAATATAGAAGGGAACAATTTAAACCTAAGATAAAAACTAATTGCCCATATAAAATAACACTAATGCAATTAAATTAAGGTTCTCGAGTACAAACCTTTTGGTGAGCACACCAAGGATGAAACTGAACTGAACAATCCACAACCCTGCACAGTATGCATGAGCCACCCGATTGGTTACATATAGAGCAAACCTGGAAGAAATAAACTTTATGGTCGCTTCAAGGAGAAATTTATCCAAAAATACAATCAACCTCCTAAAGTGAAATCATATTTATACTAAAAAAGCATGCAAGAACCTCTTTTTGCTTTTGTTTTTTCAGCAGACAAAGAAAAGGCAAATATACAATAGGAGAGGAAAAATCTATTTAGAATATTTGTTTTAGCATCAGTGACATAACATCCAGAAAACAAGAAACTAAACTTCCATGGAACACGCATGACCAAAATTACATGTCAAATTTGCAAGTGTGGGCACTGTTCAGGGTATTCCATATTTGCTTAATCATTAAACTTACCACATTTTCTCTTGCTCGTGAAACACCAGATACATCAAAAGCACTCATAGTGTTAACATTTGGGCATCGTGTTCCAGGAGTCCAGAGCCCACAGACCATATGAACCCACTGTTTTACAGAAGGATCAAGTATTCCTGATGTTACACTATTGTATACATTTAGCTTGCTAACAGAGCAAGAGGAATTTTCAATAACGTTTAAACCATTCTGCACGTCCTTTTCCCACAAAGCAGTTCTTGATAGCCCAAGATCTTTACATTGCAAGTTACATAACTCATTACCAACAACTAGACTCTGATCATCCACCATAGTTTCAGCAGAACTTCTGCCCTTAGGCTGACACTCTGCTTCAGTCTTCCAAGCTTTTAAAAGGCCTTTTACAAATGCATGACTTTGTAATGCCCGAGTCATGGCACCACCACCATATCCACAGAGAACACATACCTAAATGATAATAAACAGTGACAATGACAATTATAACCATGAGAAACATGGAACAAAAGAATGTCATAAAATTATGCACATAAAAAATACAACATTAAAACTCAAAGAAGAAAGATAAGCAACCAATCCATGGGTTGAAACTGGAGTGTAAAAGCCTCAAATGTTAAAGAGTCAAATTTCTTACTACATCTTTAGAACTTGTTCTGCATGGTCTGCAATACCAGTAACCCTTCGGGACTTTTGAAACACCATAGCAAGCTTGATGCACCTGTGTATCATGAAAACAGAATCAGATAATTATAATTAACAGATGAGGGGCAAACTTGAGATAGTAAAGTACCCTGATTGAACATTGACTACACTCCAATAGGCAATTAAATTCGTCTTTGTTTGAACTTCCACAAACACAGCAGAATACATCTGAATCAACACTGGATGAGCACCTAAGATCTTCAATAGCTCTGTAACATAATTTATAATAACACTGCAGTTAGTTATAATATAATTCTCGTCAATTTTGAAGTTGAACAAGCATCTATCAAAATTTTGTGAACTTATCCATAGGAATCGAGAATCAATTCACAAGCTTACTTTTCAGCATTATTGCGTGATATATGTCCATGGCATTCAACATCACCAATTTCCTTTAGATCTTTCCTCACTTTCATTTTAGGCATGGACTTTGAGATCTCCATAGGGTGATAACTGTCAGAACCAGAATCTTCTCCTGCTAATCAAAGGGGTAACATCAAACCAGATTCATTGTAGCACAACTTGCAGCATATCCAAAATTATTCACTTAAATGGTAAACAGAGATTCTATGATGATTCTTTCTCATCAAATGCTCTAAGAAGATCTACCACTAACAGCATATGCAAATTTTATTAGGCACACCAAATATGACATACAACATATCATGAAGGGAGCACCTCATCAGTTCATCAGATGAGACAGACATGAACTTTAGTCTCTCCAGCTAGAAGTTCAAATTTTAAGGGGTTTCCAGGAATTTCAACTGTTAAGAATGATAGGAAATAACTCTACTGCAGTGTCCACAAAAAAAGGGAGGGAAGGTTTGCTCAAATTTCTTTGTAAGAATGATAACCACTGTGAAAAAGAAAGGAGAAAAGGATAAAGAAGAGAGGACAGGATAGATCCAGGGATTTTATAATTCCATCAAAACCACAAAGTTGAAATACACAAATTAAGAGTTGAAAATTGCAAAATCAACACAATAGGTGTAACAGATATAAATGTATGCTGGAATCAGTGTTCTGGGCATACAGTGCAACATAAATGTATTATTTCTAGTTGAGAGTTTTTGCTTGCCCTAAAATGCCATGCATTAATCCATATCCTTGGGACACATTTCGCTCCATCCTTTATTAATACGAGGAAAAATATATCATTGGGATACAACTACCATGAAATAAATTATTAAAATTTACCTTTTCTGGTTAGCTCATAAAGGCTACGTTTGCGAATTTCTTTGCATCTTGCATTTGACAGATTATAAGTGATAGAATCTGAAATACATCTTTTCTCACTTCTTTCAGCATTCCCTTTCTCCATGATGAAAAGCTTGTTATGGGATTGATTAATTCCTCCCAGATATGTCTTATTGCCTCCTTCAACAAGACAACTTCCTACTTCATGAAAGAATGAAGCATGAGGGGCTCTATTTTCGTCCTCTTTTTTCAAATCAGAAGACAAGTCCAAGTACGCTGTGCTGCCAGCTGATCTTTTCTTTGACTTCCTCAGAGTACTTTTGGGGTTACAGCTGTTTCGAAGGTTAGATTGTTCCATTTTTTTAATAACCCTGCTAAGAGGAACAATTTTTGCAGGCTTTAGTTCATCTGTGGCTGACTTGCAACTGCATATTTCACCATATTCCCCACATACGATGGGCCTAGCTTTTTCATCACAAGCAGTCACCTCAAGACTTGAAAACACTTTTATGCAATGTACAGAATAGCTCTTAGAAGTTTTTTCAACAGTTTTAAAAGGCTTTGGTGACCCTAAATTATCAAAAGAATCATAGGCCAAAACTCTTTTCAACTTTTTTCTATCTGAAGCTTCAAGGATATTGCCAACCCTGTAATCACCTTTCGGTTCAACCTGATAATCTTCACCATCTTGATCATTATAAACATCACACAGATCTCGTTTCCGAGAAACAATTTTAGCCGAATCCAACTCTCCTGGTTGAATCAAATGGACAGAACCATGTGAATCTAAACTTGAAGGAATGAGGGCACGTTGATCTTTGGAACAAGAGGGCATGTCACAACTGCCATTATCTTTGAGACAATGTTGAAAAGAAACTTTAGGAGGAAAGTATTTATCCAGCATCCTAAATTTAACTGCTCTTTTTCTCTTGCTACCTTTCAAGCTTCTCCTACTTTTTTTCAAATGATTGATCCTCTCACCACTAGTATGGCTCATATAACTTTGATTTAGACCTTTTCTCCATGTCAATGAATTTATGAGTTTAAGCTCATCAAGCAGACTACGAGACGACTTTGGAATTTTGGAGGACTTGTTATTCCTTACCTTTTTCCTGAAAGGAGCACTAAGAAACTCAGCACTTCTTTCACTTTCAAGGGCATCGTTTGATGAACAACATTTATCAATACCAGATCCTGATCAACTACAAGACCATGTCTATATCCATTATCCCCAGCTTCAATGGTAGAAGATTCCATATTGTTAACCTCAGTCGATGCCTGGGTGACAGCAGGACCAGAACATTCGGAAGAAACATTTGACATGCCCTGACCTTTAGCTGAGTCAGGTCTGATTACAGCAGAAACAATACCATGCATGCCTGAAGCAGCTCCAAGCTGATCTTTTGCACATCCAATAGCATCAGCTGATGAATTAATGTGCGTCACTTTACAAAACTCCTTTGGCTTTCTTGGAACATCTCTCCACTGAGAGGCATGACAGACAACTCTCTTAGGAAGTTGCCCATTCACTTTTCCTCCTGGATCTAGTAATATAGTTCTTTCATTCGGAATAATATGATCTTTAATAAATTCAGAAGCAGCTGGAATAGCTGCTTCACAACATAACCTGCTTGTTCCTTAGAGGCAACATGAGATCCTTCAAACCTACACTTTGCATGGGCTGAGCAGATGCAATCCCCCCAAGTATAAATACAAGGTACTCTCTGACAGCATTTTGCATGCCCACTCGAATGTGTGATGTTCTCACCTCTGATGAACCTAAACATTGAATGATAAAATTAAAACAAGGGAGGATACCATCCAGAGCAAACTTCACCACTCAGACCTATGTTGTAATACACACCTAACCAACTAGCGTGTACTAAATATAATATAAAGTTCAAATATTGTTTGCATGCAGCCAGTGAGCAGACCATTATTTAACAAGGGAAAGAAAGAGGAACAAAAATGACAGATATGAAACCTCATTGGTCATTAATTAAACTTGAAAGCTTCAAGTTACTGCAAATTTCACATAATCATCTAGCATTTTAAAGACTAACCTCAATGTAGACTGATCACAAAAATGGTCATTAGAGAATTGACATGGAGAATGATGAAGACCTTGTGTCAATCTTGAGAAATCACAGCGGTTGTTTAACCCTGGATGATGAAGAACAAACATATTAAAAATATAAATTAGAGAAAACCAGGAAACATGTGCAAGTCACAAGCAAAATCTTCACATTATCACTTGCCTGTCATGGAGATTGATTTCTCAACAGCAGATGGAAATGAGAGTGAAGCAACTTCAAAAGCATCTTGCCTGCAGGGAATAATAGATCCATGCTTTCCTTCTCTAGAATTTGGTAATCCAAGAAGAGAATGCAGTACATTTGGATTAGAAATTCTATCCAATCTCCCTAGCTCGCTCATTCCAACTGAAGAAATTGCATGTTGCTTTGACAACTCTGAAATCTGCCTCAATGCAAGCTGTCTCAGACCATCATCAAGCAAACAAGGGCCTTCTCGTTTTGAGGGGGTAGAAGTTGAAACGGCAGAAGATTGTGAAATATGTTGAGAGCCCAAATATGAACTCATTGTGAGAAAAGTTTTATCAGTATGTGCATTATTTCCATCAAAGGACGAGTTCCCAGGAAGGTTGAGACAGCTTCTCTCATCAAATCTGCCATAAGGATTATTAGACGATTGACAGGAACTCATGTCGAGCACTGCTGAAAATCCAGGCACCACACCAGTGACATTCCTAGAACTTTCCACCTCCTTATGGACTCTAAATGCTGGATCTATTGCATCAGAAAAGCCAACAGGAACACATCCCAATCCTGCACCTTTTCCTTTTTCTGTTAATCTGCAGAAACCTAACTCAGGCATATTCAACTGCCTCCCTGAACAATTTCCATTTTTCATGGGAGCATTTAGTGGGTCAAAGTTGGTAGTATTAGATCCACAATGAAATATCATTGGCGTACTACATTCACTGACCATATTATTAGTACCTTTAGAGCATGCACTCCCTTCCAGCGGGAGCACTGGAAGTAATGGAACTACAAAACTTTTGGTGACATCACCTCTGCTTTCAGGTTTGGTAGCATCCACAAGACTGCTGGCAGCAAACGCATGGTTACCAAAGTCCAATAGGCTTCGTTGTCTTCTTGTAGTATGGTTAGAAGAGTCTGCATCCTGATGAAGATATTTCCTAGATTCTTCCTCCCCGCAAAACATAGCTGCATTATTTCAGCATCAATCATAATATGATTACTTAGCCATGATACAAAAACCTAAAATGATACAAATAATAACCTATAACATGTATCCTATGAAAAATGAGCAGAGAGATCTACCCACCACTACCAACCATCTTCTCAGAATAGCATGACTTAGGAGGATTAATAAACGTGTCAAAATGTTTGGGTGCAATAACTGGTAGAACAGAGTTTCCTATAGGCTGACTTGGCTGATATGGTTGTCCAAGCTTTAACTCCACGTTTGAGGAAGCAGCATCTCTGTCAGAAATTACATCATCTGTAATTTTAGATGCACTTGCATCATAATTCCGACCCAAGGTTCTTAAATTTTGCAAACTAGAGTGGGTAAGAGATGAGTTTCCAGTCTTCAATATAGAATCAATCCAGGCAGACATGGACTGACAACCATTATCTGAATCCCTACCACCAAAGTTGACATTGCTGAGCTCTTAGAGAAAGCACATTCCATTATCTGGCCATCAGCAACATCGTGCAAATTGCTTCGGGAAGCACCAAAAAAGTGCTTGCGAAGAAAGTTATTATTACCCTCATTCTTCGCTCTTGTTTGCTATGCAAGAGACCAATAGCAGAATTTTGTTCCGTGTGAACATTACTCAGAAACATGGAATTGTCCATGCACCTTGACAATCCTTGAGAAAACCAACCAGATTAGCCACATGAGAAGTATTGGATAGATTCGGCATGGCTGCACTAGGTTTCACCAAACCAGTAGTTGGCAATAGTCCTTCAGGCCAGTCCCATCCACTCTGATCTTCCGGAACCCTGATCTAAAGCATCAGAAAAACATCACCATCCAGTGTTCTCGTTGCTTCAAACACATGCCAATAAGAAATACAGTTTTCAATCCCAAAGGTTAGGAATAGGGAAATTGATAATATATTGTTAGAATAGTGGTAGTAAGGTCTATAATACCATTGCAATAAGAAACCTGGTATGATTTTTCTTTTATGTGCCCCACCCCAACCACCGAACCCCACCACCCCCCAAAAAACCTTTTCCAGAAGCATTTGACTTTCACAATTAAATAACACAAGATTTGCAGAGAAGTATGAAAACTAATACATGTAAAAGAGTTAACATCAACTATGAAGAATGACCCTCTTATGGACAAAGAGCCAAACTTTCAAGAAGCTTGATTAATCATCTTATAGAAGAATATTGATTTTCTACGGTAGTCATATTTCTTAAATATAAAATAATTCTCGAAGGAAGTGGACTATCTCAAATTCTAAATCACACACAATTGACATACGGAAACATATGCATAAACATGCATATTTGTGATAATGAAGCAAAAGCTCAAGAGTTCATTTGAAGCAAACATTGGGTACAAGGGCAATGTAAGTGTAACTCCTACCCCAAACTTCTCAAAGCTGAGTTTCCGCCATCGTGCAATGGTCTCTCCGCTTTCCATACGAACAGCATCTCCAGGGTTCATATCACATAATCCTGAATGCTGCAATATTACAGCAGTGGCAGCAAATTGTAAGCATGACCCAACTCCAAATGGATAATGCAAACATGTCTTAGGGATACAAAACACAGTAAGCATAACAAACATAAGCAAGTTACCTCGCAAAATTTGGCAACAGATGTGTGAAAAAAATGACAGGAGCAAACAATACCAAGAAGTCCTGTATTGCTGAGAAGCAGATACCCACCTTTTCCATCAAAGTAATAAAGAAAACATGTTAGCCACATCCAATATGCATAACTATTAACTAAAAGCATGAATTACATATCATGGACTCACCTGTACCCAAACAGAATACGCGAGGACACCCACTTAAAATAGTTGATGGCTGATCAGATATAGAAGAGTTTGATTCCTCACATATCTTTGTTGATATCTGTACATTTTTGTTATGGGGATTCCCAACTTTTGCAGTGCCGGTACCATACCAATCCCCTTTCAGGCTAGCAAAGTCCATTACTTTTTCAGTACCAGGAGGCATCTGATGATTGACTACCTTGGTCAGATCTGAAGTCTGAAGATTTAAGTTAGACACATGAAAGTTACCATGCAAAACTGAAAAAGCACTACTGCTCGAACTCAATCCCATCTAGATGGAACAGAAGAACAATTTGCCTCATTTTCTGAGGTTTGATTGCTCCGATTTTCTGGCAGTAACATCCCATAGGTTCGTGGAATTTCACTTGCAAGATCATTGACATTGGCATTTCTAGAGGCATTGAATACTTTTTGGCTTGACAGTTCCTGAAAATCACACTGTAAAAGTGACGGTGGCCCAGATAGAAGAGCTAGAAATGAATTTGCCAGCTCAGCTTGATTTGACTTGTGGGAAAATAAGTTTGTGTTGTTCGGACACATGGGATCATGCATTCTTTCATGCAATGTTGAATTTAAATCTTCTGTAGCATGTTGGCGAAAATACTGGCCATAATTCATCTCCATCTGTATTTAGAAGTAATGATAATTAAAAGAAAAGGTAGGTGGTGATGAAAGTATATCAAGCTCAAAAGCAAATGAAACAACAAATGAATAAGTTGACTTCATAAATAATTATTGAAGCAGAAAATAAAATCAGGTATAACATTTAACAATTTTGCACACCATAAATTTTGAATAAACAATACCCAGAAAGGAAATTTGAATGCAATGCATATATCATTCCTCTTCAAATATCATTCCTCTTCAAGTATAAACAAGGATGATAGCAGCATTCATCGAGCAATTTTCCTACTCTACATTGTGCAATCGTCCATGCAACATATCCCCGCCCCAACAAACTTGGATTCTAAGGGCATAATACCTACTTCTCTCGTCACTGAAATTTCAAACCACACGAATGATTATGGTCAGCATCCTCCTTTAGATTCCTACTAAAATATAAAATATTGATCATTTGCTCCAATATCATTTGGGTGTGGCAAGGTGCTAAACAAGATTCTTTACACTTTTCCGCAGTAAAGACCGTGTACTAGAGAAAAACTTTCCCATAGTCCGAGCTGCACCGTTCATTCAATATACTGCCCCTTCCGAATACTAATGATTTTTCCCTCTCCACCGATTTCCACACATAAACAGACCTCAGAAATTGTTGTACAACCACCGCACGTCTCAATGAAAGAGCATAAAACATAAAAAAAATAACTACTGGCCCTTCAGGAATATCATATTCCAGACTAAGTTATCCTAATAGAAGCACTAAAAGTCTAAAACCCCCAAGCAGAAAGAAAACTGACATCAACACTACCTAGTTTAAACTAGCAAAAATGATAAACTAAGCGCACTTCCATCAACGACTCTCACCTTAACTTTTAAAAACAACATAAACAAAGGCGTAGATTACCTGATCTCGAGGCTCCTGCGATGCCGATGAAGCCATAGAAAGCATCGATGACTGCATGTGGAATCGAATTTGATCCGCCAAGGTTATCCATCACTCAATTCTCTAATAATCCTAACCCTTCTGCATCAAGGAACCCTAGAAAACAAAAAAATAAAGAAAGAAAGAACACGGTAGAACAACTCGCAGCGGCCGAACACTGCAACGTCCCTTCACAACTCAGCTTTACAGCAAACTGAACAGTAAAAAGCAACCGAAAATCACATGCATAATAAAGGCGGAGGCGAAGAGAGAGTATTATTAATGGAGAGCTCAGAATTTGAGATAAAGAAAAAGACGCTTTACTTTACAGATAGAGAAACAGTGAGTGAGAGAGAGAGGAAGGGTATCTGTGAAATGTATTCGTTCGAGACAAGGTTGACTGGACAGTGGACACTGATATAGTGACGCGTGTAACGCGTAAGATGAATCTGGACCGTTGGATTATTCTACTCGGCGAATGGATCGTCGATAGGGGAAGAGAAAGAAAGAGGGTGGGATTATGGCAATATGAGGCATGCGCGCGAAATTGGAGTGGGACCCAATGTCTGAGCCAATGGGAAGGGAAAGGGGAAGGTGTGGTGTGGGTTCCAGTTGGAGGTGGTGTTTGGATATGGAGTGGGGTTAAAATAATTCCATTTCAGAATTAGTAAAGAACAGCGAGTAAGCCCTTTATCCAATGTTTGGGGAGGGGAATGCATTCCCACTTTTGCTCTTCTTTTGTTTATTCTGTTTTGAGTCCATTGATAATGACACTATGGTTCAGAACCCAATGTCAAATAATACTCCCAAAATTAATTTATTTCTGTCATACTTTATTTAAAAAAAATATTAATTTTAAAATTATTTAAGAGATCATTATTTGTGAGGTGAAGTTATATTATTTAAAAAATATATTAAAATATAAAATAAATGAAAATAATTTTACAATTTTATTTAGAGATTTAAAGTACATTCTATAGATTCAGTCGAAATTATCGGGTAAATTTAGGTGTATTTCTCGAAAAATTATCGGTGATCGATATATTTATCGATTTAATATCGGTTAGATTATATTTTTTGATCTAACATCTGTAGCAGTAAAATGCCCACTGAATCGCGCTATATGTTGATTTGGCGTCATGTGGATATAGCGCGCCCCCTGTACCGCGCTATACGCTGACATGGGTTACACGTGTGTATAGCGCGGCCCCTGATCCGCACTATACGCCACGTAAGGGTATAGCGCGGATCAGGGGTCGTGCTATATGCCACGTAGGGGTAATTATATTTAACGCGTCTCTGGTCCGCGCTATATCATTTATCTGAATAATTACATATAGTGCGGTGCAGGTACCGCACCTTATATGGTTATAAATACACTCCTCCGCCGGTTAAATTTCTTACATCTCCTCGCATCTCTCCTCTCAACTTATAAATTAATACAACAATTCTGTCAACGAGTAATAATTCTGGTAATCTTCTCATATTTGATTTAGAAGTTTGTGCAATTTTTCGTTATAAGGTAATTTTGTTATAATTTTTTAATTATATTTATTGTTTATTATCATTATTTAAAAAAATATTATATTAATTATTTTTAATTAATTTTTATGTTTGTAAAATTGAAAAACGGGAGCATACGTCGAAATAGTTTTGCGGTGCATGTAATAATATAAAATTATATTATTTAAATTATTTACGTTGATGTGTAAAAAATTTATTCTGTTATATTTTCGTTCGTATATAATTAGTTTAATCAGGTTTGTTTTAGTTATTTTTTTGCATATATAATATTGCCGCACTTTTAAACTCAAAGAATGACGCGACTTTCAGCTATTGTTTATTATGATGGTGAAATTCGAAAAGATGAAACCAGCATTGTAGAAACCCATGACACACTAGAAAAACATGTCCACTTCTGTTGTCATCAAGTAACAATTGATGAGGAAATGATGTATTTGTTTATCAAATAATAATTCTTGTATTTTAATTTGCATTTACTTCAAGTTAATGTCATTCGATAATCGCTGATGAATATTAAAAAAACGAACACATTCATTAAATTTTATCAAACTAATAACAATTTGGTATTTAAATACAACAAACTTACAATAAGAATTAAATGATAAATGATAACCAAATTACAATAACTAATATTAAATTGTAATAAACAAAATTAACTGAAATATATTAAAAATAAGTCCAACAAATTTAACAAAATAAAGTAAGTATTAAATGAAAAATAAAAAAAATTTACAATTAAACAAAATAAAGTAAATACAAATATAATAAAAAAATCTATCGATGCATGCGTCGTGAATGTGTTCCGTAGGGCGATGGTTGTCGGTCTCGAGGAGGATTTCTTCGTATCACTGGTTCTGACTCCTCGCTGTCATCGTCGTCGTCCTGAGCAGGTACATTAGGTTGATGAGGAACTGATGACGATGAAACGCCTCCATATAATAAGGACCTTGGAGGTGTATGACTGACTATCCCACCGGCATGCGAAAACTGGGAAAACCCAGACATCACTGAGTGTGAAAACTGTACAGAATGTGTCTGTGATGCGGCCATGGGTGATGAGGCTGAACCCGCCAAATATTCAGCATATGAACCCCAAGTCGGATCTGCAAACATAGACCCATAATAGCCTCCAGGAGGGGTCATCTATGACGGCGGCGGCGGCGAGGTCATAAAACCAGGTGAAGGCGGCGGCGACGACATCTGGTAATGGAAAGGCGATGGCGGTATCATATATGGTTGCAGCATCATAAATGGCTGTGGTGGCTGTTGTGAAGGTCCTGCTGGTGCAGCTGAGGATGAACCGGAAGCACCTGCTCTCCGTCCACGAGTCGGGGGACGATGGTGCTGTGTCGGTGAACGTCTCTGTCGATGTCGTGGAAAGGTCTGCCCTCGTGCATCCTCGGCGAGGTGCTTCGGGAATTGGTTGAAAACAACCAAACTGCCGGAGCACGCGATCAGTTGAGTGCCACTCGACGGTCGCATAACAGATCAGAGGGACCATCGCCATCCAAACATCTGATGGACCCCTCAACTCAGGTGGGATCACCGCCCTCACATCATCAATAGAATATGGCACCCATTCAAACTAAAACAAATAATATATAATTTTTATAAAAATAATAATCTAATTATATAACTATAATCTAAAATCGATTTTTAAACATTAAAATTCATACTTGTGTGCCAGCCTTCTGATCGATTAACACCCTAATTTGTTCTAAATCATCAGGTAGCTCCTGATGATTTTTCCTATTAGTAGACCACCTATTCAAGGAAAAAAATTTATTATACGCTGTATAAAATTATTAATATACAAAATCAGTTTTATAATTACCTCAGAAGTAGTGGAAATACGAATGGGTTCTTCACAACGGGACATAAAAAGGGCAATCGATACCATGCCCAAGACTGCAGCAGTAGGAGACATCCGCCGATAACATTACGGCTGTAGTCAGTGGCTCTACACATCTCTCTGTATAACAAAGCCAAAACTATTGAGCCCCAACTGAATGATCCGACGAGATGAAAGTCGCTAAGATGTCGCAACCACATGCAGTGGACTAGGTTGCGCGATTTGTTCGGCATCAGCAACCCTCCTATCAACTGCAATATGCATGCCCGTGCATACATCTTAACCTCATCCTCAGAGGCGTCTGCGCTCAACTCCCGAAAATTGGCATTTAACCAATTTAACGGTATCCTACCTCCGATAAAACTTTCCGGGACACATCCTAGATTATCCCGACACAAAGTAGTCCAAGAACCGGAAGTTATCCCTGATATCACATCTCCATCCACCGGAAGCCCTATGTGCATAGTAACATCCTCAAGCGTGATCGTGCACTCTCCGCACGGAAGATGGAATGTATGGGTCTCCGGCCTCCACCGCTATACTAAGGCAGAAATAAGGTATGGTTCTATCTTACAGTGACCCTGATATCTACCTATGTAACCAAATCCAGCCTCTACTAAATATGGCAAGACACGGCTAGGTATCACTAACTTAAGATTCCTAATAAAAGGATCTAATACACGGTTCTTCTCCTAAAAATAAATAATTATAAAAATTAATTCTTAATCTAATAATCATGCATTAAATAAATCAACTAATTATTACTAATAATTTAAATTAAAACGTTAAAATGTTACCGTATCAGCAAAGTGTCGAAAAATATAATATGACCGGTGTTAAATCGATAAATATACCGATCACCAGTGATTTTTGAGGGAAAACGCCGTAAATTTAACGACTATAATAAAATCATCGTTCATTCTTAATGACTTCTCATGAAACCCAAAACGATTTAAGGGAAAGTATCATTCTTTCTAGATGATTTTCCTCAGTTTCGTTTTTTAAAATACAAGAGCCAAAAAAAAAATCAGGGGAAAAAAAAAGAAAGAAAAAAAACTAAACTATTTAAAACTAAGCAAAATTTGTTAAAAAAAATACATATGGTATGTATTGAAGACATGTTTACACAAACATAAGTCGATATATAAACTCTGTCTTTAATCATTTAATAAGTCTAAATTTAAAAAATTAATATCTAGAACAATGTGTTCACGATCAAAGTGGATGGTTTTGATTTCAAGTTTGTGATGTTCGTAGGGGTATTCTGTGTTTATACATACAATTTTCCAGCAAATTATGGCTTTGATTTCATTCCTTGGATATGCATATGCAATTTGATGTTTATTGTTTTACAATTGGACCAATTGGTCCAATCTTCAATCTGTAAAGGCAAGTATCGGCCGAAGACATTTTTTGTAAAGGCAAGTGGACTGGTGTTGAGAGCAGTTATGCACATTGACAGCCATTTATTTTGAGATTTCATGACATCGTTACATATTTGTCATTATGTTTGAGAATTTCCCAATAAAATGCTTGTCAAGGAGCTGTGCATCAAGGAATGTTTTTGTGGGAAATGTTGCTTCTCGACACTAATGTTGATAGAGGCTTTAATAACAAAAAAATGCACAAGGAGACCATACCATCAAAGATGGAGCCGAAGGAGAGTTGATAAACGAGAAGCTAAATCACCCACATAAACAAACCGGGAATTCTTCGAGCCAAAAAAAACCTATGATGTCCATAACAATAATTTCCCTAAATTTTATTTGTTTCTGATATCAAAGCATCAACAATGAATTAAGTTCTGCAGCTATGGCCAAAAAAAAAACTACGTAACCTTTGAGATGCCGCTAATAATTCAAAGGGTATCATCCATTCTTTCCGCAACCAAATGATGTATGTTAGGGTACAAGACCAATCCAGGTTGACATTTGAACCGCCTTTGATTTTTCCGAACATTAACTTCGAGTTCACGGTTCTTGATCAAGAACTTAATTCCTACCACCTCCTGGTAACAAACTAGCCAAAGAGGGAACCCCTTGGTTTCTCATTTCTTCTTGTGCTCGCTTCATTTCTTCCGGATCTGTTGCAATGGATAATAGATTGATAAAATTAGCAAAAATGGAATTTCCAGCCTATACGTTGAGAGGGGCAGCAGCATTTAGAAGCAGATGCACAAGAATGTTGTATTCATAAAAGCCAAGAATAAAAGATTGCCAAAACTGTAATGAGAAAATTATAGAATGAAAAAATGTAATGTTTGGGAAAATTAATTGCTGCTCAACTATTCTTCATACAAGCGGAGAATAGGCAACATAGGAGATTTTATCCCGATCAAGAAAAATATGCAAGCAAGAAATTAAGTAGCATATTCTCCATCAAAATCGACTCATAAATATATTGCCAGTCAGAACTTCAATGAAGCTACCAAGTTATGAAGTAGTAGCAGAGTACTTTACCCATGTTTTCCACTAATTTGGGCATTAAAAACACAACCACTAGCATAAATCCCACCATGAGACCCATTGGGCTTTTCACAACATTCATTATGGAGAACGGTTCCCTGATCTGCAACAAAGTAGGATAAACATGAAGCAAAGGATAGGCAATAACTGCAAACAAAGGAGACATAAACATAAATAGTAAAAGGTTCGTTAACCTCGTAATACTGTTCGTCTCTCAATGGCTCTAAAACCAATTCGCTGAGACCCCTCCTGTTCTCTGTTAATGCTGCCTGCACCTTGCCTGGGTTTCTAGCACTAACATCAACTCTAACCTAAGCAAGTTCAAAAGGCATTAAAGTTAATGAAGAAAACCAAAATGATTTGATGATTAAAATTCTCGAGAGCCAAGCCAGAAATAAAAATCTTACAGGGGAGAAGAAATAGCCGATTGCAGCTACTTCAATCAAATGAGTTCCTGCTGGTATTTTCTGGCTTTAGGCATTTTATATTAAGGAATTATAATAGTTCAGGGGAAAGGTTTACTACCACCCATTTTATACGGTGCCAGATTATTTACTAACAGAAAACAGTATTAAAAGAGCAATGAAAAAAGTAAAAATATATGGATTTTCAATCGGTGATATGCACAAGAATTGCAAACAACTTCTTGGTCTAAGTGGCCAGAGGTTTGTGAGGAATGAAAACTTGGGTTCAAACCCTAGCAACGCCACCCCCAAATTAAAAAGAAATTGATAAAGATTAGGATACAATGAAAAATATCCATCAGGCCTCAGATAAGTAACAATTTGACCACCATTGAGTATAACTTTGATATTTGACATTTTTCCGGGAAAAGCAAACCCTGCTGTACCCAGACCTGCCAAATAAAGTCATCAGTCATCTGCACTAAATTAAATAAAAGATTAACATATCATAACAGAACATGAACAAATATATAGTGAGATGCATACATTGTAGCCGTGTTATTAAAAGCATGCCTCAGTGAAGAATAATTAATGTCAATTTCTCAAATGCAGAATCTGCACCGATGTTTATAGGTTCAATGGGGTGAATTTCATCTTTTGTCAAAACCTAGAATGGGATGGATTAATGGTTAGATATATCACACACATCCTATTACATAACATAAAAGCGACTCAAATCGTCCTAATCAAAATTTGAAAAACAAATTCAAAAATATCTAATTAATATATTCAAAGACTGCTTTGCATAATAAATCACCATATATTTTACACACTGGAAAATCAGCATGAAAGATCAGTAACTTTATGTATCTACTTTCATTCTAAAGTGAGATTAACACTATCACAAGAAAATTACTAAATTAGAATGAAGCAAAGATCCGAAACAACAAAAAAAAATCACTAGATAATAGTATAATTTTGAAAAAGTGCAAAACTGATAAAAAAAAGAACAAAGAAAAAGGCCAAAATACCTTGGGGGATCTTCACTCGACCATTGATGGTGTATCCATCACCAGACCTGCAAAAACAGGTACATAAACGAGTAAATAAGTTGAAAACCTAATAAAAGATCCAACAACGATAGAGCAATCAATTAAGAAACTAAACAAATTTACTTGATTTTAATTTTAGCAGAAACAAGGTGACTACGGTGATAAAGTCCCTAAATTGAATTTCTAGTTAATCTAGGGTTCAAAAGAATCCAATCAGAGTTAAATTTGATTTTTCAGCGGTAACAAGAGAATCAGGAGTACCAAATAAAAGGCGTTGAAGATAATTTCGTACCCTGATGAAATCGTTAGTGCAGTTGACAGAAGCACGAGCAATAGTAACCGTGCGATCGGCGCCATGGCAGCAGAGATTTGAGAGCTTCGACAGTTGATGAAAACTAGAAAAAGTACACAGTTCCTGGATTTTCCAGCTTCTAGAAATATGTTGAATTTGGGATCGGTGCTTCTCACTTTGTATTGCCTATTGAACCTGGGCCTTTCACATGGACTATATTTGGGCTTTTGCCATTTTACAAGGAGAGACTGAACTACAACAACAACAACAACAAAACCCAATTCCCATATGCAATGGGGTAAGGGGAGGTAGGTAGTAGGCTGCCCCCAACGTCAGGTTGAGAGTAACTTCCGTGGAAGACCTCCGGCATTCAGAAAATTAAAAATATATATATAAAATGCAATGCATGTATAAATAAATACATAAATACATAGTTGTACAGTATTCATATGCAGTCATTAATATCGTTAATATCATATGCGCGTCTGTAATGGGCAGTAATCTTTGTATATAGACAGAAACGTAAGACCCGACTAAATTTAAAAGTGAAGAGAATGATACACAGAAGTCAAACGATAGCAAGCCCAGTTCTAAGCCTTCATAAATACCAATAACAGAAACGGATAAAAAGTTGAAGTTATGTAAATTACTACAAAGGCAATAAAAGAAGACAGAGATGATACACCCTAGAGATGTGACCCACACTACTCGACTATCCTAGTCTTAAGTCTCCATACTTTCCTATCAGAGGTCATGTCCTCGGTAAGGGCTAAATCCATCAAATCAGATCTCAAGCAGTCTTCCCACTTCCGCCTTGGTCGTCCTCTCCTTCTGGCACCGTCGACTGTAATCGACTCTACCCTCCTGACCACATCAGATGGTAGTCGCCTGAGGACATGCCCAAACCACCGTAGTTTTCCTTCCCTCAATTTCTCGGAAACAGGCACCACCCCCAAGGACATCCTAATAGCAGAGTTTGTTGTCATATCCCACAGAGTCCTACCGCATGTCCACCGAAGCATTCTCATTTCTGTGGTCTCTATCCTCCTTACATGATCCTTCTTGGAAAGAGAGAGACTGAACTAACTATGGTTTAAATTTGAGGCTTATTTAATGGTTAAGCTTAGATTTTTAACCCGAATCCAGTATCACAACGGTCATTCTAAATATAACTTTTCTAATTTAGTTTCTTCCATTTATAATATAAATTAAGATTTGAATCCTTTTCGCTCAATTTATTATATTCTTAACTTTCAAACTCTTCTATTTAGTTGAGAGATTTAGAGTAATACAAATGTCAATTTGTTATATTCACAACTTTCAAACTCTTCTATTTATTCAAGAGATCTAGAGTAATACAAATGTTATTATAGAGACGATTTTTTAATATAATTTATTCTATTTACAACATTGATATTCAAATAGGGATGAACATTTAACCCGAATCCGATTTTGTAAGATACGTTTTGTTTTGAAAACCTTGGTTTAGGTCGGATTTTTTAAAATATGATATTGGATTGAGTTCAAGTTGATGTGAAAAATATCCTACCCAAGAATAATGGTATAGTTACCTTCATATGTTTAGAGATTATTATTACTATAATTATCTTTTATATTTCTTTCAATTAAGTCCTTATTTTACCTCAAAAAATCGGATTGAGTTTCGAATAGGTGTAACCTTCCTAAATACTGACAAAGAATGTTATACTCGATTCAAGTTTAAGTGGATCAAAATCTCAATCCGACCCAATCCATTATCATCCATAATCCAAGGTCTTTTAACTCAGCTGGTAGTTGATAGCGAGACTGCATCTTTTGATTAAAGAAAAATATCTTACAATTAGGGCCAAGTGCCAAAACAAAATAAAAAAGAGTCTCTTTTATGTTTGTCAAAAGTGGAAAAAGAAGAGATATCATTTACAAGATGGAGCAGACGATAACATTAAGTTCAGCATTTTCGGCAACAAACCAAAGTTTTCAACAACAAATGAATGGAGACAAGGGCTCCTGATAAAGAATGAATTGTGTTCTGATTGAGCTATACGATTGATGATTTCCACAGCTGCTACAATCCCAACTTTCTTGTCAACCAACCTGAAGCATTTGCTATTACAAATCCAGCAAACACCTGCAAATTCACCATCATAACACAAAGTCAAAGATGAAAACAGATGGTTCTACACAATAATCCAACACACTTGCATGCATTCGACCATGTGCTTTACCTGAGCCGAGCCGAGAATGTAAATTGCTGAGTAATGACGGCCGTGGATGAGCATGTCAGCCACCATCGCGAGAGGGATGGTAAGTGACATGCCTAATGTGGCTACTAGAGGAGTCGTCCACACAACACACAATGCCCTAGAGAAAAGACGAAGTTCAAACAAAGATTAAGAATGCATGAAAGAAGAAAACCGCAACGGTTTGGTTTGTGAAAGTGCTCGGAAAAAAAGGGTGCGTACCAAAAATAATCGGAGAGGACACTTCCAACAAAGCCATTTGCAAGGACTACTTCGTCCAATTTAGCAGAGTGTGGAATCGTAAATTTGGGTTCTATCCCCAAGGCCGTCAAAGGCCAGACTGAAACAGTATTTAAAGGAGAGATTAGTTCGCTAATTAAATGTTGGGATACACTCTCAAGTAGGAAGTCAACAATTCGTTACAAGAATTTGGAAACCAATTTTGATGACTTATTCTATACGAACGCAAATTCTCAAAAAAAAATTCTTACCCAGCCACCATAGTGCCACAAGTGTGAAGAGTCCAATGTATCCAAACAACTTTTGAACATCTACCTTTTCTCCTTCTTCACCTGCAAACTTTTTAAGCAGCACTGCAACATATTTTAAAAAAAGGAAGAGAAGATGACAATTTTCCTTAAGAATGGATAAAAAGTAAATGAACTAAAATAAGAGATTCAGCCAGACCTGTAAATAACCCATATATGGCGGAGAGGAGGCCGAAAAGATCGCCGACAAAAGAACGTTTCCCATTGCTAAAAGTAAACATTAATTGTCAATCTTAAAAACATACATTTCAAAGATCAAACTAATTGGGGGGGGGCCTTGGACAAAGTAATTTAGTCTTTTGTGAGATCTTCTACAGGATGAAATTTAATTATCACTTTCGTTACGATAATAACAAAAGCCATGCAGTTTATGAAAGCAACCAAGAAAATTTTGAATTCGAAAAGAAAGCAATTCCAAACACTAATCTTTTCTTTATCACAATTTAGAAAATTGTTGCAGAAAGTTTTGATGGTAATCTGAATGCTTGTATAGGAAGTGTCCAATCCACTAACTCTCTTCTTCAAAATAAAGTGGCTTTGGAAGCACTGTTTCTTACATGACGATACTAGTTCCAACTATAAATCATAAGTGCATAAACATATACGCGAAGTTCAATCAAGACAACATAGTCCTGAATAACAAGCACATCATGTTAAGGCATTAAAGATAAATGAACTTACGCAGATCCCATTGAATCGTCAGCAGCCCAAGTTTTTCCAAGAGTGGTCATAACAACACCAGCCATGCTGACAAATACAGCAACCACCTTTGCGACATTTAATGAATCTTGGCCCAGAAAAGCACCAATAAAAGTGTAAAAAGTCCTGAAGTAGAGGACAGCACCGTTGTACTTGCTACACTTGTACGTGCAAGAGCAGCATTTGATAAATACTGCAACAACCAAAAACCATTATCAATAACTCTTTTGGTTCCTTTGCTTGTATGTTTCATATACAAAAATAGTGCAGAATATTGTCAGTACTACTCTTTTGGGGGAGAATTCATAGCTTATTCAATACACAAACTAGAGGCTTTGAAATTTTTAACAGAACAAAAGAAATCGAAAAGGGAAAAAACAAAAACAAAATGATGCACTGAAACTTTTACCTCTGTTACAAACCAGATAGGCGCAATATAAAATCCAAAGGTAGCAATCTCCCTCGTGGAAAGCTCTTTGTCCTGTTTCATAAACTGCAGTTCATCTTTTTGTTTAGGAACCAACGACTTACCCTCTATGTGAGGTGAAAGATCTGCATCACTGTCCTTCCTAACCAAAGTCCCTTGAAGTTCCATTTCGTATATTTTGTGCCTTAGAGGAGAATTAAGTTCAGTGGAAGTCTCGTCTAAGCTTTCTATATCTTTAACAGTTTTAGAAGAACGACGCCTTAGAATGTTACACACCCAGTCCTTTATAAAGGCTACTGGAAGGTAAATTACCATAAGAGAAGCTCCGAGATATGTAACCGCAAATGGCTGCTTATAGTCGGTAAAAATATCCTGCACACGAGACATCAATTAGTTTGAAATTCAACTAGCTTCAAAATATTGTAATGCATTCTCAAAACATCAAAATATGCAAAAGACCACAGAGTTCGAAAAAGAACGCATGTTACTTCTAAATCGAATCAACCCATTCGGGTGCAAGAAATTACAATAATACATACATAAAGGCTCTTAGAATTGCATCCAGAGATTATAAATACTTTGATTCATCAGATAGCCTATTCAGCTGAACAGGATAGGATCTTTACAAAATTTAACCATTCAACGACATTAAGCAATCATGGCACCTACAAGCATGGTACAAGTCACAATATGAAATACAATTAAATGCTATTTTTCCCCTTCCTGGTAAGATTTTATGCAAAAAAAATGAAATTAAACACCATATTTTCCTACAAGAATTCTCTATCTAGAAATGAATCATGCAAAAAAATGACCAAGACTAATTAAAACCCAATTAATAAACGATATACATGAAAAAAAATATGATGGATTAATGAAGGAAAAACACTTTCAAATGTTTCAATTGTATACGAAAAGTCAATTACAGCAACCTAACCCAAACCGATACATAAACCATAAAATGAACTAATTGATCAATAACATTAACAAATGCATGGCCATGGATAAAATAATTAAAGTTAACAATTCAAATCCAAAGACACTTAATTATAAAATAAATGAAAGAAAAGAAAACGAACCTGGGTTACTTCTGCAGAGGTTACCCAAATAACAACAACAGTACCTATCAAGAACAAGCCAGCCTTATACCTCCAACCCATTACAGATCAGATAAAAACCCAGATTCAGAAAACAACAGGGATTTGTTTCAAAGATCCAACTTTTTGCTTCAGCTGGATCTTTAATTCAAGTCTTTTTGGCTTTCTGATCTGCCACCGACACGTTAATGTAAGATCCAGGATAGCGTAGGCTTCAATGTAGGCGGAAGGTAAGTAGTAGCCACGAGACAATGGAAGACTCTTCCGAATATTAAGAAATAGCCAAAAAGAAGAGCCTTGTTGCAAACAAATTGGAGATGGCAGGATTAAAAGGTAAACCAATTCCTTTCCGAGTCAAATGAAGTCATTTTTTTGTTTGTTTGTTTTAACGGAGTCAAAATAACAGGACTCAGTTGATGAAGAAGAAGGTAAATTGCCCAAACATCTCAAACTATTGTGTAGATTTTAAATTGGATCTTAAATCTAAAATATTCTAATTAAATCCTCAAAGTATCAATCAAGTCATTCTATGATCACCTTATAGGTCATCTTAGGCATTAAACGCTCGGTTCTGATTACGATTGTCGATGATCTTTTAATAGTTTGATTTCATGTTATGATTCATTTACCGATATAGTTAAATTTATTCTTAATATATTATATTCGAGTTTTTTTTATAAGTTTTTAACATTTTATTTGAATAATCTATGTATGATCACAAGTGGCTAGTTTCTTATATCCCTAGTTATAGAAAATGTCTTGATTATATGTTTAGTTTATGTTCATTTGTAATTTTTTTTTAGTTTTAGATATTTCCTCTATTTTAATACAATATTTACATAAAAAAGATACATGATTTAAATCATACCGTAAATATTTATTTTTTTACTCAATCAAATCTAAATTATTCATACAAAATCGTATGTCACATCTTGGAGAGAATGAGAATATTAATCATACACAGAAAAAATTGAGATCTTGAAGTTTAAAAGCTGTGGTGTTATAAATTCTATCATACATATCTTTTGGAAAGATGATAATGATCCCACGACAAGTGGTATCATAATGATCATTTGACCGTTTGATTTCTCGTCGAGTGTCTCAATGAATAAGATAGATAGAGTGGACAATTGTGACGATGGTCCGTGAGGAAGACATCACGAGATTAAGTCGATGAGAATATCATGCTTTAAAGAGGTGGAGAACATTGTTTCTCATTAGAAATAAAAACGAAATGTCATAAAGTTTAAAAGCGATGGTGTAGCACATCCTATTGGACATGTCTAATTAGTGGCTATACTAATGGAAGAATTTGATTGATACAAACGAAAATTTTAAGGATTAAATTATATAATATATATATATATATATAATTTAAGGATTAATGTAAAATTTAAATTATAGTTTGGATACTTTTAATAAAATTAACCCAAATGGAATTTAATTTCATTTCAAGTCGACGTTTTTTTCCTACAATTAATTTATATTTCCATTCCTTTCTCTTTCTTTGTCATCCCTTAAATGCTGAAAATCAATGAAATACAATATATTTATTATTTGCATTTATGTAACATTTATTTAATGAATAAAGAACGTCAACTTTGAGATAAATTTGGGAATGAATAATTTTAGGTCCGTTTTCATACGTTAACGATAAATTTACCTAAATCATTCTCCAAATTATAATTCATTTGTATTTATATGACTCATGATCGTAAAACCGACATAAAAACATTTAAAAACATGTTTTATAATCAAATTTTAAATATATTCTTATATAATATGTAAATTATACGTTATACATTACGTTTTTTCTTAATAGAAGCCACTAGTTTATTAAACAAAAAATATCCAAAATTATAATAAATGTTTATAACTATGACTGTCACCTAAATATATAACTATGGTATTTTCATATAACTATTAACACAATAAACTAATCATTGAGATCATACAATGAGTCAATTACCATATAAGTAAAAACTTAAAAATTCAACCAAAATACTCGAACAAATATAGATACGAATAGATCTGTCTGTATCGATAAACGATTCACAAATGGGGATGAAAACTACTGAAAGACCACTGACAAACTGCATATTAAAAAGAAAAACATCAAGATAACAAATAAACACTATTTTGATCAGTTGAGACATCATCAAATCCAATTATGAGAAAAAGATAAAAACGAATATCACATAAAAATGTCTAAACGCAGTTAATGTAATATCAAATTAATAGTAAGTTATCTAATGCATCGATATATTAAACCTTTTAAATAATATTAAAAATTATAGATAAAATTAAATAAATTATTTTTATTGTAAATTTTTATAATATTCTATTTGAATAATTTGATTAATAAATTAACTACCTTATAAAAAATAAAATAAAAATATAATATCAAAAATCTATTAATGGATCACATTGAATATCACAATAAAGACCCCGTACCTTAAACGCGCATTGTTGTAGGTTTATTTATATGTATTGTTCGCATATCATGAATCAACAAAAAGGTAAAGTACCATACACATGTTTTAAATTTTTGTAGGTATAATTACAATTTTAATTTGTAATATTTATATTTTTATAGTTATTAATTTTTACCTAAATTTTGACATAAACATAGAAATTATAAAATTATTTTTTAAATAAAAGTATTGATTAAAGTTTAACTTTTAATAATATTGATGTGACATTTTGTATAATAATACACGTTCGATGCTCACATAATATTATCTATCAACATATAGTTCTTAATTTTTACCTAAATTTTGACCATCAACATAGAAATGATAAAATTATCTTTTAAATGAAAGTAGATTAAAATTTTAACTTTTAATAATACTGACGTGACATTCTGTATAATAATACACGTTCGATGCTCACATAATATTATCTATCATCAGGACGAATGTAAAATTTTATGTTGTTGAACGAACTTATAAAATTTTAAAAACAATGAAAATAAATTATGAAGAAAAATATAAATCATATGAAAATGTAAAATTTTTAGAGGACAATCATCTTGCCCACCCTGTTATTATCAATCATCTTACAAATCAAGAAGGTAGTGGGATGAAACTCATTAAACGATCACAATAATTAAAGGGAGTGTTGTTCTTTCTAAAGGTCTTGAGTTTGAGTAGTTATGTCTGCATGATGTATAAATTGCCAATGACTAAGAAAAATTATAAACAAATAATACTTTATAATCGCCTCAAACTATTCGAAAAGAAAAAACTGACATGTTTACGTATGAGTAATTAACGTCATAAAAATATTTATTAAACCAATTATAAATAACTAATTTTATTGAATCAATTACAACCAATTAAATGAAAATCAATTACAAGTTGTTAGAAGAAGTCTGCAGCCTTAAATGGGCATCATATAGGCACTTAAATGGGCCAAATCCTCAGGGTAAACTTAAAAATAAAATCACTTGGAATGGGTCTTTCTATGTTCTTATCCGGTGCTTCAACAATAATAATGTAACAAAAATTTAATATTTTATAAAAAGCAAAAATTTTAACTATAATTATGTAAAAGATATAATATGATTAATATAATATATTTTTAAATAGTTTCGAATGATTACAATAGAATATTTGTTCATAATATTTCTTATTTATTGCTAACGCAGGCACACCCTGCAGATACATATACTCAAATTTGAAACATTTAGAAAAAACAACACTCCTTTTAATCATTAAGGTTACTTGATAAGTTCATTAACATAATAATTTAAAAACGCGTATTTTGTTTAATATTTTACATGTTTTCTTTTTTTTTCTTAAAAAGACATTCAATCACTTGTAATATGTTTATATTTAGAGTGCGTTTGGTTCACGGAATGTAAGATTACCAGTGGGAATGTAAGATTACCAGTGGGAATAAAAGATTACCAGGGAATATGATTACTGAGAATGTTGTATTTTGTGTTTGGTTGGTTTAGCAGGAATGTAATATTATCGTGTTTGGTTAAAGGAATAAAAGATTATTGGAATGTATATTTGACTAAATTGTCCTTATTATATATTTGTATAATATTACAAATTTTAAAAATATTTATATATTTTATTTAAAAAATTAAATTCATAATATTTATATAATTTTTTTTACAAAATTAAAAATATAAAAAATGTTTAATGAAAGGGTAAAAAAAAATTTAACACTTGAACTTCATATAAAATTTTATTTATAGATTTTTTTTGTAAATCTAAAATAATTTAAGGATAAATTTGTAATTTAACATTCGTAGAATTTTTATTATTCAACTACAGAAGAATGATATTTTTGAAAAAAAATAAAAATTTAAGGGCATTTTAGTCCAAAACGTCGGTAATGTTACAACACCTAAGGGAAAGGAGGTAATGACATTCCCGGTAATATACCCTAAAAAATCTACTATTGGTAATAAAACATTACCGGGAATGAGTATTATAACAAAATCATTAAATGAGGTGGTACGTATGACACCCGGAATCCCACATTCCTTGAACCAAACACCCCTTAGGGTAAACTATACCTATGATAACTTAATTAATATCTTTTTTTTTGACCGTTGATTTTGTAATTTTATCAATCAAATCACCTAATTATTTAATTGTTATCAATCAATCATGTCACATGCCGCTAATATTTAACGAGGAGCTAATGTGATTGTTAAAAATGAGTATAATTACATATTTAATCCTTAATATTTATAAATTTGATCAATTTAGTCATAATTTTGGTTTAATTTAATAAACTTAATATTCAATTAGATAGTGATACGTGTCACAACATGCTTGGAGAAAATTAACCATAAGATTGGATAGAAAATAAATTGAAGTCTAATTGATAACACCATTAAAATTCTCCATTTAACTTCACTTATGTGCATTTTAAAAATAAAAATACTGGGTTTGGTCCTCACAAAAAGAATTCATTTTTCTTATATAATTTTATTTTATTTATTTGGATGATAAAATATAAGTGAAGGTGTTGACATGTGGATCAGAAATCAACATTTCATAGGAAAAAGATGATGCTACTGAGGTGGTGCCTATATATGGTCCTTAGCTGGGGTACCTGGTTCAGAGATGGGGGAAAATATATCTTGTTTCATGGCTCACATGGCTCAATCTGCAGCCACCCAATACATATTATCTTTATAACTGGAGATAAAAATTATTATGTTTAATTTAAAATTTATTAAATAAAATTTATATATTATTTATAAAATGTAGTAATATTATTAATATATTATATTTATTAACTATAAAAGTAAACATAAGATACATTTTAAGACCCGTAATTAGTATTGAATCTGTTTGCAGGTTAACATGTGAATTAACAATTTTAAATACATTATTTATACATATAACAATAATAGTTTATTTTGCTAATAAGTTGGAACCAATTAGATAAAATTATGGGTATCATACGTACCACCTCATTTAATGATTTTGTTATAATAACAAAAATAAGTGAATAAGAAGTGAAATAAACAATTTTAACTTTTTTAGAAAAATAGTTTATCTTTGAAATTAGATGAGTATTCAATCCATCGAATTGATGATTCCTATTTTATGATTTAAACTTTATTTGAATTTTTTAAGAAGAGTTACTCGATTTTTTATTAATTTGGAGTAAATACAAGGTAATATATATTTAAAGATAAGTCTCAACCTTTGATATTGAATACTCATACTCCTAACATTTATGATGCTTGAACCTAAAATCTTAAAAAATAATTATAATTATTTTATCACCGAGATCATTTAATTTGTGCGATGTATTAAGAACTTAAACCGGGGTTAAGGTACAATACAATGATGGTAGGAGTAGGGATGGACATGGGTCGGGTTTCGGTCAACTAGACCCGACCCAAAAACTTTACATCCTTCACCCGACCCTAACCGATCCGAAAAATATATACTCTTCACACGACTCGAACCCAATCCGATTTTTGTGATAAATCCGAATCCGACCCGATCCGAAATAATATAAAATATTGTTTTTATTCAATAAAAATAATGATTTAATTGGAAAAAAATATATAGATGAGTATTATTGTAATTATTCCTAAATATATAAGGTAAAATTATATTTTGTTTCTTCGGGTCAGGTCGAGTATTTTTCACTCTAAACCCGAATCCAACCTAACCCGAATTACCTTTAAAAAAGCCCGACCTGACTAAATCCAAACTTGATTTTTTTTAAAAATGAGCCGATCAAATCGAATCGTATCGAAACCCATAAGATTCGTGTTCATATCCATCCCTAGGTGGGAGGCGCCCACCATTATAATTAACATCCATTCTTCTTGCATGTGAACTATGAAAGGATATATATATATATTAGATATAGAGGACAAAACACACGTCAAGTAGACAAGCTACAAGTCACGTTTATTGTCACAATCCCCAAGAGCTGGATTCCATTTCTTAAAGAAGAAAATCACACCACCTTTTCTTTGTTATCTTCTAATCTGCCAACTTCAAATTACGCGTTTTCTGTTGTATCGTTTTTTTAATCTTTTTTTTACGTTAAGAAGGGAATATGAAATCACTTTTAATTTTGTTGATGAAAATAAATTGATTGTCTTGATAGGTTGTTAATAATTTACTTTTTCTCAATTTAGGTGAAGAATTATAGTCATTTTTATGACGGTCGCTAATAGGTGCATGGTTTTATACGGTAGAAAAGGGAGAAAGGTAGAATGAGAATAAATTAGAGTTAATTATATCATATGTCTTTAAATTATAACTCTTATTTTAAATTGATTTTTAAACTTTTGAATGTTTCAATTTTATCTCTAAACTATGACTCTCATTTTAGTTATTAAACTTTTAAACATTATAATTTCATCACTAAGCTATGACCCTCTAACTAAATTGGTCCCAAAATTTTGAATATTTCAATTTCATCCCAAATACGTCTAAATATGTAATTTGTTTCAACCATAGTTTAACCTATATATTTTTTTATTTTTCAAACATATAATAACATAACTTGGCCTAGCAATTTTATAAACAAGGGATGTGATTAGTATATACATATAATTTGGGATGAAATTCGAATGTTCAAGAAGTTTGGGGACTAATTTAGAATGAAAGTCATAGTTTAATAATGAAATTGGAACATTTAAAAGTTTATAGACCAATTTAAAATAAAAGTCATACTTTGAGGACATATAATACAATTAACTTAAAAAAGATGAATAATGTCTATAGGAGGGTTAAGAGGAAAGAGGAGTGTCTCCCCACCTTCTTAATCGTGATTGAGATGTATTTATATTGATTCTAATTGATAGTATCACATATAGAGTCATTATAATTATTCGTAGGTCAGTAGGTTAAAGAGATATGATTTTCATTTCTCGGATTTTGTTCTGATTGATCATGTGGACTTGTCGAAGATCTTATTTATGCATTGTAGCGGGACCAGAGGCTATGACACTCTTGTGTGCAAAGGATGTAAATTCTTTAAAGGCTATGATAAGCGCAGAGTCTATTTGAAGATCTTGACTGATGAACCGTCGATAGATTTTAGAATTTATTTGCAGAAATATAATAAATTTCAAAAATTGACATGTCATTAATATCATTTTAACTAAATAGTACTGATACAATGATATAAGGTGGATTGACGAAGAAGATAAGCGATTCATCTTGTTTAATAAAAAATGAAAAATCACATAGTAAAATGAGTAGTTGGAAAGAAGAAAGGTAGAAGATGGAGTTTAGTAAGAAAGAAAGGAAATGGACTGACTTTTATTATCAATGAAGTTTCAAATCTTTTTAAATGATTATGAAATCTTTATATCCTTTTATTATAGGTAAATATTTATTTTGATATTTGAACTTTATTTAAGGGTAAAACCTTAAATTTGTTTTGTCCGATGATTTAGGTACTTCATTTGGTACCAAAAGGTTTTTTTTTTGGGTCCAACTAGGTATTTAAACTTAATTTATTTATTCAAATTGACATTCTAATTTCATTTTTAGATCCAAATTAATACTTAATAAATAATTATTTAAATCAATTTGAACCATGAAATCAAATTTAAATCTAAAATCATGTCTGGGTATCTAATTGACCAAAACAAATGTAAATTATCAAATTGTAGCTTAAAGTTAAGTTAAAATATACATATATGTATTTATGTAAACAAAGGTCATGCAAATAACCGAAATCATGAAAGAAAGAGACGTAATATTAGATTGAGAAGGGTATTAAAATACGTGGCTACGGATGAACAAACTTGTCAAACAACCATCACAATTTCACAACAATCCAACCTGTTTACTGTATCTTCATCGATAACAGACGATTGCGTTTTATTTTATTCCATGGATGCTTCTTCCATTTGGCGTCAAGACAACGAGATGAAAGAGTAAACCCTACAGTAGAAGGATAATTATTTCGTACGATAAAGGTTAAAATTTCTTCACAGATAAGTTGTAAACTTGTTACACGTTATTGTTTTTTTTTAATATTGAAAGTACTATTTTTGTCGATGAATAAATGGATCCGTATCTACTAACGTTAAACATAAGTGCAGAAAAATAATGAGAGAATAACATGCTATGTTTATTAACACAGTTCGAGTTTAATTAACTTTATGTCTACATAACTACCCTCTAAGTTTAATTGATTTTATTAACCAAACGAGTTCAGTAGTAAAGGTATTTGTTATTATTCTTTGATGTTCCGGGTTCAAACATCGCATATGCAAGAGTATGAGCGTTCATTGTCAAAAGATTAAAATTCATTGAACATACACTATCTTATATTTACTCCATATTTAACAAAAAAAAATACACTATCTCATATAAATTTAGATGTCAAAATACAAACAATCAAAAAGATATGTGAAGTCAAGAGATATCCAATACCAGTCGAGATTTAGTGTAAAAGCTCACATTAACAAATATAATTAAAGGACACATCTAGGGTGATTTTATATTTCCAATTGTTCTAGGATGATTATATGGTAACAATTATTTTTCATGAATATGATAACAATTGTTTAAAATTATATTTTATATTACCATTGTAAACATTTTTTTCCTATTAACAGTGTATATATATATTCTACATACGTAATAGTTCAAATTCGAATATAGAAAAATAATATTTTTTTATTAATGAGATCACTTAATGAGTTCGTGATGTAATTCTTTAAAGGGTAAATTCTATATTTAGTCATCTAACTATTCGAGTGATTCTATTTTAGGCATCCAATTATATTTTTTTTAAAAATCAGCACTAACGTTACGTTTTGGTTTCATTTTTAGCAATATCATTTTTTTAGCGGTGAGTCTACTTAATGGATGCTTGACATAATTTTTTATTTCTTTTAAATAAGTTGGAGTAATTATAAGATAATATTTATTCATAATTTTTTAGTCTATGATAATGAACACACCCTGTAAACATAACCATTTGAATCTAAATTCTCCAAGAAAAATAACATTTACTTTTACCGTTGAAATCACTTTACATATTTGTAATGTATTTTTATTAATTGAAGGTATATATATTTTAAAACTTTATATCACCCTTGTATATAAAACTTTCCTTCCCGGAAGCTTACAAAAATCCAACTGCTACAACATATCATCCATCTTCACTCTCTTCCACTCAATCAGATCTCTAAACAGCCACCTCAGAATTCTTCTTTAAAAAACCAACTTCTGGTTCTACACTTATTCATCCACAGTTATTTCTTGTGCTGCAATGGCTTCCACCAAACTCTATGCTCTTTTCATAATCTCCACTCTTCTTCTCCACTCAACATTCACCACCGCCTGCAACTCATGCAAACCCAAGCCAACCGCATGCCCTCCACCGCCGGCGAAGCCAGCTTCCTGCCCCAAGGACACACTGAAGCTCGGCTCCTGTGCCGACTTGCTCGGCCTCGTTAACATAATCGTGGGAACCCCTCCTTCGAGCAAGTGCTGTGCTTTGCTTAAAGGGATGGCTGATTTGGAAGCTGCACTTTGCCTTTGCACCGCCATCAAAGCTAATGTACTTGGGATCAACCTTAATGTTCCTGTTACTCTTAGCTTGATCCTCAGTGCGTGTCAGAAGGAGGTTCCTGCAGGCTTCCAATGTGCATAGTTTGTCTGTTGTTTTTAGCTTTGAATTCTGCTGTTTTGTTGGTGTTTTTCATGTTGGATTTTTAGGGTTTTGTTTGACTTGAACACTTTGTGATTACATTTTTATCAGGAATTCAGGCATTCATGTTGTATTGTTTTGTTCAAGTTCAATAACTAGGCATGTCGGTTCAAGTACCTCTGCCTAATGTAATGTGTCATTATTGTTGTCAATGTTAAGTTGATTTGCTTAAATATTTTCAATTTGGGAGCATCATTCGTTTATATTCCCATATATCAATTTATATAAAAGTTATTAATATTAAATAAATATTATTATATAATTACTTCATATTATTTTAAAAATATATGATTTATGAATAAAGTTAGTGGCTGTTTGTTTGGCTCTGAATGACGCTGAATGCTGAACCGTTCAACATTCAACGTGTTGTGTCGCACCTCTAAATTCGTGCTGACTGATTCAGCAAAATAGTGTTGAATGATTCAACAGAAGTACATTATGATTCAGAGGCATTACCAAACAACATGTCACATTCAAAGCTAATTCATACAGAACATTTGAATCATTCAGCGCTTAATCATTATGAAGTAAACAAACAACCCCTTAATCTAACTCTTTTAAATAAGTAAATTGTATTAAGAAAAGCCTTAGATACATTTTTTGATTAAATTTGGTATCACAAACTAATTAAATAGCAGCCCATTTAAAAAATTTAATAATCAAAATTTAAAGAAAAATAATAATATATATATTATATATTTTTAAAATTATATAATTCATCAACACCGTTAGTGAGCAAGGTCCTAGAGAAAGCAACATGGTCCCTTAAAATTTTTGATTGAGTTTGGTATCACAAATAATTAATTAAATACCATTTTAATTAGATAAAAAAACATTTTTAAAGGTAAAAATATTTTTATAATTTTTTTTATATTTTTGTATTTTCAATTGATTCGAGTTGATAACATGGTCCCTTAAAATTTTTGATTGAGTTTGGTATCACAAATAAAATTAATTAAATACCATTTAATTAGATAAAAAAACATTTTTAAAGTAAAATATTTATAATTTTTTTTATATTTTTGTATTTTCAATTGATTCGAGTTGATGGGCTTGCCAAAATTTTAAACTATTTGGATCGATGTGGATCCACATCTAGTTGAGGGTGAATATACTCATTTTGAAATCTTAATTTATCTGTAAATTGTGTATTTTATTGATGATAATCGCCTGAAATTTTATTTGTGTTCATCTCATTGAATTTGTTTGCGTTATTAACATATATCTATGATCAATCCTATTTTTTTCCGGATCACCCCTTTGGATGAATCTCTATCTATTTTTGAATCTGTTCATAATTCTTACATGATGTTTTGTACAGGAACTTATATGGTCCCTCGTATTATTAAGCTCGAATTCATAATTTTTTTATTTTAAAGATAACAACATAATCAACCAGATACTAATTTAGGGCGCTATTGGATATTAATCTTTTTTTTCATATTAACTCATTTCGAAAAACTCGTTTTTTGATAAATAGACTTAAAATTATTATCTTAATATTTCTCTAAAAATGAATTTTATTAAAATAATAAACTTTTCAGAGATCCAACCACATCCTAAATAAAAATTGGTGGTGATTCCCCACATTATATATTTTCGTATTTTTAAAATAAACCCCAATTCATCAAGCCTTTTAATGACTTTCAATTTTTAAAGACGTTTCGACAACCCTGAGACAACAACGACACTAATGATTGAGCGATTACCACTGCAGTTGGGGAGAAAAACAAATTTTAAGTTCAATTTTCTTAAGCAAATGAAGTTTTAAAAAGGATCAATATAATAAAGTGTAAAAATTCTAAAATTAAATTGTGTTACTAAATCAATTTATTAAACTGATACATCATTCCACAAAAGTTTTTTTAACAAAAAAAACAATTTATTAACTTTTTTTAAATCAACGATCAATTTGTATATATTTTTAATTACGAGACTCATAAAAAAAATTACCCTAATCATGAGACTGTTTGCATATTTACCCATTATCTTAATAAGCACCGTTGTTGGCGTGAGAATTAAAGCAAATGGAGAACAAGAAAGTTAGGTCAGACGTTCTTTCTTCGTTTACTCCATGTGTCTAAAGTGAAAAAAATAAATAAAAACAAATAATTAAATTAATGAATAAATAAGAGAAAATGGAAATTTCGGCATCTAGGACTTGAGAGACGACCAAGAAGAAACCAAGGTTCAGGTCACACGGTACGCTCAAGGCTTATTTTAGCTCACCCCCTTCCCTTTTACCTCTTCAATCGCGAAATCGGTCTCCGATAACAGAAATTCCGACGTCAAGGCCCAACGCCTGTTCACACGCTTTGCAGTTTTTTACTTTGTATATCCCCCCGATCCCATGAATTAAACCCTAAAGCTCTTTGCTTTGATTTTATGTTCAATTTCGATTCCGTTAGAGAGAGATCGGTATCGTTTTCGTAAAAGAATAATTAAAAAAAAGGAAAAAAAAATAGATGATTCAGAGACGGAGTCCGCCCAAGCACAGGCACGATGGGACTTCGCCACTGCCTCTCGGGATGGATTGGAGTCCTCCCCCTCGTAAATGGGTTAGCTTTTCCTCCAATTGCATCTCTATTTCCTTTATTGTTTAAAGTTAGTTTTTGGAATCTGAATTAGCTCTCATTTTTTTTATGATTGTAGAGTTTAGTTATTGAATTAGTGCTTTCAGTGACTTTATGGGGGATCGAGGAAAATACAATAAAGAGGATCAGTTTTGCAAAGATGAGATTGCTACCTTGTTTAGTAATTTAGATAGTTACTTATAATTTAGAATTTTAGGTTACTTGCTTCATTTTTCATTGTTTTTAAGCATTTACAGTATTCCAATGATTTTTAACCAGCTTTTTGATACAATCATCTAGTAAAATTTAGAATTTAGGTTACTTTGCTTCCAACTTTTCATTGTGGTTTTTAAGCATTTACAGTATTCCAATTGATTTTTAAGCATTTTCAGTTTAAGCAGGATGGTCCTAGAACTCAATCACAAATTTAATGTAGAATTTTAGGTTATTTTGCTTCCCAAATTTCATTCTCAATATGAGATCACATGACATGACTCTTAAGAATTTGTAGTGTTCGTATTGATTTTTAAGCAATTCATATTGATTATTAAGCACTTTTAGCTGAATTTTACTAGTATTTTTCAGCGTGATGAGAACTCAATCAAGAATCTAGACATCATCTTAAAATAGGGATTAATTTGAAGCATTTTTATGCCAGTATATGTTTTTGTTTAGCATTAAAAGAAAAGGATTCCTTCTTTATGTTCTGATTCTGAACTTTGGCTTTGTAGAGAATTTTGATTGGATCTTGATTTTAGCACGAACTAATTGTAAATTTACCTGCAGAATGGGAAGGAAATGTTTGGCCACATGATCCTGGACAGGATGGAGTTACTCTGTACAATACCTTCTTGGGTTGTTCTTCCCAAATCAAGAGATTCGATCCTGTAGTGGTAATCACGTTTATCTATGCCATGATAAATGTTTCTAATCTGTTTTTAGTATCGAAGTTAGTGATGTGTTGAATTCTCTTTCATAAAACAAATTTTCGCCGCACCATTTATCCCTAACATTCAACATATCTAATGTATTCTTATATTACAATTCAGACTTTCAACATCTAAAGGAGGTTAAAGTCTTTATAGTGGAAATTGACACCATGGAGTTAATTTCAATTTTGAACAGACACATTGGCATTCTGTGTAATCATCATCATATAGATAGTAGCATTTGAGTCACAGTTCTCTGTTAACATTCTTAGGGGTTCAGTTTTACAGGGTACAGATTGGGTTACAATCACCAGAGGTGTGTACGACTAAACGTGTGGTATTGAGAAGATTTAATGATTTTTGAAGCTATTTACGGAAGTAAGTCCTCAAGTTGGTTTAGTTGCAACAAGAACTCCATATTAGTAAAATTGTAATGTTAGGTAACTGAAGCTTGACATGACTGCTTGAGCATAACTATGGACACAGATGATATTCATTCTGATTAAAATATATTATTGAATAATGACTTCTGTCTACAGCTAAAAGCAGCATTTCCGAAGAAAAGTCTTCCCCTGCTCCACCAAGGGGTTGTTGCGTATGAAAGCAGGGTTTTGCTGGAAGAGGTAGGTAATAGGTTTTCCTTTAATGTTTTTAATAGAAATAGTGTAGATTTCTCTTATTATCTGGAAAATGTGGCATAAATCAATTTCAGCTCTCTTTTTTCTTCTCTTGATGATCAGTACTAGCCTTTTTGGTTCCCTATAGTTGCTAATAAAAGTGGTCCTTAATAGCTAACTTAGAACTCCTTAGATCATTGTGGCATGTAACTTTGTTTTTATGGACATTTTCACGGCATTACTTTGTCCTAGAACCAGTTTGCGCAAATTGTGACATCTCTTGTTAGGCTATATTGATTGAAGCATGTCAAAGTTACCTCTGTACTTGATAGGGATAATTTGAAACGCAAACCCATAAAGGTCTTTTCTTTCATTTGTCTGATATAACTTGAAAAATCATGAAGTTTGGAATCATTTGAGTTTCAAAAATGAAACTTTTTCTTGGGCATTATAGAAACTGAAGCAGTTGATTTATGAAGTTGCAACAATAGCAATTAATTGTTAATGTGACGTGAATTTGTCCTCAAAAGTCTTAGCTTTGTTGCAGAGAAGGTGTTCATTGGAGGAGTGGATGACAAGCTGTTATCTGACATTGATTTGTCGAGAAGTGTCACAGTGGCTTCCTTTCTTGAACTAGAAGGTGCTGCGAGATCTGGTATGCATAATTCTACTTCATTAAGATGTAGTTATCTTCTGTAATTTTCCAGTAAAAGTTGATATGATAGAATCTAAGTAATAGTGGATGTCATTAGAGGATATGTATTTATCCATGATCGATATTATTTTATCATTACCTTGGATTTTTACATTTTATATATTCTTTTCAGCATTCCAAGAGGAAAATGAATGCTCCCCAGAACCGAATGCTGGACATAGTACAGTTTTATCAAATGGCGCTCCTCCCAGTTCAAACACTCATGTTGCTGGTCATCAATAACATCAGATTATGGTAGTGATACTGCTTATGAGACATCTGAGCTTGGGTCACCTAGGTTAGGGAGAGATGACAGCTCTGACATTGGTTTCGGAGATCTGACTTTGGATGAAGATTTGTCAGGTTCAATAGAAAAGTTTGTGAAGTATGGTATGTCCAACATCGATGAGGGCTTGGTTATGGGACAAACAATTTGGAGCAGCTAGAAGATTTTCCTAGGCATAAAACACACAGCAGAAACATCAATAGTACTACAGAGAAAGAAACTTATAATGGAAATGGCTAGAGCTTCATTTCTTGGCGGAACGGACTGGAAACTCTTTCCGAGCCAGAGCCAGCTAAGATGGTTGGTCATGCTCAAAAGCTATCAATTGAAAGTGTTGGAAGTGATTTAACTTCTTTGCGAGGTAGTGATATGGAAACTTAGAATTCCAGATTCATCTGTCGACCTTCCTGGAGCTTCCGAAGTTTCAAGCACCATGGCTACTCTCGGAAAACTGGATCTCTGTTTTCTGGTGGTACACAAATATTTCTTCCATTGGATCAGCGTCAGAAGATGAACAGGGTTCTTTTGACAATGCAGCAGAGACTAGTCACTGCAAAAACTGACATGGAGGATCTTATAGCAAGACTAAATCAAGAAATAGCGTGAAAGGCTATCTTACAACAAAGGTTTGTAGAAGCAGTTAGATATTATTTTTGAGAAATTTGAAAGTTATCATAATATATTACTTAGTATCAGTACATTTGAGATACTTTCAGTATTTGGGACTATTTGCAGAGACATTTAATATTTTTGAAGCTTATTTTTGATATTTCACTATATTGGTTTCCGTTTTCTTTCAATCTACATAGAGATGAAAAATGTGCAAAAGAGGATTTTTATGGTTAGCCCTTTTTAATGTATGCTCCAGTATTTGCAGATCTGTTTACGTTCCAACAAATTTTGACCAGAATCCTTCGTAGCATTCATTCTGTTTTCAACATCTATCTTCAAGTGCTTTATATTGCAATAGAGGTTAAATGAGATTTATTCTTAGTGAAGTATTAGCGATTTGGAGGTAGAATTAACATATTGGAGATTTCAGGTTAAGGATTTGGAAGTGGAACTTGAAAGCACCAAACAGAAAAGTAGAGAAAACCTGCAGCAAGCTATCCTGATTGAAAGAGATAGGTTTACTCAAATGCAGTGGGAAATGGAAGAACTTCGGCGTAAATCATTGGAAATGGAGTTGAAGTCTAATCCTAACAGGTAAAGCATATAACCCCCATTTAACATTGAAATATATTTCTTTAATAATTGCCACACGAGTGCACATGCATGGTTGATGCTATGTGCAGATATTTGTCAATTAAGGTAAATGATGAACTTGGCCTGATAAAATCATGCATGTAATGAAATTGCTTAAAATTGGTGATTGTATGTCTGTAGTCTCTTACTTCCATTAAAAGTGTATCTCCAACCCTCTGCCTCTCACTCATCCCACAGGATAAAGCCAAACTAATCTATGGGTAGGAATGTTAGGAAAATTAACTTCCATGCTTCCCTTGGACAAGCATTGCAAATCTTTTCTGAGTGCCTGGCATACAAATTTGAGGCACTTTCTGCCCTGAGAGTAAAATGTACTTACAGGTTTTTTAGTATTCACTAATAAAAATAAAACATGAGACAGGATGAGATGCAAATAACAGAGACAACTATCCATTTTGCCGCTGAGGAGAAAGATGCAATGTTGCAAGAGTTAAATGCTACTAAGGAGCAGCTGAATAGTATCTCAAAGCAATATGAAGAGCTAGAGGCTAAATCAAGAGCAGATATTAAACTTCTTGTTAAAGAAGTGAAGTCTCTTAGGAAATCCGAAAAACAACTGAAGCAGGAGGTTGGTCAATCACTATCAAAAATATCTGATGTCGAGGTAATTTCTGTACCAAAGCATCTGTTTTCTTCTCTAGACATTCAACAACAACCACCCCCACGCCGCCACACATACAGAGAGACATTAGGTGTGGTCAAAGTAAATCATCGCTAACAGATTGTCCTTGGGATTTGCAGGTACAACTAGAACACGAAAGACAAACCAGCAAACATGTAAAGACTGCTAGGGAAGAGCTGCTAAATGAATGCCGGCTTCTTCACAATAGCCTTCTTGAGTGCAATGTTAATTTGTCCACAGATGATGAAAATTTGATCAAAGATTCTTCCTTAGTCGAAGAAGCATTGGATTTGTTGACTACATCTGATGATAAAATCACTCTCCTACTTGCAGAGGTTCCTTGCTTTATGCCTTTATTCAATATTCATTTATATCAGAAATCTTTAGATAGAAATCGAAAACCTTTTCACGTTGTAAGTGTAAACCATAAATGGATTCCGGATTTTGTCTCCATCATTTTCTCTTCCCCACCACCTTCTGGTTTCTGGTAACATTTAATATAATTTTCCATTCTTTCATTATCTCATCTTCCCTGACCTTTTTCCGTTACTAATTTTTTCTCTGCACAATATGACCTAGGTGCAACTATTAGCAAAGGAAGATGCAACTGCCATCGAGGATGTCAATAATTTACACGACAGCCACTATGATGGTAGAATAGATGATGAGTTAAGGAAGATCATAGCAGACATCTTCACCGACAATGCTAAATTAAGAAAGCAGGTGAATTCTCAACTACGGTATAGACTCGAATGTGATATCGCTTCATAGAATAATGACAAGGAGTTAAAACAAATCTTAAAGAGAAATGAAATGGGGTTATTGGAATAGAGTATGAAAATCAACCACCAACAATGTCCATTACAGTTCCCGGTACGCAATCCATGCTGCTTTTATTGCATGATCTTAACAATTATAGTTGTGAATTTTGCGGTTACGTATGTATCTGTGATGCTGAGAAGATGCCCTTTTATGAAACTTATGTATTCTATTTCTGTTGTTTACTTGAATAAATAGAAAGATGAAAGTAAAAGTATCAGTGTTAGATATCCTCTAACCATGGGGCTGTTGGCCATAAAACTCTGATTAACTCTATCACAAAAACTAAAAGCCGGAAATGCTTATTACCTAAGAGTTTTATGACAGTCCTTAGATATTGACTCAAATTCTAATTAGAAATTAAGTTGGATTTTGTTATAATTCTATTGATTGAAGATTACTTTAGTGATTAAGAATTCTTATTGAATAAGGATTCTAGGTGATCAAGTATTTGATTTTATAAATAGATAATATGTATTAACCTTTAAAATTACGATAGAAAAATATTTTGGAGAGATGAAATCTTTTTATAGTCTCAAAATGAAATTTCTATGTTAATAGTGAATTATTATTCTTCTCATTCGTAGAGATAAACAAGGCCGAATCACGACGTTATATCTCACCTCCCGTTCATAATTCTCCCCAATTTCTCCAACCATACATGCATTTATCAAGTTCAGATTGCATTAATCCGTACTCCATACCCAGCATAAATATTACAAATAAGTTGAGTATATGTAAATTTTGTGAAATTTGAATCTACTAATTAGATAAAATGGATGTATATTATTTACTTTAAATTTAAATTAATTAAATTAACCGTTGAATATATAATTAACTAAAAAATCATATTTATTAAGTTTTTTCTAACTGGAAAAAAAGTAAATAATGATGTATATTTGCAAGTCATTTTCTTAGTACATATTTAGATTTCTTGTTCTTACGTTTCATTTACTTCCACTCCTTTGCTTAAAATATGTTGGTGGGAGTGGACACCACTTTTTCTCCCCTAACTAATAAATGGCACAATGTGATTCACATAGCGTTGAAAAAGCCTCCCTCCATACAACAAAGTGTGAGGGTCAAGAAAAAAAAGCTTACTAATCACTCGATCATATTTATATTTGTAAATTAATTATAAATAATATTTAATTTTAATTATTTGAATTACGTTCAAATAATCATGTTAAACTATACAGAACATTGAGAGAATTATGATATGAAAAACTAAAACATGATAGAAAATAAAACAATAACATGAAAACAATGGTCATATACGAGTAGTAAGACTACTTCAAATAAAGAGGTTGAATATCAAGAAATAAATCATTTAAATAGTTCATATCAACTTTTGAGTGATTCTATATGGACTAATTTGTTCAAATATGTCATTCAAATTTAAAAATAAATAAATATGTATTCATTATAAGATGTTATAGGCAAGTTTAATTCTTTAAAATTAATAAAAATTGAATTTTATTGCACTGACAACGTTAATGAAAAATATATATAGAAATTTATTGAACGAATAATCACAAATAGAACGATAAATTATTTGTATATAGATCTATTAACTTTATACCTGGTCATGAAGTGATATATTTTAATTTTTATTTTAAAAAGATAAAATTATAATGAAAAATGAAAAAAGGCAATAATGAAAAAAATCAACGTTTGCTTTATTTAAAAATTGAAATTTTAAGATTTAGATTATAAAAATAAAAACATTATTGATAAATGTGTAGTATCTTATATAATTATGTCTTAATTTGATATTGAATCCATTCAGATAATTACATGTGGTGTTGTCTAGAGCTACAAACTCTCATACTTCCCCTGGTCCAAAACGTTACACGTGCATCTTCACAGACATCTTTCAAGTTTAAAAAAAACACAAAGTTCTGCCTTGTGACAAATGGCGTACATGTATTGGTGAATTCAAATTTCGTCCGTAGGTATCGGACGCATGCGATCACTCACCCCCATCTTGCACGTAGGCCATCGTTAATTATCCGAATCTCAAATTTCTTTTTCGTTTTGTTTATTGTTGTAGCCAGCGAGTGGCGTAGAAATCTAGATTCTCCCTTTGCTCAAGTAAGCTCCTCTCCTTCTTCTTCTTCATTGAAACCCTTGCCTCATCTTCAAGCACCGTTTCATTCGAGCTTGAAACTTGGTATATTGTTCAAAATCAAAGGTCGCGCTTCTAATTAATGAAGGGATTAAAGGGATGGTTTTTGTTGGAGTAAATTAGAAGAGATTAGGGGATGCGAGCTTTGCTCAATACCTAAAATCATGGGCTTCGCTGCTTCTTTTCGACCCCATCATCTCCCAGCTACCTTTCCTCTTCGTTCCCGCGAGGTGCGTTCTCCATCTCTTTATTATTTTTCCTTTTTTTTGGATTTCCCAATTATTTTGTTTGTTTTACTCATCATCTTTCAGTATTCTGGAATCTACATGCTAACTCGAATGTTTATTTTTAGTTGGGATTCTTGAATCCACTGATTTTTTTTTGCCGAGCTTAATCCATGCTTCTTTAATGCAAGAGAGTGAAAATTCTTTAAAAAGTATATAGTAAAATGGGTAAATTTAGCAGAAGGAAACCATGGCAATCATTTTCTGGATTTCATGGAAAACAAAGCCGTTCTAGATTTGTGTTTAATGGATAGTAAAAGAAAAAAATGGATGTATCATTGTTTTGGCAGATTTGATATTGTTGGATTGATAATTTCAACATTCGAATAGTAGATTTACTATTTTCATATTATATTTAATATTTGCAGGGATATCGATCTTAATATACCCTGACTTCATATTATATTTTATGGTATAGTGATCGAAGATTAGTTGTTGATTAAGTTTATTTAAATAGAAAGGATTTTGATATCTATATATGGAGAGAGGTTATGCTTTAACATGGAGAGTTTGGAGGATTATAATCTTGTTTTGATCCTTGCAACTATTAGAGCCTATATTGTAGAGATAATCATGTAGTGACATGGGAAAGTGTCTTGCGATACATCAGATTTTAGTAGACATATACACCAAGTTTGTAAGATGTAGGAAATTTTTTTATTTGTATTCTTCGCTGTCTCTAAGCTTACACGAGATTATTTGTTTCTCATCCGTGGAGATAAATAAGGCCAAACCACGTTAAATCCAATCTTGTATGTGATCTATTTCATGTTAATCTTGTATTGTTCATCTTTCCGCTTACATATTTCTAACCTGTTCAATGCAGAAGTATTGTGTATTTGAATATAGCATTTTATTTTATACGGATATATTATCCAATAAATTGTTATATGATTCATGCGTGTATATATTGTGTAAAATATTGGGATTCAGACTAATATATTTTAAAAAATTATCCCTAATTACTGTTTTCCTAGTGAATGAGTAGTTATTTATAGTTTAGCAATGTTTTTATGCAGTTATCTTCCTTGAGGCGCGGTTGGAAACAGAAAACGCTACCTTTTGCGGCAGTAACAATAGGGAAAGATCATTCCATTCTTATTGTCAAATCTGGGTTAAATAACAGCAAGTCTAGCATCAATGACAACGGGGCATCTGAAACTGCAAAAGTTCTTCTCGAGAGGTTGTTTGCACAGACCCAGAAACTCGAACAAGGAATGAGCAGAGATGGTGAACCGCTCGAGGATTTTCATGTTGGTTTCGACCTTCAGACTCTGGAGTCTGATCTGCTTGCTGCTCTGACGGCATTGAAGCAGAAGGAAGATGATCTGCAGGATGCTGAGAAAATGGTCGTGTTGGAGCAAAGTGAGTTAACCCGTGCAAAAGATGAGTTGGAGCGACGGGAGAAAGAAATTGCTGTCGCATCTTCTAAGCATGAAAAACTGGAAGAGCAGCTGAAGCAGGCAATCTTGCATTTGCTTCTCAAGCCAGCCAGATAGAAGATTTGAAGCTTCAACTCAATGAGCGAGATCAGGAGGTCGGTGTTGCACAATCTGCACTGTCTGCAAAAGAAGATGAAATTGATAAAATGAGGCATGAATTGGTAAAGAAGAGTGAGGAAGCTGAGAAGATCCGATCTGAACTTGCATCAAAGTCTCAGATCCTGAATGAAGCCAACGAAGTTGTGAAGAAACAAGAAATCGAGCTTCGAGAACTCCGAGAAGCAATTCAGGAGAAAGAAGAGCAGTTAGAAACGTCCGTGAGTCTTAGGAAACTTGAAGAGGAGAAGCTGAAAATTGCTGAGTCTAAATTGGAGCAGCAGACCATGGAGTGGTTATCAGCCCAAGAAGAACTGAAGAAACTCGCAGAAGAAGCATCTAAGCACATGGGAGAAGCTAATGAGACCTTTAACGATTTCACCAGAGTGAAGCAACTACTTGCTGATGTTAGGTCCGAGTTGGTTTCTTCTCAGAAATCTCTAGCATCTTCGAGACAGCAAATGGAACAACAAGAACAGTTATTGAAAAGGCAACTTGAAGAGCTTGAAGAACAGAGGACAAGTGTTGCATCATACATGGAAAGTTTGAAAAATGCCCAGATAGAAGTAGAGAGTGAAAGAGTGAAGCTTAGGGTTGTAGAGGCTGGGAATAAGGATCTTGAACGAGATTTATCCGTGGAAAGGGAACTACTAGAAGAGTTACAGGAGGAACTGAAGAAAGAGAAATCTTCACTTCAGCAGGCTATCCAGGATGCCTCTTTTCTTCGACAGCAGTTAGAGCAGAAGAATGCTGAGTTTGGTGATATGAGCAATGTTCTGCAAAATAAAGAAGCGGAGTTGGTAGAGGCTAAACTAGAAATCCAGCATCTGAAATCTGAGCAAGCTTCTGTGCAGCTTATCTTGGAGGAGAAAAACCAGGAACTCTCCGATGCCAAAAAGAAGTTAGAACAGTTAAATCAGGAGATTGCAGAGCTAAAGATGCTTATGAGCAGTAAAGAAAATCAGCTCACTCAAGCAACTGCTTTATTGAAGGAGAAGACGAATATGTTCTGAGAGTACAAGATGAGTTGAGTGATACAAAGATGAAGTTCTCTGAAGCTGAAACTGTGATAGAACGAATTGCAGAACTCACGAGCAGACTAGTTACCTCTGTTAAGGATGAAGATAACAATTTGTTGAGGCCTGTTGATGATATTGGCCATGAGTTAATGCATCAGCTGGTAGATAGACCTTCTAATGATTCCAGATTGCAGAAGAAACAGCTTGAAACCGAACTCAAATTGACTAAAGAGACCTTAAAAGAAAAAGAAATGGAAGTTCTTGTTGCACAGAGGGTCCTCACAATAAAAGATGAGGAGCTCAAAACAGTTCTTGGGAGGTTGGAAGCCAGAGAAAAAGAACTAAAAAGGTTGAAGGAAGAAATGATTGAAGATGCCAATGATATGAAGAAGCTTTATGCTTTGGCACAAGAGAGAATTGGGGGAGAAGTATTGGTGATTTGGCCATTGAGAAGCTGCAACTTGAGGCAGCTGAACTGGAAGTTGAAGCTGCCACAAGCGCTCTTCAAAAACTTGCTGAAATGAGCCATGAACTTTTGATTAAAGCTAGCACAAGTGTTGAGGCCGATTCTGATACCAGTATCTTACTGCAAAGTTGTTCCGATCCTATGATCAAGAACGACGAAAGTTTCACTGAAGTTAAAACAGGAGTAGCTAGGCTTTCAGCTTTGACAGAGCAGCTAGTGAAAGATGCTGGACTTGCTGGTGCACACCTGCGAAGTTAAAGCTCCTGACCTGATGTTGCATCTAAATATGTGACTGTTTTCACTCGCAGTGAGAGGGTGGCATCAGGGAGGTAGCTTGTTCAGCTAAGCAGAAATTCGGGTTGTAGGTTAGCTGCTTGCATCTTGATCATTAATCATGTTCTCATCGATCATGCAGATGTCGAAACTTACTGTACTTTTTTGCTGAGTTGAACTCCATGAACTTCTTGTCCCTTTCTCTGAAGTAGACTTAGGCAATTTGTGTACTTGTATCATGTCATGTATTTTATCATGTTATAAACATATTTAAGGTGTTTTATTTTTATGTAAATTTTGATTCTATAAAACCTTAAACCAGAGTTCTGTATTCAATAGTTTTGGTAACTTTTATATTAAGCTATTTTCTACTTTTAATTTGTAATTACCTTTTACATTTCGTATAATTTTGCAAAAGGAAACTAGATGATGTTCATTTCTACTTTTAATTTGTAATTACCTTTTACATTTCGTATAATTTTGCAAAAGGAAACTAGATGATGTTCATTGGAGTACGTATTATTAGGATGTCTCTTCCCTTGCATACTTATTGGTTGACTTGATTTGAACAGATAAAAAACCCGAGTTTTATGGAATTGACGTAGGCCATGTCTCATGAATTATTTGGAGGATTATCTAAATATTTTGTAGCTATCTTGCACGCATATAAGACTTTCCATTTTCCAACATGGTTGAACACTTCATTGTCGATTTTGAGGTATTGTTCTTGCGCATTCTGTGGAAGAGAAAATGGATGCATACAACTGTGCATCTTTGATGCTGCAATTGTTCTTGGTGAGCTTGTATAAATTCAGTTGATTATCAAACGTTGTGCTGTTGAAGTTTATACAGCTTGTCTGCAGGAATGATTGGCGTCAACCTATTGCAAGAGAAGCCAAGTTAGCGTGCTCCATTGATTCTTGGCCCTTTGTTCCACAACTACCAGTTGGCTGATGGAACAATATTACCTTTTGTCGATCATTTTCATTAAAGTAAGAAGCAGCAAAAGCAGTCGGCATTAGTTTTGAAACTGTTTTTTCTCCCATATTCATTGGCTAATGTTCAACTTTCACCAATGGCTATCACTGGAAGTGACAGTAACCCCCTTCAAAGGAATCAATTTCTCTTGCTCCAATGGCGGCTGCTTGTGATATTCAAAGCATATTATAAATCCTTTGGTTTTGTCGAGGGGAAATGTAGGATTGCGGCAGCTGTAGGCAGTTAATTTTTTAAATTTTGAGAGTCACAACCGGTAATTTTGATAAACTGAAGAAGATGATACACGATTTGTGAAGAGAGAAATTGAGAGTTTAAGATCTCTAGTCATGGATGATGCCTTTTTTTTTCAAATTTAGGTGGAGAGTAAAACTGGTGATTCTGATAAATTGAAGAAGATGATATACAATATGTGGAGAGAAATCGATTCAGGATTTATTCTCTAATCATAGATGGTGATTTTTATGTTAGATTAATGTTAAACTTAAACTAACAAGATAAAAATATATGACTATCGGATATCGGATTTAACTCTAACAAATTAGATGAGTTTATCAATAATCATTTTAAGAAATTGTAATTGATTGGAGGCTTCCAGAAAATTTGGAGACTTCGATCAACAAAAGAATTCCTCTTAAACTTCAATAGATACAAGTGTGGAGTATAACAGGTTTCCTTGAAGAAACTGAACAAGTACAATCCCCCCAACCCAAATTGATTCTCACTTGAGAAAACTAGTTTCATAGATGAACTTAACTCGGAATATAATCAAGCAACCCTATGAACATAACCCATAAATAAAAGGAAAGAAAGAAAAACAAAGGGTTCAGATTTCAATAAGTACATAGAGTCGTCCAATGCTATAAATATGTGAAATTTAGAGAGGAAGCACCTTGTTGACAATGTCCTGACTGAGAGCAGCAATCTGGGAATCAAGTGACTTAATGGTCTCTTCTTTCTGATTCTCCAAATTAGCCAAAGCCTCCTGCAATTCAGCCTCAACTTTCTTCCTTCCTTCAGCCAGTTTCTGCTCAACTTCCAACTGAGTCTCTTTCTTCATCTTATTCAAAGCGGCTGAAATCTCTGCCCTTGCAGCTCTCATGATAGCATTGGCTTGTTCTTCAAGCTGCTTCACTTCCTCAGACGTGTCCTTCACGCCGGAAAGCTTCTTCTTTATGGCTGCATCTCTCTCGTCCATGAATTTCCCCAGGGGGTGAAGTAGACCTTGTCGAGAGCAAACATGAGGAGCAAGAACTGAACCATCATGATTGGGAGAGTTAAGTTGAAATAAAAAAGTGCAGCCTTTTCTATCTCTGCAGCAAGTGAAGGTGGGGCAAAGGACAAAGAGGTGAGTGTGAAGATGGAGATGGATTTGAGAGTGGGGATTTGTTGGGCTTTTAAGAACTTTGGAATGGGGATTTTGGGAAAGGAAAGCTGTGGAGTTTTCTGAAGTTTGGGTTTTGAAGGGAAGGAAGATGAAGCAACAATGGTGGTCACAGGTTTTGAGGAAGCCATTATCATGCTGGCCATGGCTTCTGGTTTTTGATGAAATGAGGGAAATGGCGAGTCTTTTGAGCTTTTGGGATGTCTAAGGTGGGATTTTTTTGTTTGTTTGTAATTTTCGGTTTAAATTGCAGAAAAAAAGAATGGGTTTTTCCAATTTTGTTTGGAGATGACGATGAGTGTGAAATTTTGCAGAATGTTATCTCATTATTTGCCACACAAATTGAGGAGAAATACAACTTTCTATTTGATCATCCTAGTGTTTTTATTATTATTAAATCATTTTTATATGATAATTTTTTATTATCTTTTAATTTTTATTTATTATCAGCAATTTAATTACGTGTTGGTTAAATAAAGTCAAGAGAAATTAATTTGTGAGGATAATGAGATTTAAACCCTTATTCCCTTATAAGGAGGTCAATAACATGGTTAACGATCTAGACATCTTAGTTGTGTTAGTTTCATTAAAATAATATTTATACCTTCATTTAAAAATAAAAAAATAATTTTTTATATTTTGTTAACCCATCAATATTCATTGTTTGAACGGTTTAACGATAACAAGATTAATATGTGATTATTCATTGACAGTTGATCTATATAATATATAATTGATTAGTGTTTTTCTTCTGGGATTGACGTTTTCTTCTTCTTCTTGAAGATAAAGATATTTATATGATAAATTTGTGCTTAAGGTTCTACTTTATTTATGTTGATATGTTAATTCTGGTCTTTGTTCCTAATAATATAAACGTATTTTATATTTAAATATGACAGCATATTGAGAATCAAATAGTGGTACCAAATTATGAAGATTTTGGTTTGAAACTTTCACCAGAAAGCACACCGACTTGATCCGTTTCTGAAAGTTTCCGTATCTTTATTCTTTAAAAGGTGAACACTTTGAACACGACGACCATAACCCACCACATCTTCCTTCTTTTATTACCTCGTAAATGTCTTCTTCTTCTTCTTCATCTTCAAGTTCATCCACCAACAGCCTGCAATTTCCCAAGCAGCTTCATCATCTTCCCATGTCGAGTTCATGTTAGTGTTAAAACAGGGTTAATAAAGAGAGGCTTACTGATATGAATGGTTTTGAGGAACAGTCTCTTTACTTTTCGGAATCTTTATCGAGTTGGTGCTGGTGGACACATGTCTAATGAAATGAAGCTGAAGAGAACAGGAAAAGGAAGAAGAAGAAGAAGAAGAAGAAGAAGAAGAAGAAGAAGAAGAAGAAGAAGAAGAAGAAGAAGAAGAGATCAATGCAGGTAATTGTGGGGACAGAAATATGATGTTGTAAGAGAAGAGGAAACATGGTACGAACCTGATCGGCATCCTTGATGCCATAGTTTACGATCAGGTCGGTGTCTTGGATCAACTTCTGATCACCATAAGACAAGCAGAAGTGTCCCCAGACATGTATCCTCCATGTCCCAAAATGCAGATTCATATGAATCCATGTCACAACCAAGCAACTCAATGTCAACAACACGTACCGATGGATAACATGCAAGAAAAACATATGATAGAAACATGAAGTTACCATGAAATCTTGTCGGGACCATCGTTTGGCATATGATCAAAAACATTCTGCACCCCTAGCTTGAGATCTGCAACGGTAGCCGACTTTAAAACCTCGACATCTGCCGGAAAAAAATAGATGTTAATGGAAACCCAATGTTATTTGGGATGGGCAAGGAAGTAGGAAAAGCACCAAAGGAAGAGCCATCCAATTTGCGAATGCAGAGGCTGACGGTTTCTTCGGGAAGCTTCGAATAATGGAAAGTCTTCCGAGAAGAACCATTGTCAACCGCCGGGGATGGCATCGACGGCAGCTTCGAAGTTGAATTTTCCTCCACTTTGAGTCTCAACATGCTGTCAATCTGTCAAAAAAACAGGAGGAAAACAGACGAAAAGAGGGTAATGGGGAAAGAGAAAAAGAGGTAGCGTGAGAGAATATCCGGTTTTGTCTCTGGAAAAACCAGGTGTCAAAGGCTCAACTCATTTTGATTCTTTGGGAACAGGGACGATCTGTCGGTCGTTGGAGATTCAAAGAGAGAATAATGGAATGTGCGTTTCTCGTTATCTTTCCATATTAGCTATGTTTAGGAGGTTATTCGATAGGACCAAAAATTAAATCGAACTTAAAAATCAATTCATTAATCATTTAAAAATTGAATTATTTTAGTCATATTTTTTATTTGATTCTTTTTTACTCTATGGAATGTATCCATGAATGTAAAAACGTTTTGCTCTCAAGATATTCAGCAAAGAACTCCTTTCAGGCGAGGCACTAGACCAGAATCCGGTGATTTTCAACAATATAACATTTCCTATGAGAAGCAACGGCATGAAAGCGAATTGAATTACATTTACCTTCCAACCATAGAAGATGAAGAATACTTCTGAGTTCTGTCCTGCAAGAAGGAACTCACCAGGGACGGGCGTAGACCATTATAAAATTCTAACCGAACGAATATCAATAAAAAATATAAAAATATCACAATCATGGCAAACACAACTATAGTTCGCCTAAGAGTAGTGTACATGGGAACTCACTGCGCGTAACGAGCTTTCAGGGAGCAAGACAAAGAACCATTTTTTATCAGCCAAGTATCAAGAAAACACTGGGGGGGGGGAAATCTTGATCACTGCAATAAGTAAACAATTATCCAACAGATCGAAACATAATAGTACCATGTAAAGCAAAGAGGTTCGTGTAAGAGGAAGGGAACCAAACTCGTATTGCTATAAAAAATATAAAGCTCATATTACTTATTTTCTAAAATGATTTGAACAACCTATTAAACCTAAAAAATGCAATCAACAGTTTTATGTAAGATTATCAAAATATATACTGTTTGATCATAGTCAAAGAAGTCTAGTTTAGTTCCAACGACAAAGAGTTAAAACCTGTGGTAGCATTTTAACCTTATCTAGTTGATTTCAATTGTCACCAATGAATCCGCAGAGAATTGGTCGAAAGTCAATACAAAGATTAGTTGTTATGTCAACGTCAAAGAAGCTAAGACAAGAACTAAAGCACAAGCATTAGCTTTTCTCCCTCACAACAAAGTGGTAACACAACCTGATTAACCCTTTTGTTCTACGCTTTTATATTACAGAATAATACCCTTGAATCCGGGCAGTCAAAAGAAGCCTCCTCAAACAATGACTGCTTAGCCTTCATTCTCCTTGTTCTTCCATTGTTGTAAGAATCTTCCTCGTCCATCTCTTCTCCTTCATTTAATTTTCTTTCCTTTGTAAATTGTATGGCCGGCCTTACTTTTAATCCATCTCTTTCTCCTTACATGTCCCATCACTTGGACTAAAAGTGTGTATATATTATGCATCAGTTCATACACGTCTTGTACTGCTACTCGGCCATGGGGTTCCTCAGCTTTACTCTGCTGATTCTTGGGCTGCTTCGTCTTGTTTCTGCACAACAAACCACTGATCCAAATGAAGGTCTATATGCAAAAAACCATTTATCTTTTATAGAACGATCTGCAGTTTTCATACATGTTTTGATCTGCTTTTTTCTTTCTCAGTGGCTGCCCTTAGAACGATCATAAGTTACTGGAACCTTGGAAGTAAGATCAATCTAACAATGGACCCTTGCAACCAAACTGCACCATGGGCCACTGAGGATTCTAACCCTCGTGTTGCCTGTGACTGCTCCAGCAATCCATGCCACATCACTCATTTGTCAGCTTACAAGCATCACCATGATTCATTTCTTTTGTTTGCTGTTTTGGGTTTATTGACCTGAACTTGTTTTAAACATCTGCAGGAAGATTTATGCTTTGGATGTCAAGGGTGAGATACCCAAAGAATTGTTTGAGCTTAAGGAGTTAATGGACTTGTATGAGACCGAAATTTTTGAACTTTGATTCCGTTGTTTTAGCCATTGTTTTAGATTGATCTGATATGTCAACTTTGATGCAGGAACCTCGGTCAGAATGTGTTGAACAGTTCTGTTCCGGCCGAAATCGGACAACTATCGAAGATGCAATACCTGTAACTCTCTTAAACTGCTACTGTTGAGCTCATTTATATGAAAGGAACTTGAATTATTACTAACGCCTTTTTGTTTGAACAATTCAACAGTAGCTTAGGCATAAACAATTTAACAGGTGCAGTCCCTTCAGAGCTTGGCAATTTAACCCAGTTGCTTTCCCTGTTAAGTTCATATCTATCTGCAATATCTTCAACATTTTTCATATTCTTTTTTGGTTTTAAAATTAACCAAGATCCCATAATCATATTTATGAAAGAATTATATTGAACCATTTGATTATTACTAAAGGTGATATACTAATGGTTTAACTAGTAGTATAATACAAAATGAGAATAAAATATGCATCATTTTATTATTTATCAAGTTAATAGTAATAATAATAATAAATTATTCATTTACTTAGACTTAATTATCGGGTTAAAATCAGGTCGAAGTAAAGTTTGGATCGAATATGGGTAAATTAAATTCGGGTTGTTTTCGGTTTGGGTGATTTCGGTTCGGGTTGATTTTGGTTCGGGTTGCTATTGGTTCGTGTTACTTTCGGTTCGGATGGTTTTCGGTTCAACAAAAATTCGGGTCGATTTTGGTTCGATTCGGTTCATTTCGGGTTTCAGATCAATTTTAGGTCATCATATTTTGGTCTATATCGGGTCTCGAATCGGGTAAATCGGTTCGGGTAATCGGGTACGAGTCAACTTTGCCAGGTCTAATATTAAATAGTGTTTTTGGTTCGTTGGGATAAAGAGTTATATAGTAAAATAATGGCAAAATTAGTACTTAATGTTTATTGAAATGGTCGTTTTGACCCATATTCTTGTTTTGGAGCATTTCGGCCCCCTAACGTTTTATTTTAGGGCAAAAAGACCCCTAATATTTAAAAGAATAATCACTTTGACCCTTATTCATTTTTTCTAGAACATTTTGGAGCCCAACGTTTTATTTTAGGGGCAAAACCCCTCTATTTTAGAGCGATAATGGTGTTTTAACTAACGGTTTCCCTCTTTAGTAAAGGTTTTTTGCTCCAAAATGAAACGTTGGGATAAAAATATTTTAAAAAAATAATAGGGGCTAAAATGACCATTTTAGTAAATGTTGGGGGCTGATTTTTACATTATGCCTAAAGTAATTTAGGATAAACTACACAAATGGTTCATTGACTACAGGGAGATACTTTGTTGAGTATTCCAACTATTAAAAGTTATAAAATGGTCCCTCGACTATAGGGTGTTGTTTTGTTGAGTCATCAACTATTAAAAGCTACGAAATGGTCACCCGACTATTCATATGTTTCATACTCATACTTTTATGTTAACAATGTGCGGTTGTCTGAGTTTGACGTTAACTTATTGACTGAGATATGACAAAATCTAATACCAAAATCGTGAGTTGTATTTTGTAGATCAACTCTTCATTTACATTATGTCGACAAGTCAATGCTTGAAACATTTTGTCGTCAAGCTAGTGCTTGAAAGCAACGACGATACCACTAGACATCATTAACATATTTTATCATATCTCAATCAACAGGTTAACATCCATGTCAAACGATCATTGATTTTTTCTTTTACAGAAAATTACAAGTTTTAAACATATTAATAGTCAAATGACATTTTGTAGCTTTTAATAGTCAGGGACTTGACAAATATTGTCACATAGTCAAACAATTATTTTATAATTTTTTATGGCTGTGGATTCAACAAACCAGCGTCCTATGATTGGGTACTATGTATATACTTTACTCATTAATTTATACATGTATTTGTTTAAATTATTATGCATTATGTTTGTTTGTTTAATTAATATATTTTATTATATTTTACAAAATAAACAAAACTATGCTAATTAAAGGTAGGGTAAATTGTTCAAATATCATTTAGCCTTAGGTTATATATTATTTTTATCATTGAAATTTAAATTATTTTAATTTTAATAATGAAATTTGGTTGAATTCAATGTAAATACTAAATAATTAAATTTAAACGGCAATTAGAAGGCGGCAAAACTGCCCAAATAATGTGGTTTGAGATCTTTTCCCCAGAATCATCTACTTCTCGTATTATTTCCCCAACTATGGTGTTTTCACGATTTCTCGGCGTCTTTAGGCCAACCAAGAAGACTTTCTCGGCGTCTTCAGGTAATCTTGAGGCAACTCAGAAGACCTCGGGAAATCATGGCGTCTTCATCTTTATTTTCTGAACCAAAGCAGTAAAATCAGCTGCATGCCGTGCAAAACAGCGTTGCATGCATGCATGCGTTGGGGACCGGGATGAATAATGGAGCACCGGGAAGCAGCGAAGCTGTGCATGTCCAGCTGTGCATGTCCAGCTGTGGTCCCTCCTCGTCAGTTGCCACCCACGCAATGTGAATGGAGAAAGAAATACAGGTTATAAAACCCAAAAATCAAGCCAATATTTGAAAACCAAATCAGCAAAAATCGACCTTGATAAATATCAATATTTGAAAACCAAAAACCCTAGGGTTTACCCTAATCGAACCCAGACCCATATCCAGAAACCACTTTGTGCTCAGGTCTCTCTCTTTCTCCTTCATTCTCTGTATCTTCACTATTTTTCAACATCTTTTGCTAATTGAAAAGAGAATCTGGGTGTGTTCTGCAACGGAATCTTTGTTGGCTGAGACTTTAGTTCTGGCTGGAAAGTATCATGCTTGCCTTCTCATGTTGGTATATTTACTTCTAAAGTTTTCCTTCAACTTTGAAACTTGTGTTGTTTGCTTTATTTACTATGTTATACTTTTTGGGGTTTGTCCCAAAAAAACATTGCTTTTGTTTGTTTTTTAAGGTTATGCTGCTTATAGTGTGTTCTTCCCCAACACATTTACTGAATTTGCTGGTTGACTTGACCCTCTCTTTGTCTCCATTGAGGTTTTTGAGATACAAAAGTGTTAGAATTACTACATTTTCTGTTATGAATTTGCACATTGGTTGTTAAGGGCAAGTTTTGTTTACAGCTATTGAAACTGTGTGGACCAACTGTTGGGGTCTTAAGTTTTCCTCCTATTTTTAGATTAGGTGTTTGCGGAAGACTTCAACTTGTTTGCACTTTATCTTTCTCTTTTAATTGATTTCATTACGTTTTATTGCTTCTCAATGACTGAAGCTTTTACTTACATGAAATGGTGGGTTTTTTTTTCCATGTAAGTTTAGTTTAAGCTTTGTTACGATATTTAACATGTTCTTGCTACTAGAAAATAATATACCTTCTATTGTATGTTGTCTGCAATTGAACAATTCCATATTCTTTAATGTCCAGTGATGGACATTGCTGCCTGTGGGCCCTGCAAATTTTGTTTTTTAGTTAGATTCAACATAATATACTGGAATCCTTCTATACCTCTTCTAATGGTTTTCTTTATTTTTTTTTTCTTTAATCATTGCTTTATTATATTTTGCCTACGGTTTCTTTTTATTTACACCGGAAAATGGAACACTTCAGTCCATACAAATGTTATAATCCTACTATTCGTTCTTGCAGTTCATGATTTCCAAAGTTGATACTTGAGTGAAGGAGCTAAGACAATCAATTGATCGCCTTAAGGCTAAAAGTAAGAAGTTGGAGGTAACATTTTCCCCATTTGATTATTCATATTAAGTTGTATTTGAGTAGTTTGGTAAGTTTAGTTTAAATTATATTTTTATTTTTTATTGGGTAATATAAATTATTGGACTATTTATTTTGATTTTACAGATTAAATAGTATTTGAGTGGTTTGGTAAATTTAGTTTAAATTTTAATGTTTTATTTTTTATTGTAAATATAAATTAATTAGACTATTTATTTTGATTTAACATATTTTTTGTTTAAATTTTATTTAATTATTGAAATATTTTTTTTTATAGATTTGTTGAAGCATGACAGAAGAAAATGTTCTTTTGAAGCTAGATGGTCGACACATTTCTAGTCATTTGGGAGCACTAGTATTATGATCGAATAATATATTTTAATTGAGAACGGTGAATTAATTCTAATAACATATGATTTTGATCATATGACATCTATGATGTCAAATACGAGTTTTTGTCATCAGGTGAGAGAGCATAGTGGTGTGGGCATGTATTTACAACACCAGATCATATGCCCTCGATGAATGAGCATGTTGGTTGTGATGAACAAACTCTGAACAACCGCAATGACCACAACGAAACCGACGTATGCCTCAGCATTATTATTCAACAACACTCCGACACCGACAGGAGTCGTAAATGCTTTATATGTTTGAATTAATAAATTTTAAGTTGAATTAATATTCATCACATTCATTCAAATATTGATATTAATCATATTAATTAAATATAGCGTCAACAAACCAACCACCAACCTACTCGTATTATTAATGGATAATTAATAACTATCAACCTACCTGAATTATTAATGGATAATTAATAGTATCATTATTTTTTGTCATTATAATAAGTATTACTTTTCGTCATTATAATAAAAAATGTTATACTACAATTACTAAATGCTTCATTTTTTTTTCTACTACATATATACTTTATAACAACCGAGAACTCATGCATGCATGGACTGAAATGCTCCATTTCCCGCTGCAGCTCCCCTATTTTATAACATTTCTTGCTTCATTATTGGTCTAATAATGACTCATCATTCATCCCGGTCCCCAACGCAGCAAAATTTACCTGCATGGCATGGAAAGCAACGCTGCTCCATTATTAGACGAAAGTAATGTTTTTTTACAAACCCCAAAAAGTAGAACATAGTAAATATTGTACCAAAGCTTAACCTAAACTTACATGGAAAAAACCACCATTTCATGCAAGTAAAAGCTTCAGTCATTGAGAAGCAATAAAACGTAATGAAATCAATTAAAAGAGAAAAAAAGTGCAAACAAGTTGAAGTCTTCCACAAACGCCTATTCTAAAAATAGGAGGAAAACTTAAGACCCCAACAGGTGGTCCACACAGTTTCAATAGCTGCAAACAAAACTTGCCCTTAACAACCAATGTACAAATTCATAACAGAAAATGTAGTAATTCTAACACTTTTGTATCTCAAAAACCTCAATGGAGACAAAGAGAGGGTCAAGTCAACCAGCAAATTCAGTAAATGTGTTGGGGAAGAACACACTATAAGCAGCATAACCTTAAAAACAAACAAATGTAATGTTTTTTTTGGACAAACCCCAAAAAGTAGAACATAGTAAATGAAGCAAACAACACAAGTTTCAAAGCGGGGGGAAAACTTTAGAAGTAAATATACCAACATGAGAAGGCAACCAAGATACTTTCCAGCCAGAACTAAAGTCTCAACCAACAAAGCTTCCATTATAGAACACACCTAGATTCTCTTTTCAATTAACAAAAAGCAAAAGACGTTGAAAAATAGTGAAGATACATAGAATGAAGGAGAAAGAGAGAGACCTGAGCACAGAGTGGTTTCTGGATATGGATCTAGGTCCCGATTAGGGTAAACCCTAGGGTTTTTGGTTTTAAATATTGATATTTATCAAGGTTTGCTGCTTTGGTTTTCAAATAGTTGTAACACCCCCAACCCATACCCGACCCGGATATGAGTCAGAGATACTACATTGACTTTAAAACACCCTCTTAATAAATAATAGTAAAATATTGGGACTTGTATTAAGAAAATACAATAATATACATACTGTAATATAAGTTTACAAAAATATTCAGAGCATACACAACTTAACTCTTTAATTACATGCCAACTGCTATTTACATAACAAAATAACCTACTGATAAGTTGCTTCTGATCTGATGGTTGCAGGAGTAATACTGTCAAGCTGCTTCACCTGTCTCTTCTATTTTTCTCGGATCCTACGTGTGAAACACTCACACGCTAAGTCATCGACTTAGTGAGGCAACAATAATAAGGCAATGTATTGTAATGAATATGTCAGGATCATATGAGATGAGATGCAAACATGTAACTAATCAATGTAGTATACTTTAACAATATCCATACCTGTAAGCGTATGACTGTAACATTCATTATTCAGTATTAATAAGCTTATTGGCCCATGATAGCATATTGAGAACCTAAGGTATTGAGTAATGTGAGGTTGTGCACTATGCTGTCACCACAGCTCGTATAAATGCACCGAAGTGCCCGTAGAATTGCACCGAAGTGCCCGTAGAATTGCACCGAAGTGCCCGTAGAATTTTGTCCATAAGGACCACGTAGAATCCTTTAAGAATCATATACATATACTATGGATCAAGTATGTGTCTTTCAAGACTTCACACAGGTTCCAAAGGATATACATATGTCCTAAAGAACCGAGTATACCCTCTACCCTTGGCATGCCAACTATACCTATAGTTCTCATCTACATAACATGGGCTTATACATTTCCCGTAGTTCATATCGCGTAGACATAGTATTTCCATACCTTTAACACATAGGCATATCATTTACATACTTTTATCACATAGTGCATAGAACTTTTCTGCATATTCATGTCATGTAATACATATAAGATGAATTCATGTCATGTAATACATTTAATACAAATTCATGTCATGTATCATAATATGGAATGTAATCATGTGTCAAATATGGAATCTAGACTTATCACAAGTCTAGAACTGAATATACTACTGTATTCATGCTATGCATATGCACTCACCTATACTTCTTTGCCTTTTCCTCGATCGATCCTACTTGTAGATTGTTCCCGAACTCGAGTAGGCTCGGTATCTACATAAACATAATTTTTTTTAAGATGATCATCAGACGTCTGTGTCTTGAAATTAATCTTTAATAGCTTACTAATTAAAAGAATTAATAGCTTAGTCTTGCTTTCTTTTCTTTCTTCTTCTTTTTCTCATGGGGGAATCGGTTCCCCCCCTGGGGTATCGATTCCCCTTAAGCAATCTGGAATTCATAAACGATGAGGGGGTATCGGTTCCCCCCCTGGGGGTACCGATTCCCCTCTAGCATACTGGAAATCATATTCGTTGAAGGGGTATCGGTTCCCCTTGAATGGGTACCGATTCCCCTAACCCATAAATCCTATTTTAGCCCGAAAATCATCTAATTTCAACTCAAACATACATATTTCAATCCCTTTACTACTCTTAGCTCTCATACACTTACTTAAACTAATTATTATCCATTAATACCTCTAAAACTTAGAAATCTAATTCTCCATGTAGCATTTAAGAATCCAACTCAAATTCCAATATGTTCTAATTTGAATTCTAACCCCTCATACTTCTTAATTAGCTTATTGACAAGTCAAAATTCTGATTCAAACATCAAAACCTCATCCATATCAAAATCTCATCTATAAACTCATTTCCAAATCTATCTCTAAAACCCTAATCTTGTTGTTTTAATGTCATATAAGCTTTCCTTTAGCTTATATAACATCCAAGCTTTCATTTCCAATCATAAAACATCAAAGAAACTATCAAGTTCAGATTCTTACCTTAAATGCAAGCCCAACGTTGAGAGAAGGAAGAGAAGAAATGAGGAAGAAGGAGAAGAAATGGGAGGTTCTGGAATACACGTGTTCTCATATACCCCATAGCATTTTATTTAATTAAAAATTCCCCTTGCAAATGACCATTTGGTCCTCACCTTAATCTCATATTTACCAACCTTTATTTTTAAACTATATAATTGTTCTACTTTAATCACCAAATGTTGAAACTTTGCAAATTAATCACTAACCCGGCATGGAGGATGTTACAAATCTCTCCCCCTTAAGAAAATTCGTCCTCGAATTTTCATTGCACAAACAAATGAGGGTATTGATGTCGCATATCCTCTTCACGCTCCCACGTTGCTTCTTCTACTCTGTGATTCCTCCACAACACTTTGACCAAAGGAATGGTCTTGTTCCTCAATTGCTTAACTTCATGGGCTAAAATTTGAATCGGTTCTTCCTCATAAGTCAAGTCAGGACGAACCTCAATCTCTTCTGGTGTCACGATATGAGAAGGGTCAGATCTATATCTTCGAAGCATTGAAACGTGAAAAACATCATGTATCTTTTCCATCTCAGGGGTAAAACTAGCTGATATGCTACAGGTCCTACTCTCTTTACAATCTCATATGGTCCAATAAACCGAGGACTCAATTTTCCTTTCCGACCAAATCTCAACACCTTCTTCCATGGAGACACTTTTAAAAACACCTTATCTCCAACTTGAAATTCAATTTCTTTCCTTTTAAGATCAGAATAGGACTTTTGCCGATCAGAGGCCACTTTGAGGTTATGCTGAATTTCTCGAACTTTCTGTTCTACATCTTGAATTAAATCCGGACCAAGAACACTTCGGTCTTTGAGTTCATACCAATTTAATGGAGTACGACATTTTCTTCCATATAATGCTTCATAGGGAGCCATCTTGATACTCGAATGATAACTATTGTTGTAAGCGAACTCTGCCAGCGGTAAATACTTTTCCCATGATCCTTTAAATTCCATTACGCACGCTCTCAACATGTCTTCCAATATCTGAATAGTTCTCTCTGATTGCCCATCAGTCTGAGGATGAAAAGCCGTACTAAAGTTTAAACGAGTCCCCAACGCTCCATGCAAAGATTTCCAGAATCTAGAAGTGAATCGAGGGTCCCGATCAGAGACTATGGAAACAGGTACTCCATGCAATCTAATAACTTCTCTAATATACAGCTCTGCATACTTTTCCATAGAGAAATCCGTTCTAACAGGGAGGAAATGCGCTGACTTAGTTAATCGATCAACAATTACCCAGATTGATTCTCTTTTGTTCGGAGTCAAGGGTAACCCCGAAACAAAATCCATCGTAATATTTTCCCACTTCCATTGAGGAATTAAAAGCGGTTGCAATAATCCTGATGGAACTTGATGTTCGGCTTTGACTTGTTGACATATCAAACATTTAGACACAAATTCTGTGATGCTTCGCTTCATCCCTGACCACCAAAATCGATCCTTCAAATCCATATACATCTTGGTTCCACCCGGTGCATCGTTAACGGACTGCAATGAGCCTCTGTTAATATTTCTTTCTTCAAGTCTTCATTGTCAGGTATTACAATTCTTCCTTTACAATATATATTTCCATCTGACTTAATCTCAAAGTCTTTAATCTCTTGATTCTTTACTTGCTCAATTCTTTTCAAACACATTTCATCTTTACCTTGCAATTCTCCTATTCGTTCCAACCATGCTGGTTTAAGGGTTAATTCTGCACAAAGACCACGTCTCCCGTTAAAGATAATCTTGCATCCATAGCTCGTAAGCTGCAAACGTCTTTCTACTCAGAGCATCTGCGACCACATTAGCCTTTCCGGGATGATAGTCAATTATCACATCGTAGTCCTTTAAGAACTCTACCCATCTACGTTGCCTCAAATTCAATTCTTTTGAGTCATCAGGTACTTCAGGCTCTTATGATCCGTATAAGTAACAACGTTCCCCATAAAGATAATGACGCCAAATCCTGAGAGCGAATACTACCGCAGCCATTTCTAAATCATGTGTGGGGTAATTCCTTTCATGTGTTTCAACTGTCTCGATGCGTACGCTACCACTTTTCCTTCTTGCATTAGTACACACCCCAACCCGTTATGGGATGCGTCACTGTATACTACAAAATTCTTGCCAGATTCCGGTTGAACCAATATCGGAGTTTCCGTCAGAATTCTCTTTAAAGCTTCGAAACTTTCTTGACATTCGGAAGTCCAAACAAATGGTACGTTCTTCTCATTAGCTTGTTAGAGGCAGCACAATCATCGAAAAATTCTTAACGAATCTTCGATAGTAACCGGCAAGTCCCAGAAAACTCCGAACTTCAGACACATTCTTAGGAACTTCCCAATCCATTATAGCTTTAACTTTCTGAGGGTCTACTCTAATCCCAACTGCCGAGATCACATGCCCCAGGAAAATCACTTCCCTTAACCAGAACTCACATTTGGACAATTTGGCATACAACTTTTTATCTTTTAAAATTTGCAAGACGATCCTCAGATGTGTGCTATGCTCTTCATGGGATTTCGAGTACACCAGTATGTCATCAATAAAGACAACAACAAACTGGTCCAAGTAGGGCTGAAAAATCCTGTTCATCAGATCCATGAAAGCAGCAGGTGCATTCGTTACTCCGAATGGCATTACTATGAATTCATAATGACCATATCTCGTTCTGAAAGCTGTCTTCGGAGTATCTTTCTCCTGGATCTTCAATTGATGATAACCCGAACGTAGATCGATCTTTGAAAATACCGAAGCTCCTTTTAGTTGATCAAACAAATCATCAATGCGCGGAAGGGGATACTTGTTCTTGATGGTCACCTTATTGAGCTGTCGATAGTCAATGCAAAGACGCATTGATCCATCCTTCTTTTAACAAATAACACCGGAGCTCCCCAAGGCGATACACTTGGTTGGATAAATCCCTTCTCTAGCAATTCTTGTAATTGATGCTTTAACTCTTGCAATTCTTTCGGAGCCATTCGATAAGGTGCCATTGCAATCGGAGCTGTTCCCGGCATTATTTCTATTTGGAATTCTACCTCTCTATCCGGAGGTAATCCTGGCAATTCAGCAGGAAAAACATCAGGGAACTCTCGAACTATTGGAATTTCCTCTAACTTTTTCTCTTGAGCTCTTGAATCAATCACATTTGCCAGAAAACCCTGACATCCTTGTAGCAATAATTTCTTGGCAGACATCATTGATATTACATTTGCTAACGGATTAAACTTTTCACTGTTCACACTTATCTCTATTCCGTCTGGACTTTTCAGAGTTACCTTTTTCAATCTGCAACTAACATCTCCATAATACCGAAACAACCAATCCATTCCCAGAATCACTTCAAACTCGTCAAAGGGTAATTCCATCAGATTAGCAGGGAATTCAATTCCCTGAATCTTTATGGGACACCCCTTACAAACTTTATTCACCCGGGCACTCTGGCCTAACGGAGTTGTTACTATATTCTCATTACTCGTAGCTTCTAAGGGAATCCCCAACTCCTTTACTAACTTACTTGTAATATAAGAATAATTAGAACCCGGATCAATCAGTACCAATACCAATTTATCATACAACTGAAAAGTACCTGCTATAATATCAGGGTCATCACGGTCTTCACTTGTCTTTAGGTTGTATACTCGAGCAGTGGATCGAACTTCAGGTTGAGCAGAGAATTCAGACGGGTTCCTTCCTCTGCCTCTTCCTCGGCCTCTTTGTGAAAAAGAACCAGCTCTTCCAGATGGTGCCGGCTCCCCAACCATCAAGGGACAGTCCCGGACAAAATGTCCAGCATCCCGCATCGAAAACAAGTCCCAGCTGCCATACGACACTCCCCATAATGATTTTTCCCGCAGTGCTCACAATGTTTCCTTTGACCCGGAGTAGATCTCCCAGCACCAGATTCTACTGACTGCGTCTGTCTAGGTCTTGCCTGACTTGCTCCCCTAGCAGACGATGCAACTGATTCTGATCTAGTTTGTGATCGAAATCCCGAGTCTCTTCCCCTTTTTGTTGGTGTTGAACCAGAATAAGTAGTCGTCCTCTTTGATGTCTGAACCCTTGAGTCCCCAAATCTTTCATTCTGAGCCCTTTCAAGAGCTTTTGCACGATTGATCACCTCCTGGAACGAGGACAAGTTTAATACTATCAACATTTCCTTAAGCCTAGGGCGCAAGCCCTCCACGAACCATTCGCAAGCATCTTTCTCAGTAGGCACAAGCTCGGCTGCAAACCTGCTCAGCTTATTAAACTCACATTCGTACTCATACACAGAGCGGCTCATCTGCTTCAAACTCATAAATTCCTGCTTCATTTGGCGGATAAACTGATCCCCAATGTACTTGCTTTTAAATTCTTCTAAAAACAAAGACCAAGTCAACTGGTCGGTTGACATCCTCATGGTGACATTCGTCCACCATATCCTCGCCTGACCCCTTAGTAAAGACACAGCTCCATCTAATTTCTCCACTTCGGAACAGTGGAGACCATCTAACATGATTTTCAAATCATTCAACCAAAGATCCGCTGACACCGGACCTTCATCAGCTTCTCCCTTAAACTCGGGAGCTCCTAAACTTCTCAATTCTTTGCTACATTAATTCGTGGAGTTAGTGGAGCAGGAGGTTGAAGACGCGTCAGAATAGCGTCTAACGTTCTGAAGAACGTATCTTGATCTTGCACAGGCACTCCTTGAGATGCCTGTTCTTCACCTTGCCTGGCCAGGGCAGGTGAATTACTGCTTTCAGCATGTCTATCTTCTCCCGCTTCACTTCGGGAGCTATTATGTCCGGACATCTAATAAGAATATACACATTGTTCTATTAGCAAAACAGCATACTCATACTATACCAGATCAGAAGTTATCACCATTTGTTGGCATGTATTCCATTTAAAGACTCCATAGACTCTGGTTTATGCCTAGAATCGGCTAAACCATAGCTCTGATACCATTAAATGTAACACCCCCAACCCATACCCGACCCGGATATGAGTCAGAGATACTACATTGACTTTAAAACACCCTCTTAATAAATAATAGTAAAAATTGGGACTTGTATTAAGAAAATACAATAATATACATACTGTAATATAAGTTTACAAAAATATTCAGAGCATACACAACTTAACTCTTTAATTACATGCCAACTGCTATTTACATAACAAAATAACCTACTGATAAGTTGCTTCTGATCTGATGGTTGCAGGAGTAATACTGTCAAGCTGCTTCACCTGTCTCTTCTATTTTTCGGATCCTACGTGTGAACACTCACACGCTAAGTCATCGACTTAGTGAGGCAACATAATAAGGCAATGTATTGTAATGAATATGTCAGGATCATATGAGATGAGATGCAAACATGTAACTAATCAATGTAGTATACTTTAACAATATCCATACCTGTAAGCGTATGACTGTAACATTCATTATTCAGTATTAATAAGCTTATTGGCCCATGATAGCATATTGAGAACCTAAGGTATTTGAGTAATGTGAGGTTGTGCACTATGCTGTCACCACAGCTCGTATAAATGCACCGAAGTGCCCGTAGAATTTTGTCCATAAGGACCACGTAGAATCCTTTAAGAATCATATACATATACTATGGATCAAGTATGTGTCTTTCAAGACTTCACACAGGTTCCAAAGGATATACATATGTCCTAAAGAACCGAGTATACCCTCTACCCTTGGCATGCCAACTATACCTATAGTTCTCATCTACATAACATGGGCTTATACATTTCCCGTAGTTCATATCGCGTAGACATAGTATTTCCATACCTTTAACACATAGGCATATCATTTACATACTTTTATCACATAGTGCATAGAACTTTTCTGCATATTCATGTCATGTAATACATATAAGATGAATTCATGTCATGTAATACATTTAATACAAATTCATGTCATGTATCATAATATGGAATGTAATCATGTGTCAAAATATGGAATCTAGACTTATCACAAGTCTAGAACTGAATATACTACTGTATTCATGCTATGCATATGCACTCACCTATACTTCTTTGCCTTTTCCTCGATCGATCCTACTTGTAGATTGTTCCCGAACTCGAGTAGGCTCGGTATCTACATAAACATAATTTTTTTTAAGATGATCATCAGACGTCTGTGTCTTGAAATTAATCTTTAATAGCTTACTAATTAAAAGAATTAATAGCTTAGTCTTGCTTCTTTTTTTCTTCTTCTTTTTCTCATGGGGGAATCGGTTCCCCCCCCTGGGGTATCGATTCCCCTTAAGCAATCTGGAATTCATAAACGATGAGGGGTATCGGTTCCCCCCCTGGGGGTACCGATTCCCCTCTAGCATACTGGAAATCATATTCGTTGAAGGGGTATCGGTTCCCCTTGAATGGGTACCGATTCCCCTAACCCATAAATCCTATTTTTAGCCCGAAAATCATCTAATTTCAACTCAAACATACATATTTCAATCCCTTTACTACTCTTAGCTCTCATACACTTACTTAAACTAATTATATCCATTAAATACCTCTAAAACTTAGAAATCTAATTCTCCATGTAGCATTTAAGAATCCAACTCAAATTCCAATATGTTCTAATTTGAATTCTAACCCCTCATACTTCTTAATTAGCTTATTGACAAGTCAAAATTCTGATTCAAACATCAAAACCTCATCCATATCAAAATCTCATCTATAAACTCATTTTCCAAATCTATCTCTAAAACCCTAATCTTGTTGTTTTAATGTCATATAAGCTTTCCTTTAGCTTATAAACATCCAAGCTTTCATTTCCAATCATCATCAAAGAAACTATCAAGTTCAGATTCTTACCTTAAATGCAAGCCCAACGTTGAGAGAAGGAAGAGAAGAAAATGAGGAAGAAGGGAGAAGAAGAGGGAGGTTGGAATACACGTGTTCTCATATACCCCATAGCATTTATTTAATTAAATTCCCCTTGCAAATGACCATTTGGTCCTCACCTTAATCTCATATTTACCAACCTTTATTTTTAAACTATATAATTGTTCTA